>NC_046658.1:24234800-24244933 GCF_010883055.1 Belonocnema kinseyi
AATATTTTAAAGGAATTTTTTTAAGTTACCAAAATTTTTTGAACATGACAAGCAAAATTTGATTCATTTAAAAAGATATTTTTTAATTGTTCTTACAATTCAAAGTAAATTTTATAAATGTAAAAAAATTCGTTCAAATATTCCACATTCTTTTTTACAATTTTGGAAATCTTTAAAAATCTTTTTGAATATTCTCTTAAAAGAAGGAGAAAAAAATGAAGAATCATTTTTTATTTTCCGAAGAATCTTGAGAAAATGTTTTTATCCTTTTGAAGCCTTTCATAATTATTAAACAGCTTCTAAATTTTTTATTTGAAATCTGCAAGAATATACCGAAACTTCGGCACTAATAGCCGAATTATGTAGATACGCACACTTCCTTTAAATTACTTCCAATTTTTTCTACAAAAATAAAAATTAAAAAAAGTGAGACATTCCTAAATAGAAGAAAAAATAGTTAAATATCTCAATGAGTCGAAGAAATATCTAATTTCGAAGTAAGTCTCCCATTACTTTATTTTTTTTTTTCTGAAACCTTTTCTAGCTCCAAAAGGAAACTTCACCCTAAGTTTTCTGTAAAATATTAAAAACTGAAAATAATTTTCACCCTCATTTAATTTTATTCTGATTCTAGTTTTTCAAGGAAATAAAAGAAAATTATTTTTGTAGAATAAATTAATTTCTTATAACAGCAAAATAGTTTCACAGTGCCGAATGGATCCATAAACCCTTCTGCTAGCATTTTCTATTTCCACGCCTATGGGGTCCGAACCAGCCGGCCAGATGAGCGCTTCCGAGTTTACAATGTCACTTATCGAGCCCATTGTTGAATTCTTAAAAAAAGGGAAGTTTATAACTACTAAATGAATAAAAATTAAGAAATTTAAATTCTATGACTGAATTTTAAATAATATTTCAGATTGTTTAAGCTTCGTGCGAAGTTTCCACTGCATATAGAACTGTAGATAAATAATTGGAATTTAGATTGTTCTACAGGTTACAATTTTTTTATAAAAAATTTTTTCTTAACATCATTGTTTTAGTAGTACTTTAGAGAATTATCGTGCTAAATTTCAAACATTTATAACTTTTTGTAGAAAAGTTGTTAGTATTTGAAACCCCGTAATTGATAATTCATGCATCGTTGCTTAAATTTAAACAATTTTACCATAATTTCACAGGAACTTTGTGTCTGGGAACAGCAACAATATATTTGAACAAAATTATTGTCTCTAACATGAATTTAATTTACTAAAAATTACTATTTATTATCACACCGCAGACTTTAGAGAAATAGTTTTTATTATAAAAAGTATTTATTTTAGCTGTTATTTTCATTAATTAAAAAATATTTCACTTTTAGATCATATTTTTGAAGATATGGCAGATAGAACTTTTTTCCAACTTTTTCGCCTATTAGTTGCTATTATGCAATAAATATTCATCGGAGGGCAAATATGTTTCAACGTTTTTTATTCGTCCTGTAATGAGCTAATAAAGTGCAGAAAAAAAAATCGAAATAAGTTTAATGGGAAATCATGAATCGGGAGTAATTAAATAATTGATTAATTGCGAATATCTCGAGAACGCACAACCCACCGAAGACGTACCACACCGATTCGGAATCAGGTGATCATTCTGCATACGAATCACTCAAAATATTTTGGCGACATATAAGATCCGACAGGACTGGGTATGGCGTCTGGACTAAAGAGGCCTTTGAAATTTCTGAGATTTATGATTACGAGAAACGAAATTATAATGCGAAGCATGAATGCTTTAAAGGTTAACATGACAGCAAGAAGAAAACTTTCTTCACCTGAGACAAGATGCTCTTCGATTGTATAGACTGTAGTAAAGAGTATAGATTATCATCATATATATGAAGAAAAATTGTCTGAAGATTATTCGTGGTAATATTATAAACGAATTTAATAAAGAAATGCATTCTTCAAGCATTTGTCGACAGCTAAATTCTTTTTTTTCTTAATGTCAGACTTCTTAACTCTTAATGTAAGAAATAAAGTTTAAAGAAGGCATACAAATATTCAACTGATTATCATGAATGTTGTTGAACTCATCGCGAAGTTCTCAATTAAAAGGACTGACATTGGAAAAAAAGAGTTATTTCATGGTAAAATGCTCGAATAATGCGCTTGTTGACTAAAGATATTAAACAATTATAAAATGTATCAACTAACGATGAATGCTGTTGAAATTCTTATAAGCTTCCTAATTAAAAGGACTAAAATTGAAAAAAACGAGTTATTCCATGGTTAAATGCTCGAATAATATGGTTGTTAACTAAATATATTTAAAAAATTATAAAATGTATCAACTAACGATGAATGCTGTTGAAATTCTTACAAGCTTCCCAATTAAAAGTACTGACATAAAAAAAGAATTTTTCTGTTGACACATGCCTGAATAATGCATTCGTTCCTAAAACTCGCTTATAACATTAACAACCAAAACAATAAAAATGCATTCATAAAATGATAGAATTTGATTTATTATTTCATTGCCTATTCATCAATATGTTAATTGTTTTCATTCAGAAAATTCCTTGCGAATTTGCAAGAAAAATATGCAACCACTTATGAAGAAACTTTGTGATTTAGATAAACATCATTGGCAACATAATTTTAGCAAAGGCAGAAGATAAAACGATTTAATTTCCCTTAACAACGCCTTACGTGTGAAATTTTTTACAATTTCTTTATAAAATGAACAAATATAAATGCCTATCAAAATTTGTTTAAAAAAAAATGGAAATATAATGTTAGCAAGTGGGTGGCCATGCGACAGACGATTTTTAATTCAAGGTCATTTTCCTGTTTTTCCCGGTTAAGTTAAGGCAAAATGTAAACATTTATTTTAAATCATGACTTTCATTCTATACATACGTCAACACAAAAAAGCAAAATATTAAACGATAAATTAATTTTGAAACATATACTTCAATTTTCCACTACAAAAAATTTTTTTTTACAATAAATGGAATAAATCAAATTTTAGTTCAAAAAATTAATTTCCAATAAAAAAGAACCAACTTTTCAACAAAATAGTTAGATTTTGAAACAAATGAGTGAATTACGAAACAAAATGATGAATATTCCACTGGAATAGTTGAATTTTATACGAAAAACATGAATTTTTAAATAAAATATAGAATATTTTACTGGAATACTTGAATTTCCAAACCAAAAAAAAAAAATTTTTTAAAGAAGAATAATAATTTTTCAGTAAGAAGATATATTTTTCGCCAAAAAATACAATTTATCAACAAAGTACATACATTTTAACGAAATAATTAAACTAATATAATAAAGAAGGCAAATTTTCTACCAAAAACTAACATCTTTAGGTAAAAAGATCATAATATTGGATCGAAAATAGAATAATAATATTTCTAGTTGAACACATTAATTTGACACCAACTAGAAGAGATTTAAACTAAAATAATGAATCATAAACTAAAATAATTAAATTAAAACGAAAATTTTTTGTACTTAAAAACATAAATAGTCAACCAAAACTTGATTAATTAAATTTTAAGATGAACACTTAAAGTTGCCCACTACTTTATTCATTATATTCAATTCTAATTAAAATAATAAAGTGATAAAAATTTGAAGAAATTTTTTCAAGTCTATTATAAAAAAAAATCGTTTCCCATTATGCATTATGGACTTGGTGGCTTTTTGTAAAATTCGACTTCCAATTTTGAAGTGCCGATTTCTCCTTCTCCCCCACCCTCCTCCAGTAACCATCTCCAGGGAAACTATGTAACTGAGGTACCTGGAAATCTCGGGAGACGGATCTTCCCTTGCGGAGGATGTGACAAGGAAAGGATCCATCGGTATTGGTCAATAACTGTCATTGAATACGTTAGTGATCGCTGCAACTGCAAAATTCATTTTTTTTTCACTGCAAAATCGCCGTGTCGTATTCTTTCATAACAAAGCTCGGGAAAAATGCGTGCTCAATGCAAATTTTTTTATTCAGTTCACTGTGTTACCTTTAGTGCAAAAACATAAATGATTTTACTTAGAGTTATTCAGTGTTTTACTTTCAATGCAAAAACTTTAACTTTTTTATTGTGATTTACTCTGTGCGTGTTATCTTCAGTGCAAAATATATTTTTTCTAACTAAGTGTCACTGTGAGTGTTATTATGGTCAACGATTCTTTGAATAAAAGGCCTAATCCTGTCTGATATAATGTTTTTCCAGTCAAAATTAGTAGTAGTTATATTTTGAAAGAAATTACCTTAATTTCATTACGAAATCAACAAAGAATGTATTTGCGATTACTTTTAGCTATAATACATTTTAAAATAATAATTAATAATTATTTAAGCAGCTTTCGCAAACAAGTTCAGAGTTTCTATATTTTAAAACAAGTTTTTATATTTTTTTAAAAATGAGCTTAGTTTCATTACGAAATCAGCAAAGAATGTCTTTGCGATTTTTCTTTTCCATAAAACTTTCCAAATTGACTATAACTTTTTATCATTTAAATAATTTTCATAAGCAAATTCTAACTTTTTATATTTTTAAACAAAGGAGCTGAATTTAATTACGAAATCAACAAAGAATGTATGTGCGATTACTCTTAGCTATGAAACATTTTATTTTAACAATAATGATTCATTATTTAAACATTTTTCATAAACAAGTTCAGAGTTTCTATATTTTTAAACAAATGAGCTTAATTTCATTACGGAATTAAGAAGGAATGTCTTTGCGATTTTTCTTTTTCACAAGACTTTCCAAATTGACAATAATTATTTATTATTTAAATAATTTTCATGAGCAAAGTCAAAGTTTTTATATTTTAAATCAAATGAGCTTAATTTCATTACGGAATCAACAAAGAGTGTATTTGCGATTACTCCCCAAGTGCGAAGTCATATACGGCCCAACATTGGGCCATAGTCGGCAAAAATATTGCCGACGCTCGGCTGCCATTATCGCGCCAATGACGGAATGATAACTATGGCGTACACTTCGCAGCCAAGGTTTGGCTGCCATTGTCGGCCCAACACTGGGTACCAGTATTGGACCAAACCTGGCTGCCATCGTCGTGCCATTGACGGATTGATAACTATGGCCTTGACTTGGCAGCCAGGGCTTGGCTGCCATTGTCGGCCCAACACTGGCTACGGTCTAAGGATATAACAAAAAAGATATTTAAAAAATTAATATTAACTGATTGCGATTACTTTGAATATAAATATTAATGGTCCTGTTTAGACTACCTAATCGCCTAACAGCCGGGCGTGCTAACCACTCCGCTAAACTGACAAGTTGAAAGTCTGTGAAAAAGCCATTCTCATAAGCTGCAGTTCAGAAAACTGAAAGAACCAAATATTAAGCTCTCTTTTTCTAATAATTTATTATTATGTGACGTTGTGTAAATGTAAAATACATGAAATGTTAACAGGAATATCAATACACTAATTTTTAAATAAATAATTTAAATCGATTACAATTTTTCTTCGCGTAATATTTCATTTTTATCCGTTTTAGCCTGCTTTACAACTTTTTGCAATGACAGGAAATGTAATTTTTATAAACATTAACAATTTTTAATGACAGAACTTAAAAAATTTCATTGTGAACTTTGACAATTTTTCAATACAGTTTTTTTATCTTTCGTGTAAGATTTGTTTATTAGGTGCTAAAACTAAGACTTGGTGAAACAAAGTGCCGATTCTGGGCCAAGCATCGGTGGAGAATCGGCAAATATAAATAGCCAATATAAGCTGCCAGCACTGGCTCAACATTTGGCCGATTTAAATAAAACATGGTTTGCCGTGGTAAAAGTGACACTTGGCCCAGTAATGTGCCATCACTGGGCCAGACTTTGGCTGATCCTCGTGAAACATGGTTTCCCGTACTAAAAGTGAGACTTGGCGCAATAAAGTTCCGATACTGGGCCAAGCATCGGTGGAGGATCGGCAAATATAAATAGCCAATATAGGCTGACAGCACTGGCTCAACACTGGGCCGATTAAAATGCCGATATTGGCCCAATAACTTTAGCCGAACTTTGGCTGCAAAAATTGGACCAACACTGGGCCGTGTATTCAGCTCCGGCAATTCGCACTTGGGTCTTTGCCATAAAACTGTCCAAATTGACAATAATTATTCATTATTTAAGCAATTTTCATAAAAAAATTCAAAGTTTTTATATTTTGAAACAAATGACCTTAAATTAATTACGGAATAAACAAAGAATGTATTTGCGATTACTCTTAGCAATGATACATTTTAAAACAACGATAATTATTAATTATTTAAACAGCTTTCGTAAACAAGTTCAGAGTTTTTATATTTTAAAACAAATGAGCTCAATTTTATCACGAAATAAAGAAAGAATTTTTTTGCGATTTTTCTTCGCCATAAAACTTGCTAAATTGAGCATAATTATTCATTATTTAAATCACTTTTATAAATAAATTCCAAGTATTTATACTTTTTTTTAAATGAGCTTAATTTCATTACGGAATCAACAAAGAATGTATTTGCGACTTTTCTTTTCCATTAAACTGTCCAAATTGACTATAATTTTTTATCATTTAAATAATTTTCATAAGCAAATTCAAACTTTTTATATTTTTTAAAAAAGGAGCTTAATTTCATTACGAAATCAATAAAGAATGTATTTGCGATTACTCTTATCTACGAAACATTTTAATATAACAATAATGATTAATTATTTGAATAGTTTTCATAAACAAGTTCAGAGTCATAATTAGCGCCATAAACTCGCAAACACATTTTTTCATTCATAGGGTTTTTTTGGGACCCTACAAAACACTTATGATGTTGTTATTTGAAAAGTTATATTTTATTCGTATTCTATGTTATTTGTGAAAAGAAATATTTAGTTTTAACTCTTTTGAAATATTATTGAGGATTTGAAAGAAATGTAGACAAACGATTTTTTTTAGATATTGAAAATACGTGTTAAACTTTATGAAGCTTGCGGAACCTCTATCATTTTCTTCAAAACAAGAAAAATGTATTTATTTTTGTGTGGATGCGAACAAGTTTCCAGCCTGTGTCCATAAAAATGCAAAAAAGAAACTTTGGTGGCGAAACAACCTATGAATGCAAAATCGGCCCTTTTTAGGGCCACCAAATCATTCTTATGCAAGAATCTTTTTTGTCACTTCAAACATGCTTTGTTTATGCGTAAAGCAGGGTGGCCCGCTGGACCCGGAAACAGGGAATTTTATGAGATCTGAAAGTGACGGTGAATTTATTTTTTGCCCGCGAGTTTTACAAATTTGTAGGAAATATCTGTCCAACTGTGATTTCGACCGTTTTTAAAATTTTTATCTTTTTCAATTATCATATCTTTCAATTTATAATGCTTCTGAAATAGAAGATTCATTTATAGTTGATCATATATAAGAGTAGTCTAAACATACATTTCAACTGGTTTCTTCCCTCCAGTGGACAATCCCCACCCAACTTTCTATATCCTGACATAGAAAATCCGTATTTTTTCCCCGAAATTCCAACCTAAATACGTGCAACATGGTCACTGGAAAATCCGTAAAATACATTTTACCATATTATTGTCAATTTATAGCATTTTTTGTCTTTTTCCAGTTAAAGTAAATACAATTTGAATGAATGAATGAATAATTTAAATACTTGAGCCTTAAGGAACTTGGGTCTCTTGGGTTTAAACTAAAGAGTTGCAATTCTCTTGACAATATTATTGGGATGCAAAAAAATGAAGTAAATTTATTTTATTTTGGACAAATATTATATAGCACTGGATATCCAATATTAGCATTTTATGTAATAATGGTGGCAAAATTATATTAATTGTGCAAAACAATATAAAAAACGTATTATCTAATAAATTAGAGACAAGTGGGGGTGCGAAAATGTATATCGCCAATAAATACACAAAAAAATGGAATACAAATGTCTTTGGGCCTTGGGGCACATGGGTCTTGGGTCACTTGTGTCCAGAAGCACATGGGCCTTGGGGCACTCAGGTCTTGGGACGTTTGGCTCTTTAGGCATTTGGGTCGTGGAGAACTTGAGCCTCAGGGGCACTTGGGTCTCTTGGGTTTCAAAATATTAAAATGTGCTATATTATCAGTCTGACAATAAATTTTCTCAGCACAAGAAAATGTACACTTGTTCTAAACATACGGTAACAAGTATTAATTTATTTAGACCACATCTATATTGCGTCGTACCTATTTATAGTAGTCATCGACTTGAAAACTCGTTTTCTGTTGGATTCTTCATATAGTATGTAAACGTTAATAGTTAAAGTCCAATATAAAGTTGGAAGAGCTTAAACAAGAACACTATACACAATCATTACCAATATCATTACCATTACTTATTATTACCAAAATTACAGATTGAATCTCACGAACGTTCTAAAAAATATGTAAACTGATCAACTCGTCAAAAGATAACAAGTTTAGAACAAGTGTACGTTTTCTTGTGCTGAGAACATTTATTCTCAGATTGATAATATAGCACATTTTAAGATTTTGAAACCCAAGAGACCTAAGTGCCCCTGAGGCTCAAGTTCTCCACGAACCAAATGCCTCAAGAGCCAAACGTCCCAAGACCTGAGTGCCCTAAGGCCCATGTGCCCCAGGACCCAAGTGACCCAAGACCCATCTATCCCAAGAGCCATGTGCCCCAAGGCCCAAAGACATTTGTATTCCATTTTTTTGTGTATTTATTGCCGAAATACATTTTCGCACCTCCACTTGTCTCTAATTTATTAGATAATACGTTTTTTATCTTGTTCTGCACAATTAATATAATTCTGCCCCCATTATTACATTAAATTCTAATATTGGATATCCAGTGCTATATATGTCCAAAATAAAATAAATTTACTTCATTTTGTTTGCATCCCAATAATATTGTCAAGAGAATTCCAATCTTTAGTTTAAATCCAAGAGACCCAACTGCCCTAAGGCTTAAGTTTTTAAGTTGTTTATTTATTCATTCATTCATTCAAATTATTCATTCAAATTGTATTCACTCTAACTGGAAAAAAGAAAGAAAATGCTGAAAATTGAAAATAATATGGTAAAATGTATTTTACGGATTTTCCAGTGACCAGGTTGCACGTGTTTAGGTTGGAATTTCGGGGGAAAAATACGGATTTTCTATTTCAGGATATAGAAACTTGGGTGGGGATTGTCCACTGGAGGGGAGAAACCAGTTGAAATGTATGTTTAAACTACTCTTATATATGATCAACTGTAAATGAATCTTCGATTTCAGAAGCATTAAAAATTGAAAGATATGATAATTGAAAAAGATAAAAATTTAAAAAACGGTCGAAATCAAAGTTGGACAGATATTTCCTACGAATTTGTAAAACTCTCGGGCAAAAAATAAATTCATTGTCACTTCCAAATCTCATAAAATTCCCTGTTTCCGGGTCCAGCAGGCCACCCTGCTTCACGCATAAACAAAGCATGTTTGAAGTGACAAAAAAGATTCTTGTATAAGAATGATTTGGTGGCCCTAAAAAGGGCCGATTTTGCATTCATAGTTTGTTTCGCCACCAAAATTCCTTTTTTTGCATTTTTATGGAGACAGGCTGGAAACTTGTTCGCATCCACACAAAAATAAATACATTTCTCTTGTTTTGAAAAAAAAAACGATAGAGGTTCCGCAAGCTTCATAAAGTTTAACACGTATTTCCAATATGTAAAAAAAATTGTTCGTCTACATTTCTTTATAATCCTCAATATTATCTCAAGAGAGTTAAAACTCAATATTTCCTGGCATAAACCCACTTTGGACTTCCCAAATCTTTGCTTCTGTTATTTTCATTACCCAACGAATAAGTATTTTTGAATATATTTTACTTACGGTGCTTAATAAGCTAATTCCTCTGTAATTATTGCACTCGCTTTTATCTCCTTTTCTCTTGTATATTGGTACGATAATAGCTTTTCTCCAATCGTCTGGGACGTCTCCCATCTCGAAAAATAAATTTATCAATTCGCAAACTCTATGTGGTACGAGGGTAGTTCAATAAGTCCTTAGAATGAAGTATAAAAACAATTTTTTTTGGGTAAATTTTTTTTTATTTTTCAACATAATCTCCTTGGAGCTC
>NC_046658.1:24245033-24256093 GCF_010883055.1 Belonocnema kinseyi
TGACGTTAGAACTACAATCTCCACCATATGACGATTTGACACTTAACTTTGACATGATTTCGACTCAGAAAATAAACTTATTGCATAAAGGTGTTAGTTGGGTGTATAATCTAAGAAATTTCATTTTAAAAAAGTGTTTCGAACCGAAACCATTTTCTTTTTTTTGCCTCACAATAATTTAATTCCCCTGGACTATAAATTGGTGAATATTCGAACATGTTTAACATTTAATTGCAAGTAGATAAAGTTCAAAGAAAAAAAGGTAAACGAAAAATGTGGAAAATATATATTAAAATTGAGAAATATTTCCTCTTCGAAATACTACCAATACTATAAGTCTACGTGAAGCACTTTTTTCTAAATTTGGAAGAAGGAAATTTTAAATTGTGACGAATGTTGACTTGGAACAGAGATTTTTTAAACTCTTTTCTTCTAAATCACAGTTTCAATTCTTCAAATAAATTCCAGTTCCATGTGAAAAATTCTCTGTTCCAAGTGAGATTATATTTATTTAGCGAAACTCCCTCCTAAAACAAAAATGATCATTATTTTCACCCATATACCCTGCAACTGTAGGTAAAGTAAAAATCACTTTTCGAAATTGAGAAAAATCATTAAAATAATGAATATAATCAGTCAGCTGCGATATAAATATCAAAAGAGGCTTTACATTCTTCAGATATCACATTTCTTTTACTATCTACTTGAAAAAAGAAACTTAAAGAATCAGATGAAGATACAAATTTTCAATATACTTAAATTTAACAATTCTTAATTTAAAATACGGTTAAAATATAAAAATTCTGATTTTAAAAATTAAAAGTTTGCATTCTGGATTTCAGAGAAGAATGCTCAAATAAAATGCATCCAGTTATTTCAGTTTTTCCGTTTTGTCCCGGTGAAGTTTTTTAATTTTCCCAGTCAACTAAAAGTAAAATTTTCATATTTGCGGCTAAACGAAAAACATTTATTTTAATTCATGACATTTGTTCTAAACACCGTTCAACACAACAGAGCAAAAAATTGAGAACTAAATAAATTTACAAACAAATACTTAAATTTTCCATTAAAAAATATCATTTTATAATAAAGAATGGAATAGTTAAACTTTTATTGGGAAAAATTAACTTTTTAGAAATAAATCGGATTTTCAACAAAATAGTTAAGTTTTTAACCTAACTGATGAATTTTAAACTAAAATTACGAATCTTTAATTGGAATAGATGAATTTTAAATAAAAATTATGAGTTTTGAACTAAAACAATGAAGCTTGAACTGAAACAGTTGCATTTTCAACAACAACAAATTCATTTTTACTAAAAAAGATAAATTGTCCCTCAAAACTTAAATAATTAAATGTTTAGTTAAAACATTATTGGTAAACCAAACAAATGAATTTTCAATTACAACTATGGAATAAACAATTGGAATAAGTTAATTTACTTTTTATAACAAAAAAAACTTTCCCAAAAATATTATTTTCAAAAAAAAGAGTTAGATACATGTTTAAACAAAGTGATTAATTTTTAACTAAAATTTTACATCTTTGTCTTCGAAATAGAGAAATATTAAAACAGGAAGATGAATTTTCAACTAAAACATTACTTTTTAACTAAAGTGATCGAATTTTTGAGCAAAAAGATGAATTTTCAGTGCAGAAGATTCATTTTTACCAAACAGATGAATTTTCAACTAAAGAAGATCATTTTCGAAAAAAAATTGAATAATTAAAATTGCAGTCAAAAAATAAATTTTCAACCAAAGAAATTAATTTTTCTTTCAAATGCTGAATCTTGCACCAGAAAAAAATTTTTTAACTAAAAACTTTAACTTTCAGCTAAGTTTTAAAAAGATAATTTTACAAAAAAAAGTTGATTTTTTAAGAAAGTATCCAGATTTTCAACGATATAATTGAATTTTTAATCAAAATAGACAAATTATCATCCAAATTGTTGAATTTTGAGCTAGAATATATAGATTCTGAACAAAAAAAGGAAAATAAAATTTTCAACCCAAAAGATTAATTTTGAAATAAAATTATGAATTTTCGACTTGAATAGTTGAATTACAGGTATAGACCAAAAATATTAATTCTCAACTATAAAGAACAATTTGCTAAAAAAAAGGAATTTTTTTACAGAGTTCATACATTTCTAAACAAATAGTTACATTTCTGGATTAAAAATATCCATTTCGAACCAAATATTTAAATTTTTATTTAAAAGAAATACAATTTCGACCAAAAATATACGTAAGTTAAATTTTCTGGTAAAAATGTAACTATTACCAAACAAACCAAAAAACGGCTGCAATTGTAGAATAGGGGCGTCACCAATTTTTTAGCTGGAAAAATGTTTTTTTTTGTCGATAAAAAAATAATTTTCAACTAAAGAAGAAACAAATTTTTAATAAAATATTTAAATTTTCGATAAAAAATGTCTTTTCTTTCACAGAAAAAAAACAAGTTTTCAATCAGATAGCTCATTTTTCAATCGAGGAAATGAATTTTAATTAAAATAATAGATCTTCAATGTCAAAAATAAATTTGTATATGTTTTATATTTTAATTTCAAGAATGCGATTAACAGAAAAATTCTTTCTGCAAAAGATCGTCGATTTTCCACCAAAAAAGTTATCCAAAAGAGACAAAATTTCAACCAAACATAGAATAGTTGGATTTTCCGTTCAAAATCTAGTTCTTAACAAACAAAAATGATTTTAAGAAAAATATTTAGATTTTCTACCAGAATGGTTAAATCTTTAGTTGAAAAATTAATCTTCAACAATGTATATTTCTTATTAATCAGAGTTTTAATTCTTTAAAAAAATTCCCGTTCGCTAAACACAACAGAGCGAAAAATTGAAAAATAAGTGAATTTAAAAAAAAAATACTTCAATTACCCACTAAAAAATATCAGTTCATAATAAAAATGTAAATAATTCAACTTTTACTTGAAAAAATGAATTCTTTACAAATAAAATGGATTTTCAAAAAAAGAGTTCATTTTTCAACCTGAGTGATGAATTTTTAACTAAAAATGACGAATCGTTAACTGCAATAGTTGAATTTTAAACAAAAAAGAAGAGTTTTTAGAAGAATTAGTGCTCAACTGAACAAATGAATTTTCGATCAGAACTATGGAATACTTAATTAAAATGAGTTAACTTACCCCCCTCCCCAAACTTTCAAACAAAATTACTTTTGAAAAAAGAGTTACATTTTTAAACAAAGTGATGAATTTTTAACTAGAATTTTTAATTTTTATCTTTGGAATAGTTGAATTTTAAATCAGGAAGATGGATTTTCATTTTAAAACGATCAGTTTTTAACTAGAATGATTTAACGTTTGACCAAAAAGATGAATTTTCAAACCAAATGATTCATTTCTACTAAAAAAATGAATTTTCAACTAAAAATAACATTGTTAAACAAAAATTAAAATAAATTAATTTTAAATCAAAAAATAAATGTTTAACCAAAGAAATGAAGTTGTATTTTAAATTATGAATCTTCAGTCAGCAAAATTAATTTTTAACCAAAGAGTTTAATTTTCAACCAAGTTTCAAAAAGATAATATTACAAGAAAATAAGTGGATTTTTTAACAAATTGTTCAATTTTGAGTTAGAAAATATAAATTTTTAACAAAAAATTCACAATTATATTTTCAGTTGAAGAAATTAATTTTCGACAAAACTGACGAATTTTCAATCAAAATGATGAATTTTAGACTGGAATAGTTAAATCATATATACCAAAAATATATATTTTCAACAATAAAGAAAAGGTGGAGTTTACATTGCCGGTGCCGGCAAGATTGTTTGTTGCCGGCTGGTTTTCGCGAAGAGCAAAATACGAAATAAAAGCGAATTACGTATGTATACAGTCATGCAAATGTCCGAAAATATAATTTTCAAGGGCAAAATTGATAAAACTCGTGTTTGTAAACAGAAAAATCAAAATACTCGATACTCAAAATGAGTTATGATTCTGTTCACATTCTAGGAGTGATATGAAATACGAGTGGGACCGCTGGATAGGTGTGAGGTTTTGAATGGGGGTGGGTGTTACCGAATGCACACTGTCTCCAATAAGTGGTATGAAAAAACTCATAAAAAAAAGATTATGTATAAAAACTACGTGCCAACAAAGAACTTCCTAGCCTCGCCACAAGACGTTAGCAAGAGTTAGGGGTCAACATTATTCATGTGACTAATCACAGAGGTTCCTTCCCGCCCCCATGAGACGTTAGAAGCGGTAGGGGTGCGACCATAATTATTTCTGTGACCAGTTACAGAGGTGCACTTCCACTGACTTCCACCCCCATTAGACGTCAATAGTAATTCTTGAGTCTCGAATTCTTGAGTTGCTTTTTGCCGATACAGATAGTGTATATAAACTTCGTAAATAAAAAACGTAATTTTTTTAATTTTAACACTGATAATTATATTTGCACACTTCTAACAAAGATATTCTTCTAACCTCCGAATTTCGATGGCGCATTGAACCGCGTGTTTACAACCGATCGACAGTAGCCGGTAGCGCTCGGTATCACTCGTGTCACTTCGATGACCTTCGCCAATCTTCGTGTATTAATGTTCCCAAAAAGAACTCGTCCAGTTGAAAAGAGACAATGATCAGAGAAAGAGAGAGAGAGATCAATCGTTGCTGAACTGAATACTGATGCCCCCGTTGAAGACCAATTTGGCTTTATTATTTCGTTTCTTAGCAGTGTCGGAAAGTACACTTGGAGCCCCGGGGCGCAGGGCTGAAAATAAATTTTTGGGTCCCCTCAGAAATAGATCAAGACCGGTCTCCGTAACCCTATCGTACCCTATATTTTCAAAAATGTATAATATGATGAAAGCTTCCTAGAGGCAGGCATTTGAAAAAAAACGCAAAAACCCGAGAATTTTTGTAAAAAGAAACAGTAAAAATAATCAGGGCTGCCCGCAGTCACTGCTGGATTTTAAGGATTGTATGCTATATTTAAAACACGTAAGGCATTCTGAAGAGCTTTTAATTGAAAATATTCTCAGGAATTTTTAGATATATTAACAATTTTTATATATTTTTATGCATTTTACAAGATCTCACTTGCATTTTTCAACTAATTATCTAATTGATCCTGAGGGTTAATTAATATAGTGTTCCAATAATGATTTCAAATCCCACGGCAATTTTTAAATCTTATAAAGTTTCAAACGATTCTTAAGGATTTTAAATATTTTATTTAAAAATTTTACAAAGAAATTTTCAATTGATTTCAGTAAATTAATTAAATTTAAAACTATTTCAAATATTTGAGGATATTGTAAAAGGATAGTAGGCATTTTCAACAGTTTAAAAATTTTTCAAGGGATTTCAAAAGATATCGAAGGATTTAACTACTTGAAGAAATTTTAGGCAATTTCCATACATTTTTTATTTATTTCAAAAGCTTGAAGGGATTTCAAAGCTCTGTTAGCATTTTAAAATATTTAAAAAAATTATCAGGCATTTTCAAAAGACCTAAACAATTACAAAATATTTCCAAAGTTTCTATTAATTTTAAGGGATAACAAAAAGTGTGCATGCTGTTGTAAAGAATTTTGTAGAATATTGTTATTTCGTTATTAAATGAACAATTAAATTACAGAGTTTTATAACTAACATTCCTATATAAACTTGGTTTGTTTGATAGAAAATCATTTACAAATCAAACACATATATTATGCTTAGTAGGTTTTTTCGAAATCTCATTTTGTTACAAAATAATTTTTGTTATTTTTCAATAAAGTATCAGATAAAATATAGTAGAAATTTTAAAGTACATGAATAAGTTTTTTAACCTTATAACTTTGGAGTTTTTTGATATTATCATTTAATGAAAACAAAATATTTTTTTAAAAATATTTAGCAAAGAAAAAAATCTGTCCGACTGTGATATTGCAATCTTAAATTGTGATTTCTTCACGAAAGGATACATTTTGGGATGAAACATTATAAAAACAATATAATATTCAAATTTTGATTCAAACGACTCGAAATATAGGAAAAAGTATCGAAAAGGAATTATAACTTTTGAAAGTCTTGAATAATTTCATTTTTACTATTTTTATATAGGACTTAAATATTGAGTTAGATTTTACAAAAATACCGTGGAAAATAGAAAATTCAAATTTCGATCCAAGTGATTCAATATGCATGAAAAAATCTCAAAGAAGGATTTATAATTTTTGAAAAGTCCTAAATAATTTTATTTTTAAAATTTCCTATTGGAATTGACAATTTAGTTTAATTTTACGAAAATACGTTGGAAACATAGAAAATTCAAATTTCGATCTGAACTATTGAAAATACAGGGGGAAAATCTCTAAAAAGGAATTCTAATTTTCGAAAAGTACTAAAAAAAATTTATTTCTTCTACTTTTTGATAGTGCATGACAATGTAGTTTCATTTTTCGCAAATTCAGTAGGAAATAGAAGATTTAAATTTTGGATTCTTTCTTCATAATGTGTCCCCTAAGGGTTTACATGAAGTCCATTCCTTACAATCTTTCCGTTTTTATCTATATTTTTTTACAATCTTATCCTTTCTATATATACGATTATTTACAACTATTTACATAAAGCCTTATATCTAGTTTCTTATTTCTATTTCCTGCGATAGCGCAATTTAGGACTTATTAGCAAACGAGTAAGCGATCGAACGAAAGCGAGATACGCTGGTATGGCCGGTATTAGGTTATGGAGCAGAGATATGGGGATGGAAAGAAAGGAAAGATATTGATAGTTTACAAGAAAGGTATATAAGGTGGACACTAGGGGCAGACTGGAAGACGCCAGGATATATGGTGAGAGAAGAAGCGCAAAGGGTTAAGTTAAGTATAAAAGCGGGAAAGAGGGCATGGAAATTTGAGACGAAGTTGAGGGAGGAAAAGGGAGGGGAGTTGGCGAGAAAGTGTTTGATGGAGGTAGAAGAGAGGAGAGGGAGGGTGATCGAATTAAAGAGATGGGAAGAAGAAAGGAGGGAGTTCTTTAATGATAGAGAAATAGAAGACGGGACAGGAGTAAAATGTAAAGAATTGGAAAAAAAGGGAGAGGGAAAGACAAATAGCAGAAAGGTGGGGGGCGATTAGGGAATCAAAATACAATAAATGGTATAAGATGATAAAAAGAGGAAGGGGTGCCGAAGTATTTAGAAAACGGATGGGGAGAGAGAGTAGGTGGACCAGAATAGCAAAATTTAGATTGGGAAACGAGGTAAGGGAGGGGATGTACTGGGAAAAAGAAGAGAGCAGAAAGTGTAGAATATGTGAATAGGAGGAGGAAACATGAGAGCATGTATGGGAAGGATGTAGGATGTAGGAGATGAAGGAGTTGGAGTGTGCTAGAGGAGCGAATGAGAGAGAATGAAAGAATGCACGTGAAAAAAGGTAAATGGACGTATAAAAAAGTGAAAGAAAAAAGAAACAGAAGTCGCGTAGATTAGAAATTTTGGATTCAAACGATTCAAAATACGTGGAAAAATTTAGGAAGGAATTATAACATTTAAAAAGTCATAAATAATTTTATTCTAACAATTTTTTATAGAACTTGACAATTAAGTTTAATTTCACGAAAACACAGTGGGCAAACAGAAATTTAAAATTACAACCCAAACGTTTAAAAATGCGAGGAAAAATCTCAAAAAACAATTATAACTTATGAAAAGTCCTAAATAATAATTTTATTTTAGCAATTTTTTTTTGACTTGATGATTTAGTTTAATTTCACGAAAATACGGTGGAAATTCTGAAAATTTAAATTTTGATATAAACGATTGAAAATACAGAAGAACATCCCAAAAAGAAATGATAACTTTTAAAAGGCCTCCAAAATATTTTTTTTTTAATTTGTTAATTGGTTTTGACATTTTAGTTTCATTTTAAGAAAATACCGTCGAAAAATGGAAAATATAAATTTGGATTCAAACGAATCAAAATATAGGAAAAAATCTCAAAAAAGAATTATAACTTTTAAAAAGTCCGAAATAATTTTATTTCAACCATTTTTTTATAGAACTTGAACATTTAGTTAGATTTTATTCATTTTTTGGTAGGGATGTAATCTTAGTTTAATTTTACGAAAATACTGTGGAAATTAAAAAATTTAAACAATTAAGTTTACTTTTACGAAAATACTGTTGAAAATAGAACTTTCAAAATTTTGACCCAAATAATTTAAAATTCGTGGAAAGATCTTAAAAAGAATCAAAACTTTTCAAAAGTCCTAAATAATAATTTTATTTTAACCATCTTTTTGGGGGAGTCAACAATTTAGTTTTGTTTCACGAAAATACCGTGGAAAATTAGAAAATTTTAATTTTGATCCAAATGATTTAAATTGCAGGAAAAAATCTCAAAAAATAAATTATAACTTTAACAGTCCTAAACAATTTTATTTGAAATTTGTTTTGATTTACTTAAAAATTTATTTTAATTTAACAAAAATATCATGGCAAAATAGAAAATTAGAATTTCAATTTAAATGATTAAGAATACAAGAAAAATGCATGAATTATGAAAATTGCTACAAAATTTAATTTTATCCGTTTTTTTTAGGGCTTGACAATGTAGCTTAATTTAACGAAAATACAGTGGAAAAATAAAAAATTTCAATCTAAACGATTTAAAATACAGGAAAATTCTCAAAAAAGGAATTCTAATTTTTGAAAAGTTTTAAAAAATTTATTTTATTTTTTGGTAGGGCTTTTCATTTTAGTTTAATATGAAGAAAATACAGTGGCAAAATAGAACATTCAAATTTCGATGCAAACGATTTAAAATACTTGGAAAAATCTTAAACAGTAATGATAACGTTTAAAACGTTCTACAAAAATTTATTTATCCATTTTATATTAAACTTGACAATTTATTTTATTTTTTTTTAAATACAGTGGACGAATAGAAAATTCTTACCTTCAATCCCACGAAGTTTTGGATGCCTGACATTTCGTTTTAAAATCTATTTCTAATACTTCTAATATTTGAAACCATTTTATCTAGTTAAATTTTAAAATATCATATGCAACTTTACTATTTGAATTTAACAACTGTGAGCAATCTATCATCATAAATATTCTAATTATTCTCCAATAGTGATCACATACGTTTCTGGGATCTTTCAACGATTTCCCCGTATCCGGCGCAGTTTCTAGAGACTGACCACTAAGCTTTTGTAACTTGGCGCTTTTATCCATTTCCACGCATGCTTTTTCCGCTAGGAGAAAAACACTTCTGCTATCTCGTTACCTTCCTAATTTACTACATTTCAATTATTTGATTATAATCAGAAATAATATTTTGTTAATATTTACACAATATATACGTATTGCATTCCTCATTTCTTCCTTTTTGGTCAAGTGGAAATGGACCAGACATTTGCAATTGGTGAATGAAAAAGCCATGTGATCAGCTGTCATAATCAAATAATTTAAAATACAAGGATTTGAGATGAACATTACAAATATTAAAAACATATATTTAACAATAATATAGGAACTTTAAGTGACCAGACAGACCATCTCCATGATATCATCTATCATTTAAGGGCATGTGATACTTAGAAAATTATCTATTTTACCAGTTTCAGGTTCCGACGGCTTTTTTTCTTTAATAATCAATATTTTGTCTTAAAAATTTGGGACATGATAGCGACCATGCTAACGGACGTCCCCACATACTTTTTTTTTGGTTTAATTCAAAAAAGTTTTAATTTAGCAAAATCCGATTAATTTGCATAGCGCTTAGGAATTAGTATCGATTTTACCAGTTTTAGGTTCCGACGGCTTTTTTTCTAGAATAATCAATATTTTGTCTTAAAAATTTGGGAAATGATAGAGAACATGGTAACGGACGTCCCCGCACACTTTATTGTATTTTTTTTTCAAAAATTTTTTTGATTGTGCTAACAACGTGTGTATATTTGGAGGTTATGTATGTTACAATTGTCCTGTACGTTACTTCCAAACTACACAATATTTTTGGCCGAAAACTTTGGACCTGCAAATAAACATAGTAACTAATCTCCTGGAACTAACCTTCTTTGCAGGCAATCAAAAAAGTTTATTTCATAAATAATTTCCCAGTGGCGAAAAATTGAACATTGAAATTCCAAAATTTATCTATCTACATTACCATCTAGGCTGGTAAGATAGTTTATTACACCATAATTATTCTAGAGTGCTGACCGAAAGAATCGGTACGATAGAGACCTACCCACATAGAGACATAGAGACCCTAACCACAAAATAATACACATGCGTAAAATTTGGTAATTAGCACAATAACATTTTTTTATTATTATCCCTGAAAAAAGAGTCCGGGGACGTCCGTTATGATATTTTATAGCATCTCCGAAATCAGTTTTTAAAAATTTTCATTTTTGTGGGAAAAAAGCCGTCGGAACTGTACCTGATTGACCACACGACGAAGTATCACATGCCCTTAAAAAAAATTTACACGATATTTTGATTCCCCCGTTGTTAAATCGGCGGAAAAAATAACATGGGACGGTCGGTAATTTATGATTTTAAAATGCATCATGTGCCCTTAAGGGCATGTGATACATTATGATGTCACGTCTTACCGACTGTCCCGTGTTATTTTTTCCGCCAATTTAAAAATAGGGAAATTAAAATATCGAGCTAATTTTTTTAAATGATAGGTTTTATTTTGGGACAGGTCTGTATAGTCATGTAAAGTTGCTATATTATTGATAAATATTAATTTTTAATATTTACAATGTTCAACACAGAGCCTCGTATTTCACTTTATTTGAATATTGAGAAAACAACTTCAGAATAAGATGCGAGCCCAATCGAGGTGCTGCCCTCACCGTACTACGAAATCGAATTCTGGTTTTCTCATTCTTCGTCAAATATGACGGTAAAGCTGTAGAAAGATGTTTTGAGGTTGGGAAGGTTGACATGTGTCGCTACATACCAGGTGTATACATATGAAACCGGTATTTTTTCAAGAAAAAAACACATTTATTTCAAGAGAATGATAACAAATATTTTATTCAAAGTATGCGCCC
>NC_046658.1:24256193-24264329 GCF_010883055.1 Belonocnema kinseyi
ATACGCCAATTAGCACAAATGGTAAGTTCCGACAGTGCCTACAAGTGTGTCTACTGGCCGCTAGATGGCAATACCGGTTTCATATGTATACACCTGGTATAAACACGGAACTACGGAATAAATGATAAATTAATAATGAATAGCGCAATTTCTAAATGCACCAAAATTACATATTTGTAATAAATAATAGAGAAAATTATATGATATGATGGTAAGAAATAAACTGAATTTTCAGAGTAAGAATCTGAAAAAGGTAATTATGTTTATACTTAATAAAATCTAAATTATTATGATTCCTTTATTATGACTCTTTCATTGACTTCATTTATTGATTTATTTCTTCATTATTTTCATGTTTCTACTAATGGCAAATATGATTTTCTAAATTATAATGTTGTATACTTTGAAGTTTAATTTTTATTAATATAATGAACCGAAATTTGAGTACATTTAATAATATACACATTTTTTGAAATTTTGAAACTTGAGACAGGTTTTTTCTACATAGTCTTTTTTTTAAAGTACAAAAAAAGTCCTTGAAAAGCGATTTTTTAATTTTAAAAAAAGGAACGTTAAGATAAATTGGGTCTTAACAAATTTTTCATTGATAAGTATATATTTTCAAATGAAAATAATCAAATATTTATACAAAGCAAAAGCTTTTATAATGTTTAAAGTTTAAATAAATTATTCCTTAAATTCAAAATTAGCACAATTGAAAACATTTATATATTTCTGGATATAAAATTTCTGTTGAAAGTTCTCATAGTATCTTTTTTTAATTGCAAAAAATATTCTCAAAAATCGAATGTTTTATAATAAAACAAAAAAACTTCAAAATAAAATAGTGCTGATCTAAATCTTGCAAAATTTGCTTGGGAAATGATATTAGGCTCGAAGAAAATTGAGGGAGAATTTTTTCCCCTTAATGCGCACGTGTTATTACATTAATTTTTTAATGCAATTTTTATAGAATTATTTTGATTTTAAATTAAAACAGTAATTTATTAAAACTTTAAATATTGAAAGAAAATTTCTTTGATAAAAATACTTTATTATCGTATTTTTAATAAATAAATCAGATTTATTAAGAATAAATTTGTTAAATTCTACAATTGTATAGTTAAGGAATATTCGAGTTATGATATTTTATAATTATGAAATCTTATTATTCGGCAATTTTTAAATTCGGTAATATTATGAACGCTTCAGAAATGTTCTTATTCGGGAATTAAATTTTTTTATTTAATCATGCCGGAATTACTCAGTGTCAGTAATATTATTTTTCGGGATTTTTCAGTCGTCCCTACAAGTACAAAACATGGACAATTTCATACAATTCGGCATTATACAGCAATTCCAAATTTTGAAAATTTGCTATGATAATCTTATAGGGTTTTCAAAAAGAAATGTTTTTCTTCTCTTGACTTTTTTATATCGTGCGTTTTTCGGCTTCAATTTTTGATTTTCGGTTGATTAAAAAATTTTGAAAACGCTATAACTCTAAGAATTTCCTTTTTATCAAAAAAGTCATAAGGATAAATTGTTTGTTCTTTTTAATACTATAAACATCCGTACATAGAACTTTCAAATTCAGGAAAAAGTGGTTTCAAAAATTTTCAAAATTCGCTCACTTTTTAAATTTCTATCAAAAATGGCTGGTTCACGAACTCGTCCTTTCTTTTAGGACCTAAAAAAAGTGTGCCAAAGATAAATTTGATTCTTTCATTTTTTCGAGAGTTATCGGGCTTACGGACGGTTGACCGGACGGACAGGCAGACAGACGCCATCGTGAAAACCTGATTTTCGGATTCAGGGGCTCTCGAAACGTGGAAATCCGTTGAAAAATTGCGATGTCAAATTTCCGACAATTCTAATACTTTTTCAATCATAAATGATGAGAATGTAAACAATTTTTTTTGTTGATGTTACGATGTTCGACTTTTTGAATACTATGTATGAAACCTGTACGGAGTATTTTTAAATTTTGAAACAAGTGGTCTCAAAAATATTAAATATCCGCACACTTTTTTCATTTTTATCGAAAATGTCTGGCTAACGAACTTGACCTTTAGTTTAGGCCAAAAAACGAGTGTACCGAAGGCCAATCTGATAGATCAATTTTTTCAAAAGTTATCGTGTTCACGGACAGAAATATATACAGACATATTCGTAAAAACCTGTTTTTCGGTTTCAGGGGTTCTCAAAACGTGGACATTTGACAAAAACTTGGTGGGAGGGGGGGGGGGCAAAATTTACACAAATCTAATACCTTCTTTGATGAGAATGTAATATAAGTATTTAAAAGCTCTGAAAATGCTTCAAGATAATTTTTTAATATATCTTAAAATTATAAAGGAAAGGTACTTGATGATTTCGAAATAGAATTTATACTTTCTATTTTTTTTCAATGAAATAATTGTAATGGACTGTTTAACAGTATTGCGACCAATTTCAGAAGATTTACAAAATAGTAAAAAAAATCTTTAAGATTATCAGGTAATTTTTTCAAAATTTCACACCAATGTTATGAAAACTGGAAATCGCTGTAAATGATATTTAGAAGTCCTAAAAAAATTTATTAATAATTTGAAAGCATTTTTTAAACGTAAAAGGAAATTGAGATTTTGATAAATTGCAAATTTAATTTTTATTTTTTATTTTAAAAAATTACACAATTATAGGAGAATTTTAGAAAATATTTTAAAACTTTTTAAAAATTGTAAAAAGTGTGGAAGATTTTGAGGCAATTGTTAACGAGATTTCATAAAAATGTTAGAAAAAGTGGAAAAATTTAGGTTCGTAATGATTCCGAAATTATATTTTGGATTTTTTTTTGTAAATACAGTGAATACTAGGGATAGGGCCCCTTGATATAATTCTTCTGAGATTTGACGCCGCGACGCAAGTAGGGGTAAAAATAGTTGCGCGGGGTGAGCGGCAGTCGCTCAGGTGTGAACAAATAAAAGCGTTTGCTACAAAACTGCCCTATATCTGGGTAATTCTCCACCTCCGTCAGCCTCAAAACCGGCCCAGTCTCAAAGTTTCACTGTATTACATAATTTTAAGAGAATGCTTAAAAATATTTCTAAGCATTTCAAAAAAGTTATAAACCTGTTTAAAAAGGATAGAAGATTTTGAAGCCATTTTGTCCAGGATTTTACAAACAGATATGTGCTTATTGTATTTTCAATGAATAAACATTTATTGAAATTTTTTAATTCGGTAATATTGTAAAATTTCGGGAATTTCAAAATTCGGGATTGTTATCTTTTGGCAATTTTATAATTTCGGAAATTTTACTAATCGTGATTTTTAATTTTCGTATTTTTTCTGTCGTTCCAAAAATATTTCAAAACATTTAATTAAATACACAAAATGGTACCAATCAAATTTTGATGAATTTTAGGTAATTTTTTTCTCACTTTTTTACAAAACTTTGAGGAAAAATGTGAATTATTTTAAAACATATTTGGAATTTGGAAAAGTGGCAGCATTGTTAAAAAGAGATTTAAAAGTTATAAAAAAAAATTCTAAATTCTAATAAAGGATTTCAAAACATTTATAAGAGAATTGATATTTTTGAGATTTCGAAATTATATTTTGACTTTTTATTTTTTTAAACAACATAGTTTTAAAAGAATGCTTCAAAATATTTCAAAACATTAAAAAAAAACGTTGCGAAACAGTTTACAAAATAAATGTCTTGGAAGCTAGATCCGCAAACTTATTTTTTCAATAAAATGAAAGTTGTGCAAGATTGTGTTAGACTTGTGCTAATTTTTGGCTGTAAACTGTTTGTTGAAAAATCAAAAATTATGGGCACAATTTTAGAAAAACTTTTTTTTGCTATAAATTTTATTATTATTTTCAAAAATTTCGAAAAATTAAATTTTGTGCTGAGTTGTGCTCGACAAATATAGTCTTTATTCCCTTTAACGGAATTACGTGAGATCGATAGTTCTCATATTAAAACTCAAAATTTAAAACTCAAACAAAATACAAAGCCCAAAAATAATCTAATTTCGAAAAAACAAAACTTGTGCTAAATAATAACTGCAGTTATCGAGCACCATTCAGCATAAGTTTTATCTTTTCGTAATTTGACTATTTTTGCATCTTTTATGTTTTTTTTTGAGTTTCACATTTGAATTTTAATTTGACAAATATTGATCTTACGTAATTTTGTTAAAGGGAGTAAAGATTGCATTTGTCGAGCACAACTTAGCACAAGTTCTGGTTTTTCGAAATTTGATTATTTTTGGGCTTTGTATTTTGTTTGAGTTTTACATTTTCAGTTTTAATATGAGAACTATTGATCTCACGTACTTTCGTTAGAGGGAATAAAGACTATATTTTTCAAGCACACCTCAGCACAAGTTTTAGTTTTTTAAATATTCAAAAATAATAAAAATTTTTTTTATCAATGATTAGGTTTTTCGAATATTTCTTCCCTGCACAAAATTGTGTATACTTCGAGTCGCCTAGCACATCCTATCATTTTGCTTCAGAGAGAAATTGCGGATCTTGTAAAAAAAAAAGTTTTTTCCAAAATTGTGCCCGTAATTATTGATTTTTCAAAAAACAGTTTACGGTACAAATGAACACAAATCTAACACAATCAGAATTTATATATAGAAGATTTTGAATCCATTTTTGTAGGATTTTATAAAAATTGTACAAACAATGGGATTCACTTGAAAAGATATATTAAAGTTCTGAAAAAGGTTCGAAAATAATTTAAAAATATTTTTCAAAATTTTAAGGAAAATTGAGTAATTCGATGACTTTCAAATTAATTTTTAACTTTATTAAAATTTAAAAATTTTTTAAAATTTTTTAAAAGAATTTTATCAAAAAAAAAAAAACTACGAAAAATGGGAAACATTGTAAAAGATATTCAAAAATTCTTAGAAAAATTGCAAAATATTTCAAAAATATTTCTAAACATTTTTAAGAAAATTAAGGTTTTTAAAGATTTTCAAATTCAATTTTGACTTTCTATTTCTTTAAACTACATAATTTTAATGGAAAGTTTAACAATATTTCAAAATATTTACAAAATTGTAAAAACAAAATCTTTAAGATTATGATGCAATTTTTTATCATTTCAAACCAATTTTAAGAAAACTGGGAATCATTTAAAAGACATTAAAAAGTTATAATTTTTGTTATAATTTGAGAAGATCCCAAAACATTTAGAAAGAGTGTTGATTTTCAATTATTTCGAAACAAAATTTTTAATTTTCAATTTGATAATTACATAATTTTTAGAGATTGTTTAAAAATATTTCGCACAATTTGGAAAGATTACGAGGCTATTTTTTAAAAGGATTTTATAACAATTTTAGGAACAATGAGAATTATTTCAAAATATATTTAATTGTTTTGAAAAATTTCAAATAATAAAAAAATAAATGGAGTTTTTTACGATTATTATGCTACTGCATAATCTGACACAATCTTATAAATCTGACGCAATCTTATAAACCTGTTTACATACAAGACGGCTCAACCGTGAATGTTTCACATTAAAAATAACTAAACAATATTATTTTCAATAAGGGTTTATAATTTTTGCCCAAAGAAGATAATTTCCAAATAGTTAAAGCTGTACTACTGGACCTTGCTTTCAACCGGAAGTGTATTTAATTTTTTGTATTTACCTTCGCAAGGATGAAAGTTGCAAAAATTGAAAAGCTAAAATTTACCAGAAAATGCGGTTGCATTTCAAGTTTAGCTTTGAAACTTAAAGAGAAATTGTAATTTCGTGCTTATCCAATTCCAAATTAAATTTTGTTTCAATGCATAATAATTTTGTTATTGCATTTATATTTTGACACAATTTGAATTAAATCTTGTCATTTGGACAATCTTTGTTGAATTAACACCAAAATATTGACAAATATATTTTTATGAATTACAAAATTGAGAAATAACGGAGAGAAAAATAAAGAAAACAAGCATGCATTAAAGGGATCAAGAGGTTGCCTTCTTTATCTTCTTTCCTTCCTTATTTTTTTGGTACGTGAAGTTTAACTTTTTATTTATATGAGATTTTACAATTGTAAAAAAGATTTACGATAGTCAAAGAATGACACTTTGAACCTTGGTGCTTTATAGGTGAACTATGGTTAACTATGCCTGGTTTCATCGAGACTTTATCCAATTCGTGAATTTGTTTTCATTTACTCCTTATTATGTATTCTTTATGTATGTATTTTCCTTATGTGTCTTATCGAATGTCTCGACAAAAATGTTTACATTTCTGAAACGTTACGACATTAGTAACATTAATAACACAGAAAATTGTGAATAGCATTTTAGATTAATAACACATTTATTAGCTCTTTTTTCGGTAAACAACTTTTATCTATTTACTTTTTTCGTTGCTTATGTCGTTTCTCCATACACTTATATCTTATATTTTTAATGTTGTTTTCTTATGAATAAAACAAAAAGTACCCTTCGTATCAAAAAGTAATTGATAAAAAGCTTTTGGATCTTTTTAAGGTGCACAATTATTTATTTCTCTTCATTTTTCCGTATCTAGCACAGTTTGATCATTAAATTATATTTCTGATTTTTCCATTATGTTTGGTGCTTTCAAATAATATTTCTGGTAATATTCTTTTAATCAAAAGAAGTCGATAAGGTAAGTTGTTCGAATTTCCAATTATTACCAATACCCGTAAATGGTATTTTCATATCTTGAAAAATATTGTCTCAGAAATTTTAAAAATTCTGTAACTTCTTGAACTTTCATCCAAAAGAGACAATGAACTTGATCTTTAGTTTCTGGCACTTAAAAAGTACACCAAAGGCCAATATAATAGATAATTTTTTCAAAAGTTATTATACTCGCAATCAAACATGCCTACAGACAGGCAGAAACACTCGTAAAAACCTGTTTTTCGTGTCCAGGCGTACAATTGTATACAAATGTAATACCTTTTTTGATGAGAATGTAAAAAATATCTGTACTCTGAGTACGTCTGCGAAACCATGCTGAACTACTCCGCAAAAGGGGCTATGTAAGCGGAACGCCTACTCTACCACAGCTAGAACAAGCTGGCAACAGAGAAAGAGAGGCGACACTAAGACCAACCGCAGGCAGGCATCCAATAGATGAAGAGCGATGCTTTACGACCCGGAGAAACATCAACACCAAGTTTTCTCTCAAGCCTAAAGATCTGGCTGAAATGGATGACGAGCTTCGTGGACATATTTCCGGAGAATCCGACCTCTGGGCTATCAATTATTGTGTGTATAATGCAGCGAGAGCTTTGGCCGATGCGAACCGTAAAACAAGACCAACGGCGTTCCCATATTCAGTGTGTGATTGACTACATCACATCTGGCAGGAATTTTACCGCCAAGGTTCGAAAGTTCGCGCGCGAACTCCGGACCCGTTATCAAACACTTAACAAGTCAAAGCTGCTGACCATCAGGCAGCATATTGTTGAGAGAATACGGATACTATCTGACGCTAAGAGAAGTCTAGACCCCCAAACCAGAGGAGGTCGAAGTATTTTGGAGAGAAGTCTACGAAGTTCAGCATAGACTGGAGGAAGACTCAGAAAATATAAAGAGCTTCAAAGAGTTATGTGTTGCCCTCATAACACCTGCTAAAGAATGCCCACCCATCACTACCGAGGAGGTGAAAAAAGTATTAAGAGGGATGAAGAACTATTCCGCACCGGGACCAGATTGTATCAAAACCTTCTGGTGGAAGAAGTTTTCTTCAACCCATCAGCATTTGGCCCGTATTTTCACCTCATATTTGAAGTCGGAAGAGCCGATTTCAGAGTGGTTGGTGGAAGGGCGCACAATACTTCTGCCGAAAATAGGCAACTTAGCTGACCCGAAGATATACAGGCCAATAACTTGTCTGAACACACTTTATAAGATATTCACAGCTATCCTAAATGATAGGATTATTCGGGCAAATGAACCTGTGTGGCAAGAAATGTGTGAACAACGAGGCTCAAAGAAAGGCGTAGCCGGATGTCGGGAGAGCCTGCTCATCGATATATGTGTCTGCAAAGATGCAGCATTCTACCAGCGTGACCTATCGACGGCCTGGATTGATTATCGGAAAGCTTTCGATTCGACATCCCATAGACTTATCATCTG
>NC_046658.1:24264429-24277540 GCF_010883055.1 Belonocnema kinseyi
CCATACGACACCTTTGCGCTGGAGAGACTTATACATACCTGGGCGTGTCACAGAGCCGCATTCAGGATGTGACATCTATAAAGGATACTCTCCGAAGCAGATTCAAACGTCTCATCCGACAGATTTGGTCTTCCGAACTGTCGGCGAAGAACAAAGTATCTGCAACGAACATGCTTGCCGTCCCGATACTACTCTATTTATTTGGAGTAGTTCCATGGACGAAGAACAAGCTCAGATCCCTTGATATCGGGACAAGTAAGGTTATGCACATGAAACAAAAGCATGCATCTTAAGTCTTCCGTTCCGCGACTGTACATCTCACGCCGTCAAGAGGATCGCGGAATAATGAGTCTTGAATGTCTTCACAACAGGATAATTCTGGGTACAGCACATAGAGTTGCAAATGGAAGAGACCCTCTTCTTAAAATGGTCAGGAATCACGAAGAAGTGGACAAAGAAGCGTTTCTGTACAAAGTAGCGGAGGAGGCCGCTGAAACACTCGGACTTGACTTCAGTATTAGGGGTGAGCAAAATGCATCAAATCTTATCTATCTCGAGTACTCACTCCTGAAAGCCCGGATTAAGAAAGCACAAGAGAAAAACTTTCGTGAACAGCTCCTCGATAAGAGGATGCACGGTATCTTCCACAGAAATGTAAAGGATTAGTCAATGTCTTGTGAGCTAACGTTTGCTTTCCTTAAATCTCCCGGATTAAAGTCTGGTACGGAGGGTTTCATCTTTGCATGCCAAGACGGTGTCATTTCCACCTTAACATACCGTCGCCACATTTTGAATCAAGACATTCCCGATGATAGCTGCAGGGCGTGCCATGCACACACCGAGCATTTAGCTGACATACTATCTAGTTGTCCAACTCACGCGGGAACGACCTACATTCAAAGGCACAATGCGGCACTAAGAGTGTTTTATTACCATCTCTGTCACTCTTACGGCATTAATCTTAATATCGCTCCTCTAAATGCTCCTAGGGAAATTGAGTCAATTGTCGAGAATGGGAAGTGCCGCATATACTGGAACTTTATATCCTCGAAAATTGTTTCTGTCGCTCACTCGGGGCCTGACATGGTTCTTCTTGACTTCGAGAAGCGAACCATGTTCGTTATCTAATTTTCGGCATCAGCTGACAAAAACATCATAACCAAGGAGAATGAAAAGAAAGAGGGGTATCGAGACCTTATAAGGGAGTTGCAATAATTGTACCCGGAATATTCTGTTAAATTGATCGTCCTTATCATTGGCGCTCTTGGAGGTGCCAAGCTTTCAGTTGCTAATGGCCTAAAAAGCATCCCTGCGTGTCAACAATATGCTAGAACTAGAATATACTAGAATAGCTGGTTGTGGCTGAAACTTTACCGCGATTTCGCTGGAAGCGGGTGCAATTTTCAGATTAGCACCCGCTTCCGGCGAAATTCTTCGTTTGTCCTTATGACAAATTTTTAATTATATATGGATATATATATATATATATATATATACTTTAGCCTCTGCTCTGAGGGGTCAAAGTTTTCTGATTCAAAGTAGAGAAATACTAACACCAAATACAGGTTTGACCCAAAAAGCAGTTATAAATTTATTAACTTATTATTGCTTTGCCATTAAACTCATTGTCAGTGATCAGAACGTAATAATTAAGAAATTTAAAATACATGCGGGGAATTCATTATTTGAATGGACTGAAATATCTGTATAACCATGTTTTACAAAAATCTGTATAACCATGTTTTACAAAAGCGTGGATATTTTACGTTTGTTATGAAATGTAAAAACACATTAATTGGCGATTTAATTTTTATTTAAACGGTTCTTGTCCAAGCTAAGTATATCATCAGTGCGCCTCGAAGGTGTACCGAGAGTTGCTTACAACTCTCCGAGCGGCTCTTGGTAAACTATATCGATTGATGCTTTCAACGGGGAGCGGTGGGTAGAGGGGAAGTGACTTTTTCGCTGGATGCGCCGTCTATATTTATGGTGGGTAACTAAGCTCGACCCGCATCTACGTTTATAATATCTTTGGCCAATGAAGGCAAGACGTGAGTAGAACTTAGTAAATATCCGGCCAATTAGGGCAAGACATGTGCAGAACTAAGCACATATCCGCAAAATTAGGAAATGACGTGAGTAGGACTTAGTTAATATCCGGCCAATGAAGGCAAGACATTAGCAGAACTTAGTAAATATCCGGCCAATAAAGGCAAGACATGAGGAAGACTCATCCAATATCCGGACAATTAACGCAAGACATGAGCAGGACTTAGTAAACTTTCGGATAATTGAGGCAAGACATGTGCAGGACTTAGTAAATATCCGCACAATTCAGGCAAGACATGAGCAGGACTTACTTAATATCCGGCCAATTACGGAAAGACGTGAGAAGGACTAAGTTAAAATTCGGCCAATTGAGGCAAGACATGAGCAGGACTTAGTCAATATCTGGCCAATGAAGGCAACAAATGAGCATGACTTAGTAAATATCCGGCCAATTAAGGCAAGGCATGAGCAGAACTTAGTCATTATCCGGCCAATTAAGAAAAGAAATGAGCAGGACTTAGTCAGTAACCGGAAAATTGAGGCAAGGCATGTGAAAGATTTAGTAAATATCCAACAAATTGAGGAAAGGAATGAGCAGAACTTAGTTAATATCCGGTTAATGAAGGCAAGACATGAGCAGGACTTAGTAAATATACGGCAAATTAAAGCAAGACATGTGCATGACCGAGTATATATATCTGGCCAATTAAGGCAAGACATGAACAGGACTTAGTAAATATCCGGTCAAGTATGGCGAGACGTAAGTAAAACTTAGTAAATATCCTACCAATTAAGGCAAGACATGAGCAGGACTTAGTCAATATCCGGGAAATTAAGACAAGACATGAGTAGGACTTAGTGAATATCCAGCGAATTAAGGCAAGAAGTGAGCAGGGCTAAGTCAATATCCGGCCAATTCAGGAAGGACATGATCAGAACTTAGTCAATATTCGGCCAATTTAGGCAAGACATGTGCAAGACTTAGTAAATTTCCGGCCAATTAAGGCAAGACATAAGTAGAACTTAGTAAATATCCGGAAAATTAAGGCAAGACAAGAGCAGGACAAAGTAAATATTCGGGAAATTAGGGCAAGAAATGCGCAGGACATAGTAAATATCAGACAAATTAGGTAAGACATCAGCAGAACTTAGTAAATATCCGGAATATTAAGGCAAGATATGTGCAGGACTTTGCCGATATCCGGCCAATCAAGGCAATACATGAGCTGGACTTTGTTAATATCCGGCCAATGAAGGAAAGACATGAGCAGGATTTAGTCAAATTCCGGCCAATTAAGGCAAGATATGATCACAACTTAAACAATATCTGGCCAAATAAGGCAAGACGTGTGCAGTACTTAGTTAATATCCGGCCAATTAAGGTCAGGCGTAAATAGAAATTAGTAAATATACGAGCAATTACGGCAAGACATGTGTAGGGCTTAGTAAATATCCAACAAAATTAAGGCTAGACATAAGCAGGACATTGTCAATATCCGGCTAATGAAGGAAAGACATGAGCAGGAATTAGTCAATATCCGGTAAATCAAATCAAGACATTTGCAGAACTTAGTCAATATCCGGCAAATTAAGGCAAGCCATGAGCAGGACATAGTAAATATCAGGGCAATTAAGGCAAGACGTGAGTAGGACTTAGCAAACACCCGGTCAATTAGGGCAACACATGAGCATGACTTGGTCCACATCCGGTCAATTAAGTCAAAACATGAGTAGAACTTAGTCAATATGCGGCCAACTAAGGCAAGAAATGTGCAGGAGTTAGTAAATATCCGGCCAATAAAGGCAAGATATGAGCAGGACTTAGTCAATATCCGGGCAATTAAGGACAGACATGAGTTCAACTTAGTGAATATCCGGCCAATTAAGGCAAGACATGAGCAGGACTTAGTCAATATCCGCCTACTTGAGGCAAGACATGAGCAGGATTTAGTCAGTATCCGACCTGCTAAGGCAAGGCATGTGCAGGACATAGTGAATATCCGGCCAATGAAGGCAACACCTGTGTATGACTTAGTCAATATCCGGTCAATGAATACAAGACCTGTGTATGACTTAGTCAATATCCGGCCAATTCAGACAGGACATGATCAGAATTTAGTCAATATTCGGCCAATAAAGGCAAAGCACAAGCAGGACTTAGTGAATATCTAGCCCATTACGGCAAGACGTAAGTAGAACTTAGTAAATATCCATTCAATTAAGGCAAGATGTGAGCAGGACTTAGTCAATATCAAGCCAATCAAGGCAAGACATGAGCAGCAAATTGTCATTATCCGGCCAATGAAGGAAAGAAATGAGCAGGATTTAATCAATATCTGGTGAATTCAGTCAAGATATGTGCAGGACTTAGTAAATATCCGGCTAATTAAGGCAAAAAGTGAGCAGGGCTTAATCAATATCCGGCTAATGAAGGTAAGACCTGTGTATGAATTAGTCAATATCCGGCCAATTCAGGCAGGACATGATCAGAGCTTAGTCAATATTCGGCCAATAAAGGCAAGACATAAGCAGGAGTTAGTCAATACCAGGCCAATTAAGGCAATACATGTGCATGACTTAATACATATCCGGAAAATTAAGGCCAGAAGTGAGCAGGACTTAGTCAATATCCGGCTAATGAAGGCAAGACATGAGCAGGACTTTGTCAATATCCGGATAATTAAGGAAAGGCATGAGCAGGATTTAGTCAGTATCCGGCAAATTAAGGCAAGACATGAGCAGGAAATAGTCAACATCCGGCCAATTAAGACAGGGCATTTGAAGGACTTAGTAAATATCCAACAAATTAAGGCAAGACATAAGCAGGACTTAGTTAATATCCAAACAATTGAGGCAAGACATGTGCATGACTTAGTACATATGCGGCCAATTAAGACAAGACATGTGCATTACTTAGTACATATCCCGCCAATTAAGGCAAGACATGATCAGAACTTAGTCGATATACGGCCAATTAAGGCAAGACATGTTCAGGACTTATTAAATATGCAGACAATTAAGGCAAGACGTGAGTAGGACTTTGTCAATATCCCGCCAATCAAATTAAGACATGAGCAGGACTTTGTGATTATCCGGATAATGAAGGAAAGACATGCGCAGGATTTAGTCAGTATCCGGCAAGTTAAGGCAATACCTGTGTATGACATAGTCAATATCCGGCCAATTCAGCCAGGGCATGATCAGAATTAAGTCAATATTCGGTCAATAAAGGCAAGGCATAAGCAGGACTTAGTAAATATCTAGCAAATTACGTCAAGACGTAAGTAGAACTTAGTAACTATTCAATCAACTAAGGCAAGACATGAGCAGGACTTAGGTAATATGTAATCAATTAAGGAAAGACATGAGCAGGACTTAGTCAATATCAAGCCAATCAAGGCAATACAGGAGCAGGACATTGTCATTATCCGACCAATGAAGGAAAGAAATGAGCAGGATCTAATCAATATCTGGTGAATTCATTCAAGTCATGTGCAGGACTTAGTAAATGTCAGGCAAATTTAGGCAAGCCATGATTAGAACTTAGTCAATATCCGGCAAATTAAGGCAAGACTTGAGCAGGGCATAGTCAATTTCCGAGCAATTAAGGCAAGACATTCGCATGACTTAGTACATATCCGGAAAAGTAAGGCAAGATGTGAGCAGCACTTAGGAAATACCTGGAAAATTAAGACAAGACAGGAGCAGAACTTAGTCAATATCCGGCCAACTCAGGCAGGGCATGAGTTAGTCAATGTCCGGGCAATTCAGGCAAGAAATGAGCAGGATATAATCAATATTCGGGAAATTAAGGCAAGACGTGATCAGGACTTAGTCAATAACCGGCCAATTGAGGCGAGACAGAAGCGCGAGTTATTCAATTTCCGGCCAATTAAGGCAAGATATGTGCAGGACATAGCAAATATCTTGCCGATTAAGGCAAGACATTCACATAACTTAGTACATATCCGGGAAAGTAAGGCAAGACGTGAGCAGGACTCAGTCAATATCCGGCTAATTAAGGCAAGACATGTTCAGGACTTATTAAATATCCAGCCAATTAAGGCAAGACGTGAGTGGGACTTAGGAAATATCCGGTCAATTAAGATAACACTTTAACATTACTTGGTCAACAGCCGGCCAATTAAGTCAAGACATGTGTAGGACTTAGTAAATACCCAGCCAATTAAGTCTAGACAAGTGCAGGTCTACGTCAATAACCGGACAATGAAGGCAAGGCATGTTTAGGACTAAGTAAATATCTGGCAAATTAAAACAATACATGAGCAGGACTTAGCCAATATCCGGCCAATGAAGGCAACATCTGAGAATGACCTAGTCAATATCCGGCCTTTTCAGACAGGACATGATCAAAACTTAGTCAATATCCGGCCAATTACGGCAAGGCATGAGCAGAACTTAATCAATATACGGCTAATTAAGGCTAGACAAGTACAGGACTTAGTCAATATCCGGACAAATAGGGCTAGGCATGATCAGGACTTAGTCAATATCTGGACAATGAAGGCAAGACGTGTATAGGACTTAGCAAATATCCGGCCAATTAAGGCAATACACGAGAAGGACTTAGTAAATATAAAGCAAATTAAGGAAAGACATGATCAAAGCTTAGCAAATATCCAGCCAATTAAGGTAAAACGTAAGAAGGACCTAGTCAATATCCGGCCAATTAAGGCAAGATATGAGCAGGACTTTTTCAATATCCAGCCATTGAAGGAAAGACATGACCAAGATTTAGTCAATATCCGGCCAAAAAAGGCAAGATGTGATCAAATTTAGAAATGAGCAGGATATAGTCAATATCCGGCAAATAAGGCCAGACATTATCAGGACTTAGTCAATATCCGGCCAATTGAGGCAAGACACAAGCACGAGTTATTCAATTTCCGGTCAATTAAGGCAAGATATGGGCAGGACTTTGTCAATATCCGGCCATTGAAGTAGAGACATGGACAGGATTTAGTCAATATCCGTCCAATTAAGGCAAGATATGATCGTAATTTAGACAATATTAAGTCAATTAATGCAAGACATGTGCAGAACTCTGTAAATATCCGGACAACTAAGGCAAGACATGTGTAGGATTTAATAAATATCCAGAAAATTAATACAAGGCATGAGCAGGACTGAGTAAATATCCGGCCAATTACGGCAAGCCGTTAGTATAACTTAGTAAATATCCGGTAAAAGAAGGCAACACATAAGCATGAATTAGTCAATATCTGGCTAATTAAGGCAAGAAATGATTAGAACATACTCAATATCCGCCCAATTAAGGCGAGACATGAGCAGGACTGAGTAAATATCCGGCCAATAACGGCAAGACGTAAGTAGAACTTAGTAAATATCCGGCCAAATAAGGCAACACATAAGCATGGATTAGTCAATATCTGGCCAATTAAGGTAAGAAGTAAGCAGAACTTAGTCAATATCCGACCAATTAAGGCAAGACATGAGCAGGACTGAGTAAATATCCGGCCAATTACGGCAAGGCATAAGTAGAACTTAGTAAATATTCGGCCCAAGAAGGCAACACATAAGCATGAATTAGTCAATATCTGGCCAATTAAGGAAAGACGTGATCAGAACTTAGTCAATATCCGGCCAATTAAGGCAAGACATGTGCAGGACTTAGTTAATATCTAGCCAATTAAGGCAATACGTGTGTAGGACTTAGTAAATATCTGACCAATTATGGCAAGGCATGCGCAGGACTTAGTCAATATCCGGGAATTTAAGGTAAGATATGATTAGGACTAAGTAAATATCGAGCCAATTGAGGCAAGAAGTGCGCAGGACTTGGTCAATATCCGGCCAATGAAGGCAACTCCTGAGTATGACTTAGTTAATTTCCGGCCAATTCAGACAGGGCATTATCCAAACTTAGTCAATATGCGGTAAATAGAGGTAAGGCATGAGCGGAACTAAGTAAATATCCGGTCAATTACTTAAAGACGTAAGTAGAACTTAGTAAATATCCGGCCAATTAAGGCAAGAACTGATCAGAACTTAGTCAATATCCGGTCAATTAAGGCAATACATGTTCAGGACTAAGTAAATAGACGGCCAATTAGGGCAAGACGTGAGTATGACTTAGTTAATATTCAACCAATTAAGGCAAGACATTAGCAGGACTTAGTAAATATCCGGACAATTAAGGCAGAACATGTGCATGGCGTAGTATGTATCCGGAAAGTTATGTTAAGACGTGAGCAGGTCTTAGTCAACATCGGGTCAATGAAGGCAACACATGAGCATTAGTTAGTCAATATCCGGCAAATTAAGGCACGAAATGATCAGCACTTAGTCAGTATTCGGACAATTAAGGCAATACGTAAGTGGGGCTTTGTAAATATCAGGTGAATTAAGGCAAGACATGAGCAGGATTTAGTAAATACCTGGCCAATTACGGCAAGACGTAAGTAGAACTTAGTAAACATCCAACCAATTAAGGCAAGACATGAGCAGGACTTAGTCAATATCCGGAAAATGTAGGCAACATCTGAGTATGACATATTTAATATCCGGCCAATTCAAGCAGGACATTATCAGAACTTAGTTAATATCCGGGGAATTAATGCAAGACATGAGCATGACTTAGTTAGTATCGAGCCAATTACGGTAGGACGTAAGTATAACTTATTAAATATTCAATCAATTAAGGCAAGACATAAGCAAGATTTAGTCAATATCAAGCCAATTAAGGCAAGTCATGAGCAGGACTAAGTAAATATCCTGTCAATTTAGACAAGACATGTGCAGGACTTTGTCAATATCCGGCCAATCAAGGCAAGACATGAGCAGGACATTGTCATTATCCGGCCAATGAAGGAAAGACATTAGCAGGATTTAGTCAATATCCGGTGAATTCAGTCAAGACATGTGCAGGACCTTAGCAATATCCGGCCAATTAAAGCAAGACATGAGCAGGACTAAGTAAATATCCGCCCAATTAAGGCAAGACGTGAGTAGGACTTAGGAAATGTCCGGTCAATTAAGGCAACACATTAGTATTACTTGGTCAATATCCGAACAGTTAAGACAAGACATGTGCAGGACTTAGTAATTATCCGGACAATTAAAGCAATACGTGAGTAGGATTTCGTGAATATCCGGCCAATAAAGCAATACATGTGCCGGACTTAGTAAATATCAGACAAGACATGAGCATGCCATTGTTAATATCCGTCCAATTAAGGCAAGACATGTGCAGGACTTAGTAAATGTCCGGCCAATTAAGGCAATACGTCAGCAGGACTAAGGTAATTTCCAGCCAATGAAGGCAACACATGAGCATGACTTAGTCAATATCTGTCCAATTAAGGCTAGACATGTGTAGGACTTAGTTAATATCCGGCCAATTAAGGCAAAACATGTGTAGGACTTAATTAATATCCGGCCAATTAGGGCAAGCCGTTTGTAGAACTTAGTAAATATGCGCCAAATTAAGGCAAGACATGAGCAGGAATTAGTAAATATCCGGACAATTAATTCAAAACATGTGCAAGACTGAGTAAATATCCGGCCATTGAAGGCTACACATGAGAATGACTAAGGAAATTTCCGCCCAATTAAGTCAAGTCCTGTGCAGGACTGTATAAATAGCCGGTCAATTAAGGCAAGATATGTGCAGGACGTAGTAAATATCTGGCCAATTGAGGCAAGACGAAAGTAGGACTTAATAAATATCCGACGAATTAAGGCATGACATGTGCTTGACGTAGTAAATATCTGGCCAATTAAGGCAAGAGATGAGCGGAACTTAATAAATATCCGGTGAATTAATGCAAAGGCATGAGTGAGACTTAGTCAATATCCGCCGAATTAACCCAACACATGGGCTGGACTTAGTAAATACTCGGCCAATTAGGGCAGGACATGAGTAGAGCTTAGTGTATATTAGGCCAATGAAGGCAAGACATGAGCAGGACTGCGTCAATTTATGGCCAATTAAGGCAAGACGTGAGTAAGACTCAGTAAATATCTGGCCAATTAAGGCAATGCACGAGCAGGACTTAGTAATATTTATATAGTATTATTTATATAGTAATATTTGCAGTTGTGCGGTCAAGGATGCTTCAAGGTGTCGGTTGTGGAAACAATTTTGTTCAATTTCATTTTTTGGAGTCGAGCAATGTATCAATAAATAGTAAAAAACATTTCCAGCTATTATGTGTAGTTTCTTTGCAGTAAATTTCCAAGTATGGGTTCAAAACCTGACACGAAACTAGAACACACCCTTAAATTTGTTAAATTGTCTAAATATATAATAAATCCAAATATATAAATCCATATATATAATTTTACGCAATATACTCGACTGGATACTCACGCACTGTGGCCCTTTCGAGTCAACAGTCGCAACCACCCTCGCCCTGCTCTTCTGGGAAGTTGGTGCAATATGGAGCGTTGGGTAATATGATACACGGTGTAATTTTACACGCGGAATAATGTAACACGCGGGTATTTGTGGCATCTGGTGATGCGCAGCTAGGGTCCCAGCTTTTGGCAATGGTAGTACATTTCGTACAATATTCGGTAATAATATAATGTATTTCTGAAGCAGCAAAAAATGGATATGGTTATTCAGATTGGGATTTCGTAATTTTAGGCGAGCAATCAGAGTTTCAATGGACGGTTAAGAAAAGCACAAGAATTATATCTATTTTTTAATGAATTGTTTACTATTTTGAATACACCCTATTCTTGAAGATACTTTTATTCCTTTATTCCTTTTTATCGCTGATTACAAATTTCAAATTTCGAGATACAAAACGGAGCATCCAATATTGCGGATAAAAAATTTAAGAAAAAAAACAATTTAACCTAAAATATTTCAAATTAATGAAATTTAGATAAACGTATAAACCTGAATTGAATAGCGATTAACCCATTAATTCATTTATTGAATGAAAAGTGACTAATGTTATCTTTTCATTTTAAAAAGTGACTAAGACGTAATTTGAAAAAATTCGTGACTAATGTTGACTGTGTGGCAGCCCTGATTGAATTTCAAAATATTTCTCAACATTTAAAAACATTTATGAGATTTTAGACTTAAAAAAGGAAATTTTTTACAAGACTTACAATTCTGCGTTGGAATATCAAATCCAAAAAGTTGAGTATTTATTCATAGAAAGTTTATTTAGATTCGTTAATGATATTAAAAAAATATTAAGGCCCTTACTATTATCCAGATGTTAACATTTATTGTCATGCTTAATAAATTTCAACGTTGATAATTTAAGTTAAAAAGTTGAAAGTTTGTGACAAAATTGGACTTTTAATCCCCAAGAGATAAATTCTAAATAAAGACTTAATTTTTACCTAAAAACATGTATTAGTAGCCAAAGATTTGCATTTATAAGCAAATAGAAACACTCTCAAGCAAAAATACATAAATTTTCATGAAAAAAATTAAATTTTAAAGTGTAGAAGGTGGCATACATTTTTGGTTAAATTTTGAAGCAACCAGTTGAAGTTTTAAACCAAACAGAGGAAGTTTTTAGCAGACGATTCAATTTTTAACAAATAAGTTGACTTTTAGCCATAAGAGATGATTTTTTATCAGAAAATATTCATTATCTATAGGCCAAGAAGAATTTTTTCCTCTTTTTTATTTTAAGATTTTTTCGCTTTTTTAGGAGGAGAAAGTTTTCTTCTCTTTTTCAGATTGCAATAGGAACATTTTATGGTGTTTGTCCAAATTTGGTCGTTAGATTCTTGATTTTGTTTTCAGAAATTATTCACATTAAGTCGATTATTGGGCGTTAAATAGGATTTTAGATTTGATTTTAACCTCGTTTAAATACCTTAAATTTTAATTTAGCTAACTTGGATTGGAAGTCATCTTTCTGTCAGGTTAGTGTGGCTGGTTTGCCTTTTGAAATTTCACTTCATTCTTGGGAGTTTATTCTCAGTCGTCAGGGAGATAGCATCGTGACAGTGTTGCTGTGCCTGTCGACTGCAAATTGTATTATTTTATTTTCATTTTATTTTCTTATATATAATTTTTTTTCCTTGATAAGGGTGCCGTATGGGTGCCGAAACGTTGGTGATTATATATATCATTAAAAATTAGTCATAAGGACAACTGCAGTATTTCGCCGGGAGCGGGTGCTAATCTGGAAAATTGCACCCGCTCCCAGCGAAATTGCGGTAAAATTTCAGCCACAACCACGTCACACGACCGTGAGATAGGTGGTTACAGTCTGTAAAGGAATCAATACGACGATCCAGCAAAAGCCTCGTGCACCCTAAGAACACGGAGCGACCCAAGGACAACCGCCTTCTGCATTTTTCCCGCAAGTGTTTTAGCATATTGTTGACACGCAGGGATGCTTTTTAGGCCATTAGCAAGTGAAAGCTTGGCACCTCCAAAAGCGCCGATGATAAGGACAATTAGTTTAACAGAATATTCCGGGTATAATCGTTGCAACTCCCTTATAAGGTCTCGATACCTCTCTTTCTTTTCATTCTCCTTGGTTATGATGTTTTTGTCAGCTGGTGCCGAAAATTCGATAACGAACATGGTTCGCTTCTTGAAGTGAAGAAGAACCATGTTAGGCCTCGAGTGAGCAAAATAAACAATTGTCGAGAATATAAAGGTCCTGTATATGCGGCACTTCCCATTCTCGACAATTGACTCAATTTCCCTAGGAGCATTTAGAGGAGCGATATTAACATTAATGCCGTAAGAGTGACAGAGATGGTAATAAAGCACTCTTAGTACCGCATTGTGCCTTTGAATGTAGGACGTTCCCGATTGAGTTGGACAACTAGATAGTATGTGACCAAATGCTCGGGGTGTGCATGGCACGCCCTGCAGCTATCATCGGGAATGTCTTGGCTCAAAATGTGGCGACGGTATATTAAGGTGGAAATGACACCGTCTTGGCATGCAAAGATGAAACCCTCCGTACCAGACTTTAATCCGGGAGATTTAAGGAAAGCAAACGTTAGCTCACAAGATATTGACTGATCCTTCACATTTCTGTGGAAGATACCGTGCATCCTCTTATCGAGGAGCTGTTCACGAAAG
>NC_046658.1:24277640-24279390 GCF_010883055.1 Belonocnema kinseyi
CCTGACCATTTTAAGAAGAGGTTCTCTTCCATTTGCAACTCTATGTGCTGTACCCAGAATAATCCTGTTGTGAAGACATTCAAGACTCAATATTCCGCGATCTCCTTGACGGCGTTAGATGTACAGTCGCGGAACGGAAGACTTAAAATGCATGCTTTTGTTCATGTGCATAACCTTTCTTATCCCGATATCTAGGGATCTGAGCTGGTTCTTCGTCCATGGAACTTCTCCAAATGAATAGAGTAGTATCGGGACGGCAAGCATGTTCGTTGCAGATACTTTGTTTGTAAGGCAAAAGAGGAGTGGGCTCATGGTGTCGCCCTAAAAGACACCTCTCTGAAAGGTGACCTTGTTAGTTGTCACACGATTTTTTCCAGATGAGATGGTAAATCTGGTTTTCCAAAGCGACATCAATCTCTCTATGCACCAAACTATTTGCGGATGAACCTTTAAGACTCCTAAAAGACAGATGATAAGTCTATGGGAGGTTGTATCGAAAGATTTCCGATAATTAATCCAGGCCATCGACAGGTCACGCTGGTAGAATGCTGCATCTTTGCAGACACATCTATCGATGAGCAGGTTCTCCCGACATCCGGCTACGCCTTTCTTTGAGCCTCGTTGTTCATACATTTCTTGCCACACAGGTTCAATTTCCCGAACAATCCTATTATTTAGTATAGCTGTGAATATCTTATAAAGTGTGTTCAGACAAGTTATTGACCTGTATTTCTTCGGGTTAGCTAAGTTGCCTATTTTCGGCAGGAGTATTGTGCGCCCTTCCACCAACCACTCTGGAATCGGCTCTTCCGACTTCAAATATGAGATGAAAATACGGGCCAAATGCTGATGGGTTGAAGAAAACTTCTTCCACCAGAAGGTTTTGATACAATCTGGTCCTGGTGCAGAATAGTTCTTCATCCCGCTTAATACTTTTTTCACCTTCTCGGTAGTGATGGGTGGGCATTCTTTATCAGGTGTTATGAGGGCAACACATAACTCCTTGAAGCTATTTATATTTTCTGAGTTTTTGTCCAGTCTATACTGAACTTCGTAGACTTCTCTCCAAAATACTTCGACCTCCTCTGGTTTGGGTGGGTGTTCGACAGTAACTGGAGGGCCTTGGAAGAGCCGAGATGGGTCAGAGAGAAACTATTGATATTCTCTTAACCACCTTTCCCTCCGCTTTAGACATCTCTTAGCGTCAAATAGTATCCGTATTCTCTCAACCATATGCTGCCTGATGGTCAGCAGCTTTGACTTGTTAAGTGTGTGATAACGGATCCGGAGTTCGCGCGTGAACTTTCGAACCTTGGCGGTAAAACTCCTGCCAGATGTGATGTAGTCAACCACACACTGAATGCGGGACGCGTACTGTCTTGCCCAGCCTATTTTTATGGCAAGTTGATGCATTCGCCTTTTGCTCTTATGATCAACCGTTGGTTTTGTTTCACGGTTCGCATCGGCCAAAGCTCTCGCTGCATCATACACACAATAATTGATAGCCCAGAGGTCGCATTCTCCGGAAAAATGTGCTCGAAGCTCGTCATCCATTTCAGCCAGATCTTTAGGCTTGAGAGAAACCTCAGTGTTGATGTTTCTCCGGGTGCAAAACATCGCTCTTCATCTATTGGATGCCTGCCCGCGTTTGGTCTTAGTGTCGCCTCTCTTTCTCTGTTGCTGGCTTGTTCTAGCTGTGGTAGAGTAGGCGTTCCGCTTACATAGCCCCTTTTACGGAGTAGTTCAGCAT
>NC_046658.1:24279490-24284836 GCF_010883055.1 Belonocnema kinseyi
ATTTGATAATGATAAGAAAAAAGAAGACGAAAGAAATAGAAAAGAGAAGGAAGAAGTTTTGGTTGGTATATCTTAATTCTTATCTGTTCGACAAATCTTAAATTTAATAATAAACACAGCCGGCAATCACAGTTCACAGATTTGCACTTTGCTTGTAAAATCATATGAAAACTTATATCATATAAAAAATAATAATAATATCATATAAAAACTTAGAAATATATAAATAATTAAAAGAAGAAATAGAAATCCTGAATAAAAACGGAAACATAAACTTTTAAAGTTGACCACATTTATACTTATTTGATTACACAGCCACACAAAAAAAACAAAGTGTGCGGATCTGGTAACTTCAAAAAACTTCTTCAAAAACTTCAAAAACATCTATGTAGATTAAGCCGAAGCTGAATGAAACGGTACCGCAAACACGACGGGACAACACAATGGGTTTAGTTGTGTTACGTGAAGTTAAGTTAGGTTAGGTTAGTTTTTTTTAGGTTAGGATAGGTTTGACCTCTTTGCAGGTTAAGCCCAAGCTAATGCAAACGGTACCGCAAACACAACGGGACAACACAATCAGTTTAATTGTGTTTCGTTGTTAGGCTAGGAAGGATTTATTTCTAGGTTAGGCTCGAGTTGACCCATTCGATGTAGCCCACATTTGCTACTGGAAAAATATGCATCCGGAGCTTTACGTGTAGTTCAATAAATTTCTGTTCATTCAGGTTAGGTGAGGTCAGGTTCTGTTGGGTAAAGTTATGTTAAATAAGTTGATATCAGGCAAGGGTTGATCCTTCACAGTTGTCGACATGTTTTTGAAGTGAAAATTTGCATCACTGGCATTATTTTGAAATTTATTTGCCTCAGTGCATGATTTTTCGTCATTTTTTGAGGTTATAGCTCAACCATGACGTGATGGGTGATTTTTGATACAGAATTTGAATTTAGCGCCCCAAAATCCACAGGAATACGTGTGTCTTGTTACCAGATCCGCACACTTTTTTTGTGTGGCTGTGTTATACATCATACGTGTCTCTACTCACACACTCAATTTTTTTCATCTGCAAGTAAGGTAACAAGTTATTTAAGGTGTAATCGGATCTATAATCTATCAGACTTCTCTCGAAATTCTGTACTTTCTTTGACAAACCACAATCCCAGTAGATAGGTAGGGGAAGTTCTGACTCACTTTTTCTCGTGCGAATGGCAAACTTGCGGCTAGAGCGCAGAAGGCTGTAAGATTGGTTTCGCTCCTTGTGCTGACTTTCTAATCACCTGATTTTTTCAGTATTAGAAACAAATATTTAGAGGTCGCTCAAGACCATTTTAGGGCAAAAATGATCATTCTTAATTAGATTGAAACTAATTATTTATTATTCATTTCTGGCGCGTATGGATTGTGCTCTTTACAATTCAATATTGCACTAAGATTTTTTTTGAAATTTTAACAATAACATTTAAAGGTGGCTCAAGGACATTTGAGGTCAAAAATGATCATTCTTAATAAAATTCACGATGTTTATTGATTATTAATTTCTAGGGCGTATATATTGTCTTATTAACAGTTCAACATTGCATTAAGATTTTTACAGTGACATACAAAGATTGCTCAAGGCCAATGTAGGGTAAAGATTATCATTCGTTATTAAATTGATGCTATTATAGATTATTTATTTCTGGCGCATATCGATTACACAGGCCAACATGGTTTTCTTGTTGGAAAGTAGAGGGTCATTTCCGAAGTAATTTTTTACGTAGAATCCGAATCCGGGGTCAGAATTGGCCCATTACGTTAGGATTTTAAGATATTTGAGGTTATGTTTGAGATTCAAACTAGAAAATGATCCGACAGTGAAATTAGACGGGTATGGTGATAAATAACGCTACGTTTTTTTATATTTAAGTGAAGTTTATTGTATCCAGTTTTACCGTGAAAATGTATACCCCACAGTTAGAATAGTTAATCTGTGCAGAAACGTGACACTGTAATTATTACTGATTAGTAGAAAAAAACTCTGAGAAAAAAACTCTGTAAGTCGGCGAGCTGATGAGAAAGTGTCCAGGAGTGAGAGCTACCAAATCGCTAGGATCGTCTTTCAAAGATAGAATTGGCCTGGAATTAAGACAGTCCTCCACTTGTGCGAGAAAAGTGGACTTTTTTACGAAGGTTAGAGTAGTATCTCCAATAACACGGCGGAGATGGTATTTAACAGATCGTACAGCTGCTTCCCACAATCCGCCAAAGTGCGGAGCAGCGGGAAGGTTAAATTTCTATGTTCTTTAGTTGTCGGAGATATAACGAGCAATCTTATCCGACTCAGCTGAAGCATCGGAGAATAGTTCGCGTAACTGTCGGACAGCTCCCACAAAGTTTGTACCATTGTCACTGTAAAGAGTATGACTGATGCCTCGCCGAGCTGAAAACTTGTTATAGGCGGCGATGAAATCCTCAACAGTATAATACGAAACAACCTCCAAATGTACGGCTCGCGTAAAACAGTGCACAATGATAGCAATATATCCCTTGTATGCTTTGTGGCCTCGTCCCTTGGTCGTGCGTATCGAAATAGGACCTGCGTAATCCAGCCCAGCCGCTGCAAATAGCCGAACTGGTAGGGTGACTCTGAAAGATGGCAGAGAGCTCATAACCGAGCTTCACAGCCGTACGTCCAGAGAGAATCCAATATTTCCTCCTTAAGTAAGACAATATTAGTTGCGGACCGCCGTGTAATATGAACTTGTGTCCATTTCTGATAATCAAGGTTGTTAACGGTGAGTCCTTAGGCAAGATGTAAGGACATCTCTTCTAATAATCTAATACGGCATGAGACAGTCAACCTTCCAAACTCAGTATTCCATCAGAGTCCAAAAAAGGTAATAGCTTCAATAATGGATTTGATTTCGAAATAGGTAATTCTCTTCGTACCTTAATGACATCTTCATAAAAGGCTTCTTGTTCAATGTGGCCGATCAACCTTTGCAGTGCCAATTTAAGAGATGCCGTCGTCGGTTGACAAGGCGGCCGTTCTACTCTATTGACAGAATGATCAATGGTTCCAGTTGACTTGGGCCAAAAAATGTCGGGTTTAGCCAACAAAACAGGTCCTTGCCACCAAAGCAAATGATGCTCCAGTCTAGCGAGTGTGATGCCTCTCGATGCGCAATTCGCAGGATTATCTACTCCAGGAATATGGTGCCAGGCTGCCTCCGGTAGCGTGTGCTGAATCTCGGCTACTCTATTAGTAATATAGGTCTTACATCGAGGAGGATGACCTCGAATCCAATCCAAAGTGTTTTCAAATCGGACTAAAGATGTATCGGGGTTGAGTCAGAGGGACTCAAGACCGATCGAACATGTGATATCAACCTTACCAGCAAGACAGCGGCACACTATTCGAGTCTAGGAACTGAGGTCTCCTTTAACCTCGCCACTTTTGTCTTAACTGTAACGAGTGTCACACGAGTTAAGCTCGCGAAGGTGGTGTGACGCGAAGGTATACCACGGCTCCTTTTGCCTTTTTTGCGGCATCTACGAATCCGTGAAGTTCACAGTAAGAAGAAGATGTAGAACCTAACCAACGTGGGATGTTTACTGTGGAAAGATCCGATAACTGGTTTCTGAACCTTGTCCGATTGGCGCCGTATTCAGCTGAAAGTATACCATCCCAACCTACCTTGAGAGCCCACAGGCTTTGCATTAAGATCTTGGCCTTGACGATGGCTGGTGCTAGCCATCCTAACGGATCGAATATACGAGCTATCTCCGAAAACACTGTTCGTTTCGTGACCTGACTCATCTCCGATAATGAATCAATCTGAAATCGCAAGGAATCAGGAGATGGTTGCCATAAAATGCCAAGAGCACGAAAAGATGGATCCTGGTTTAGCAGAAAAGACGTTACATTCTCTCGATGTTCAACAGGTACTCCCTGGAGAACCTCCTCCACGTTTGAAACCCATTTTTTCAAAATAAGGCCTCCTGCTTGTAGTAACAGCTACACCTGCCTGCGCTTTTCTTGAGCTATGTTGACCTCATCAGCCCCAGAGAGAACATCATCCATATAGATTTCCCTCCTTAGCATTTAAGTAGCAAGGGGGTAATTGTCACGCTCATCCTCCGCTAACTGAAGCAGTGTACGTATCGCTAGATACGGCGAAGAAGCAAAACCAAAAGTGACAGTCTTTAGACAGTAGACACGAACCTCCTGGTCAAAACTATCTCTCCAAAGAAGTTTTTAGCACCTTTCATCCTCTGGATTGATCCAAATCCGCTGAAACAACTTCTTGATGTCCGCGGTGAAGACGACTGGATACATCCTCCATCTTAGAATCACATCCGCTAGTTATGCCTGTAATTTGGGCCCAGAATGTAAGAGATCATTCAAGGACAGCCCTTGATCGGTGTGTTGAGAAGCGTTGAAAACGACTAGCAATTTAGTGCTCGATCTGTTCTCTTTTATCACACAATGATGCGGTAAGAAATAATCCTGATTGGGTTGTAGACCTTCTACTTTGGAGATGAGTTCCATCTCTCCAAACTCTGCGTACTCCTTCATAACATCAGACTACTTCTTTTATAAGTCAGGATCCCACCGGAAACGTCTTTCTTTCTGGACGAGAGCCCGGTAAGATGCTGTTATTGAATTTTCAAGATTAAGAGAGCGATTCTTTAGAGGTAGGCGCACGATGTAGCGTCCATCGTGACTACGTTGATGAGTGGTGGAAAAAAGCTGCTCACACTCCTCTTCAGCTAAACTATATTCTGAAATGGCCGAAAGCACGTCTTCCTGGACTACATATCTCCGTAGTAAGCTTAGTAGTTCATAATCTACCATAGTTTGTAATCCGACAAGAACATGACTAGAAGAAGAAAACTCCCCTGATAAAAGCCCTGAAAGAATCGAACCTAACGAAATTTTTTGAGCGGTTGGAGTTCCCAAAGTACCTTTTCTTAGTTCCTCTTCAATAACATAGGAGTATACCTCTGCCCCTAGCATCATTTCCATAATTCCAAGATGATAGCGTGTTCTATGGTCAATCTCAATCTCTGGATAAGTGACTCCGATATGAAAGATGCCTGAGCCCCTTGATCAAGTAGTATCCGAGTTCGATGTCGACTTCTATCTGAAGCTTCAGTGTCGACAAGAGCAGTAGCCAGTAGGACAGGTCCCTCCAGTCACATGGTTTTTTGCGTGTGGTGAGCATTGGCAGAATCTGTAGAGTTAGGCAAAGAATTAGAAAAAGGTTTACTGAGGGGGTTCAGAGTGGAAGAGTTGGTAGGTTGAAATGGAAGGGAGACAGTTTCTGAGAAACCAGGTTGAGATATATTATCTGGGGGGGGGGGGG
>NC_046658.1:24284861-24293177 GCF_010883055.1 Belonocnema kinseyi
GTAGCATCGTATGGTGCATTCCATTGTAGGTTTGGCACCGCTTCACAGAGAGACAACTGCGCACTATGTGCTTCCCTAGACAGTTGTAGCACAGAGTGTGCTTTACTACAAGTTCTTTCCTCTGCTTGACATCTTCGCTTCAGAAGTGTGGACAAAAAATTATAGAATGCTTACCTGTACATAAGGAGAACGACAGTTCTCTGATTGCAGCATTGTGAGTATGAGTCGTCTCACCACCCCTCTTACCCTTTTGGAAGCGACTACTGTCATCAGTAGAAGATGATGCAATCGAAGTTGCAGCCATATTCTCCACGGCTTTCAGCGTGCTGACCTTGTCTGTCAGAAATTTGTTGAGTGATTTAAAAGTAGGCTGGTTATCCGAAGATCCCAGTTGGTCCTCCCAGGCTTTGCGAGTGGTTGCATCCAACCGCTGAGCTGTCATAAAAACAATTAGATCGTCGCATTGATCCGTAGGCCGATTGAAGAAAGTTAAAGCGCCGATAACCTCACAAGTATCATTAAGTAAGGAACGGAGTTCAGTTGAGCTTTCCCTACTCATCGACTTTATTGAAAACAGCTGAGTCAAATAGCTGTTAACTAATAGTCGAGCGTTGTCATATCTTTCGACTAGGGTCTGCCATGCCCTTTCGAAATTAACCTTAGTGGTCAGGATGCTAGCTATCGATTGAACGGGTTCCCCGCTCACACTCAGCTTCAGGTAGTGAATCTTTCACACGTTTGGAAGTGGGTACCCATAGAACACTCAATGTTTCAGAAATATTTCTAGCTAAAATATTGATGGAGCATCTTTATAAAATGCTTTCAAAATATATTTGTGAGAGTTTGTTTCTACATTTATTTGCAGGTTATATATTTATTATTTTTAGATACTTATATACGTATATTATATCTTATAAGATCTTATTTCAAATTGAGTAAGATAAATTCACAAATTGATGTTTATTTGTGATTCTATTTAAACATACATGAAAAATAACAACATTTTTTTGTTCCATGCAGTAGAAATAATTCTTCGGAACTCCTGTACTTCTAAGATAGGTAAATTTTGCTAGTATTGTGATCAACGGCTATTGTGAGTGAGCATTACATAAGCCATATTTACAATTATGGCACTCTTTGTCTTGAAACCTGTAAAATATTTAAGGATATTATTTAGAAATATATTTTATGAGATATTCTAGACAGATAAAGATGGTAAATTTATATTTTCTTATAGCCTATAAGATAAGAGATACAAAAATATGGCAAAAAATATATAACTAAGTAACCGACAAATTTATTTTGAAACCAAGATTTATATAAAAAAGGGTCTGTCAAAATTCAAAGTTTGTAACGTATTTTTGCTCCTAACCTTACATTTTTTATAATAAATTTCACGAATCTAAAAAAAAATTGGAATTGCAAAACAGAGAATTAAATCTAACCTTCTTGCCTGAAAATTGTAATTCTGCCCGAGGCAATGTCAAAGATTCAGGAAATAGTTGGATATGGATAATGTAGGAATGTAGGAGAAGAAAATTTGTAAATGACTATTTTCTTTATTATCATACCATTATATTACCATTTTTCACATCCAAATCCATATTCCTGCGAAATTTTTATCGGCTATCAAAAATTTTAATGTTAGGCTTGGTAATAAGTACAACTTTATAATTAACGTTTGAAGTTGCTACATGGGAAGGAATATATGAATATTGTTTCACGTGTTTTAATTTAAAGTGACAATTTTTGACATTGAATTATTAATAAACGAAAATAACCCATAAAATACAAAGTAAACGGGAATATTTGTCACTAAAGTTGATCTTCGAGACTAAGAAAATATTCCATTGATCATTTCTACATTATGCAACTTTCTGACGACAGTAAGACTGTTTTCTGGAGCAACGATATTGCCTCAAACAGAATCAGAAGTTGCATGCAGGCAATATAATTTATCCTCCGTTTGTCAAACCCAATCTTTAGTTTCTTGCAAGATATATCTAGGTTACTTATCTTTATATTTATAGCAATAATTTTTTAATGATTATTTTATAGAATATACGATAACAAAAACTTACTATTTTGACCAGTTTATGCTATCTCATGAATTATAGTTTTAATAATATTTGAAATCATTTTATAGAGTTCAAGAGGAAAAGTGCCAAAATTTAAAATATATGGCTCAAGTATTCCTGAATCACAATAGCCGTTGGACACAACATATTTTTCTGGAAAATTACCTCTATTAAACGAATATGTATGCAGAAGAATAATTTTGCCTACATTGAAGAAAAAATATTAAAAGTACATAAGTGCAGAAGAAGAATTTCTTCCGCATCGAATAAAAAATATTGTTATTTTTTATTTGTATGCAAATGGAATTACAAATAAAGATATAAATAGGTTGCTTTCTGTTATTTAATTTCAAAGAAGGTCTTATAAGTTAATGATAGGTGTATAATTAATTCAAAATAATGTAACCAAAAAATAAATTTAGAATGAAACATTCAGGAATATAATTTAAAAACATTTGATGGAAATATTCTATTAATATTTTAGCCAATGTTTCAGAAATATTGCGCGGCAATATTTGTGCAAGATTTTGCGAAAACTTTTCACACGCATAAAGCAAACGCAATTTCACGATTCTTTTGAAGTGTTGTAGAAATATTCCTGACCAATATAGCCTGGGTAGGACATTTAAATGTTTCTTGAACGTTGGAGCAATAATTATTTGTAATGTTGCCAATGTTTCAGATAAATATTCTAGCGATATTTATACAACATTCCGTGATATAGGGGTAGTTGCAACCGTGGAAACCTCATTTGTCTCTAAGTAACAGCAGGTAATACGGTCTCCTTTTGTTCTGCAGCAACTGCAAAACTGTCCAACAATCCATCATGTAGAGATTTGCCCCTAAGTATTTTTCCTCACAAAATGTAAATTTGTCCTCCAGAAAATATGGCTTATCCTTTTAAAGCTTACGAACTACCAAAAGCTGATCGTTATTCTTCGAAAACTTATCCCAATTTTTCTCGAGTATAGTTAAACGTGAAAGAACTTGATTTTTATTAATATTGTCTTCACCGAGTTTTCTAAGATTTGTGAGCGCATTACAAATCATTTCAAAAATACCCCCTGTACCTCAATGGTACTCTCTACTGTTGCCATTTTTGAAGAGAAACAAACTGCGACTCGTAAAATTAAAAAAAAAGTTTATTCTATAGCTCTCCATAGTATTTTCACATGATATTTCGCAAGCACGTAATAGACAAGAAAGAACAGCTGCAGCAGTGAAACAAACTGTAACATTATTACTTCTCGCTAACCGAGGATTGACTCTGGGTTTATTTATATTTTTCATTTTATTACTGCACTTGGCTGATTTTAATAAGTAATCTTACATATACCAAAAATTTTATTAATTTTAGGTAATAATTCTTCCATATTTTAAACTTCTCTCAAGGATATTTATTTTTATCTAGATATTCGTTCAATTTTCGTTTACTTTATCCTTTCCAGTAAATTGAAACCAACCAAATACATTGATTCCAATACTGATAGGATATTAAAGCTAGCCCTAAATATTTTAGTTACAATTGAAAATTATTTTTACAACAATAAAATAAGAGGAAGTATTCAGGAAACTGGATAACATAGAAATTAAACAGATAGAGAGTGAGAAAGAAAGGAGAACTAAAATGAGTTTGCTTGAGGAGAGGGTCAGGAAACTAGAATGAGGGAGTAGAAAAAAGGAAAAGGTGAGAGTAGAAGACGTCGTCAAGGGAGATAAGAAACTGCAGGAGGAAAATGAGAGAATGCGCAGACGACTGAATAAAATAGAAGTAAGACTAGAGAGAGGAGAGAGAGAAAAGAAAACGAAATATAGTAATAAAAGGAATGAAAGCAGAAAGTGATTCGAGAAAGGAAGAAGTAGAAAAGCTGATGAACGATATTGGGGCTCAGGTGAGAGTGGAGGTGATAAAGGTGATAGGAAGAAACTCAGAAGGGAAAACAAGAGTGCTTATGAGTGGGAAGCGAGGAGGAGAAAAGAGAAATTATGAAAAGGGCACTTAGGGACAGGGGCAAATGAATTGAAGAGGACCTGACTTGGAGAGAGAGAAAGAGGAAGTGGATGATCGAACGAAAGCATTGATAGAGAGGAGGAACGGGGGTAATATCTGGATAGGGAAAGACAGGGTGTGGGTGAATAAGGGTTAAGTGGATCTGGGACAATGAAAGATCAGAATTGAGAGCAGAGGGAACAATACATGAAGGAAGGGTAAATAAAGTTAATCAGAGTAGGAGAAATGAGACGGGGTTTTCACCAGAGAAAAAAATTGAGCACAGGAAGGAGTAGGGGGAAGAACAAAAAGAGAGAGAAGGAAAGAATATAAGAAGGCAAGGGGGATGGGAGGCATGGTATCAGGGGTTGAAAAGAAGATGTTGGAAGATGAAAGAGTAGAAGAGAAAAAAGAAAAGCGGGAGGGCTTGATGTTGAGAAGAATAAAGATTTGAAAAGAAAGGGTGACTAACGTTTGTGTGTACGAAAGGAGAGGGGAAGAGGAAGGTTGGAGAGTATTAAGGGAATGGATGGAAGAAAGGAATTAAGAGCAGGTTTTGATAGGAGGAGACTTGAACGCTTAAACAGGAGAGTTAGGGGGGGGGGAGAGGCATTGGATAAAGAGTGCGGAACATTTCGAAGAAATTCCAAATACAGGGAGATAGATTGGGAGGGGAAAATCCTTTTAAACATATTAGGAGAGGTTGGGTGATTTATCTGCAATGGAAATATAAGGGGAGATGAAGAAGGGGAAGTGACGTTTATGGGTAGAGGGGAGACGGTGACAGATTACATTCTAGCAGGAGAAAGAATAAGGAAGCGAATGAATAAAGTGGAAGTAGGTAATGAAATAGGTTCAGAACACTTCCACTATTAGCGATCTTGAAATGTTCAGGATGGAAGCGGCGTAGACAAAAAAATGAAAGAACTGTTGAAAGGAAAGTGAAAATGGGTAGATGGGGGGAGGACAAATTGAGAAATATCAAGGAAAGAATGGAGAATGAGAAGATTAGAGGATTGGAAGGGGAAGATGTAGACATGCGTCTTGAAAAGATAAAAGAACTAACAGGGAGGATAAAAGAAGAAGTAAGGCCAGGCGAAGAGGAGGAAAGGATGAAGAGGGGATGGTGGGATGCAGAATGTAAGGAGAGTAAAAATACAATGAAAGAAAATGTAATAAAGTGGAGAAAAGAAGAGATAGGGAAACAGAAATATAATAGGAGAAAGAGAGAACATGAAAGATTATAAAGTGATAAAAGGCAGTTAGAGAAAAGTATGTATATGGATGAGGTGGAAAAGGCGATCAGGGAAGGGAGGGAATGGGAGGTGATCAATAAGGAATGAGGGGAAGCAAGGGCATTCATGAGGAAATCGAGATGGATGAGTGGACCCTGTACTGTAAGAGATTGCTGGTAGGAGTGGAAAATAAGGTATTAGGTGAAATGGAGAAAGTGATAGAAGGGGAAGATTATAGTGATAACGGGATAAGTAGGGAGGAAGTAAATAGAGTGATAGCGAGACTTAATAGAAACAAGGAAACAGGAGAGGACGATATTAAGAACGAGGCTTTGAGGTTTGGAGGGGAAGGGGTGAGAAAGAAAATGTGGGAGGTATGTAAAAAGGTTTGGAGAGGAGAAGGATGGCTTAAGGAGTGGAGGACAAGGTTGGTGTTACCAATAATTAAAAAAGGAGAGGGCAAGAAGGTGGAGGAGTATAGGGGAATCACACTTATGTATGTGGGTTATAAAGAATATACGGAGATACTCAGAAAAAGATTAGAAAGGGAAGTGGAAGGGAAAGGGATAATTCCACATAATCAGACGGGCTTCAGAAAAGGGAGGGGCATAGTAGACAACATCTATATGCTGAATTATTTATTGAACAGGAACTTATGGAGGAAGAAAGGAAAACTAGAGGCCTTATTTGTAGATTTTAAAGCAGCGTTTGACTCGTTTAACAGAAGATGTTATGGCAGGTTATGAAAGAGACGGGGGTGGATGAAGGGTTGATCGAGAGGATAAAGGAGATATTTGAAGAGACTAAGATATGGGTTAGGATTGGGAAACAAAAAGGGGAGGTGTTTTGGAGTGGAAAGGGGCTCAGACAAGGGTGCCCACTTAGTCCACTACTATTTAGTCTCTTGTTGGCAGATCTAGAAGAGCAACTGGAGAAGAAAGGAAAGAGGAGAACGATTCTGGTAAATAGCAAGATATATTCATTAGCCTATGCAGACTATGTAGTCTTACTAGCGGACGACGATAGAGGGATGAGTTTCATAATTAGAGGGTTTGAGAAGTATGTGAGAATTAAAGATTTAACGGTGAATGTAAATATGACGAAGATGATGTGTTTTAAGAAGAGAAGGAAAAAAATAGAATATTGGAAGATGTACGGGGAGAAAGTGAAACAGGTCAAGGAATTTAGTTACCTAGGCTTCTGGTTTGAGTCAAAAGGAGGGGTTGAACTACAGGTAAGGAGAAGGATAGAGTGTGCGACTAAAGTAATGTGGCAAGTATGGGGTATAGGAAAGAGAAGGTTTAAGGATGACTGGAAGATGAGACTGTGGATGCTTTATACGTTAGTGTGGTCAGTTTTAAGTTACGGAGTGGAGATCTGAGGATGGAAGGAGCACAAGAGGGTAGAAAGTATGCAGGAGAGATTCCTGAGATGAGTAATGGGAGTGAGCTGGAGCTGTCCAGGATACATGTTGAGGGAGGAATTAGGCAGATGTAAAATAGTTATTAGACAACGTAAGAGAGCATGGAGCTTTCAGGAAAAGCTAAAAAGGGGGAGCGAAACAGGATAGCACAAGCTTGTCTACGGGGGGTAGTAAAGAAAGAGAATAGGGGTAACACAGAAGGATCAAAGTGGGAGGAAGAGAGACAATAGAGGAGAAGAGAATGCGAGATAAGAGCAGATGTCAGAGTATGGCAAGAGTTAGAGAATAAACTGATAGCTAAATAGGGGGGGGGGGTGAAAGACGGACAAAAATTGTAAAATCTAAGTATAACAGGTGGGATAAGGTAATAATGTCTGAAGGAGAGCCAGAATGTTTAAGAAAGGTACAAAAGCGTATTCCTATGCAAAGACAGTAAATTAATACAGATAAAGAAAACGTAATTCACGTTAACAGAAATGGTAAGAGAAAACAGTATTATTAAGGTAATATAAGAGGTTCTTGTAACGTACTGTAAGGGAGCGGAGGTCCTCAAACCCGTAAAAGGGAGAGAATAAACACATACATATATATATTTATCTAAACTCAATATCTTGCCGATCTAAATAAATGCTTCATTGGTACACATGAATGAAATCTTTGTAACAAATAAATATATTTTTAATTTAATCATTATTATTTTGAATTAAATCATTACTTCTTTGATTTAAATTAACCTCAATACTTCATTCAAGCATGAAAAAATGGTTGATTCAAATGCGTCCGAATCATTTCAACGAATCCAATTTTTTGAATCAAATAAATATTTCTTTGAACGACTAATCAGATTTGAAGGAATCTATACTTTTTGAATCCATGAAATAATTTTCTTAAATGTTAGAAACATTTTCTTGAATCAAGACAATATAGATAAGAATTCATTTATTTGGATCAACAAGAGATATGCGTCTGTTTTCAATAAAAATGACTACTTTTGAAGAATGAATTTTTCAGATGAATTTGAAATCAATTCGAGTAACAATTTTATAATACAAATTAGTCAAAGAAAGTATTGCTCATACAATTTTATTATCATAAAAAAATGTTAAAAACATGCGCGATTTTAATAAATTTTGCATAAAAATTCCTCTGCTATTGAAATTGCCTACCAGTTTTACTTAAGTGCAGAATATTGTCAATAATTACAATTTGTATTTGTTATAAATAATTTAAATTGAAAAAAGACAATGTTTATCTTTTTTTGCCGAAAAAATTCGATGTGTCTAACATTTATGAGAACGTACTTAAATTACTTAATGGATTATAGACCCTCGCTGAAACGACCCCCCCCCCCCCCCCCCCCCCCCCCTAGAAAGAACTGTGACAAAATATTTCGACACGCCACCCGATTACTGTACGTAATTTATAATTTTCAGAAACAATAAGATACAAGAATTGAAACCAGCCCCCTGCCTCGACCTGTATGTGTATGGGGCATTATTCCTCAACTGCCCCAACTCAAAAAGTCATGTTTTTCGATTGACTCTAAATTCTGGGAATATGTTCGCCTACCCAACAGTAGTTAATCCACAA
>NC_046658.1:24293277-24295474 GCF_010883055.1 Belonocnema kinseyi
GGGAGCTCTTCTTAATATTTTGACACCAAAATCATGTCGATACACCTTACCGACTGCGAGTAAAGCCACCCACGCTTTAACTTGACAGACTGTATATATACAGTGCAATAATTTATTTGTTGCTTAACCTTGAAAGCTTTTTTCTCGCTGCATTAAATTCCTAATAATGCTATTAAACATTTTCAATATAAAGCAGATTTTGCATTATTCCCAGAAAGACTTCAGGTATTTCTTAAAACAATAAATATTTAATAATATTTAATAAAATATAACAATTTAAATTTTTGTAGACACATTAGATAAACAAATTCAAAATTTTGGTTCGTTCGCATAGACATTTTTTTTGTTTTACACTGGAAATATTTTAAACTGTTGGACGAATAACTGCTAGTCACAAAAATATTTGAGAAGTTAACAAGAACCATTGTTATAAATAATTTTCGTGACAAAATATCCAAATGTAAGGTTTTATCCAAATTTTTCTTTTCTTTAATCGCTACAATGCCTACGGATATTTCTAAAAAAATGTATCTCTGAACATATTTAGTGGAATATAACAACTTACATGTTTATAAACAATCTACATACAAATTTCCCAATGTCGGCAGTTTCACTTGGAAAAAGTCGGGTTTTCAATTGTAATAGATTGGAAAAGAATCATAACACTGCATGCTAAGATTCACTCAATACAAAATCTTTTGACAATAACCCAACACTTGACCATCAAAGAAAATTTAAATTTGATAAAACATTAAGTTTAAATATTTTGTAATAAGAATTGTTAATAACAGTGGTTATTGTTAACTTTTCTAATATCTCTGTGACTAGCAGTCATTCATCCAATAGCTTAAAACATTTCCAGTGCAAAACAAACTTTCTATGCGAAAGGGCCAACATTTAAAATTTATTTATCTAATTTGTTTACAAAAATTTAAATTGCTATATATTTAATCTAATATTATTAAATATTTATTATTTTAAGGAATACCTTGAAGGAAATTATAATTTGATAAATCTCAAATTCTAATACTTTGCCACAGAAATTGTTTATCACAGTGGTTATTAAAAACTTTTAAATAAGTTTTGTTATTAAATTTCATTTCCACATTAATGGGAAGCACTTTTAGAAAAAAAATTCATCTATAATAAGACTTTGTACATAATTTGACTGGAAAAACTATTAATAAAAAAATAGAGGAGACAAAAGTTAGGAGAGTCAAGATCTATAGAATTTAATGGTCTTTAATTTAAAACAGAAAAATTCAAAACCGCAAGAAAATTGAAGGCTCTGGACATTTTTGAATGAAAAAGTGCATTTCCTCCAACTGTGCGTCATGAGTACAGTACGTTTTTTATATACTTAAATAGCTTATAGTCTGTTTATTTTAAAAATGAGGTTTGCAATTATATAATTAACTATTTAATTCAAAAGCTCCTTAAAATTAAAATTTTTACATCAAATTATTAGGGGCTGCATGCAGCGAGAAAAAAGCTATCATGATTAAGCAACAAATAAATTATTAAACTGTATAAATGTATATATGATGTTTGGTTCAATTTAAATAAATATATACATTATATTAAATAATATTAAATCCATTTTCTCATTTATCATTCGTGTCATTGACTTCTTACCAAATGATTCCCTCACACATTTTAATTACAATTACCAATACCTTTAAAAAATATTTCCTTCAAAACTTGAAATTGTTAAGATTTTAAAGGTACAAAGATTCTTTACTTTGCATCTTAAGTTGTAGTCTTGCACATTTTAATTATTATTATATTTATATTGAATATAAGTAATATAGTTTTTATTAATTATTCGGATCATGTATTTGTTTTAAATATTTTTGTCATTGAGGTCTTAAATATTATTCATTTTTTCATTAGCTACATTAATAATTTCAACAATAAATCTTTTTTTTTAACTAGAACAAATAATAAAATCAATATTATCAGCAAAATAGATCACAAAAATATATTATTTTTAAATTATTATATTATATTAAATTTTATTCATATTAAACTAAATATTTTCATGACTTTTTCTTTTTTAAAAATTTTTTTTTGTTTATTTGCAAACAGCATCAAGGGGGCATTATTCCTCAACTGCCCCAACTCAAAAAATCATGTTTTTCGATTGTCTCTAAATTCTGGGAATATGTTCGCCTACCCAACAGTAGTTAATCCACAA
>NC_046658.1:24295574-24300353 GCF_010883055.1 Belonocnema kinseyi
TAAATCCTTTTTCTCATTTATCATTCGTGTAATTGACTTTTTACCAAATGATTCCCTCAAACATTTTAATTGCAATTACCACTACCTTTAAAAAATATTTCCTTCTCATCTTGAAATTGTTAAAATTTTAAAGGTACAAAGATTCTTTACTGTGCAACTTAAGATGTAGTATTTTATATTTTAATTATTATTATATTTATATTTGATATACGTCATATATTTTTTATTAATTCTTCTGATCATGTATATGTTTTAAATGTTTTTGACATTGAGGTCTTGAATATTTTAAATTTTTTCATTAGCTACATTAATAATTTCAAGAATAATTTTTTTTAACTAGAACAAATAATATAATTAATAATATCATCAAAATAAATCACAAAAATATAAAGTTCGAACTGCTTTCAAAATGTATCTCAAAATTAAATTTTTTTTCATATTAAACTACATATTTCCATGACTTTTTCTTTTTTTAAAATAATTATTAATAGTTACTCTTATTTTTTCATCTATTTTTTTTTGTTTATTTTCAAACAGCATCAAGTTTTTAATTATTTTTGCTTTTTCTTAATGTAATTCAATAAAAAAGACCGACCTACCGCCATATGTTTGATTAGTTTAACCGACGATTCCCCTCCGGATCGTAAGAAAACAGAAAAGTGGGGGTGATGCATGGGGCTGCTTGAAACTAATGGAAATGTTTTGTATTTGAGGTAATACACGTTTTGCAGGGTGAAAATATCATTTTTAAATTCCCTCACTTGTTCTTGACCACTTTCTCATTTCACCTGATTATTTAAATTAAAATTCGAGCATTTTAATCTTGTATTATTTTTAACATAGGATCTTTTTCAAATTTTTCTCTCCTTTAAAGAATTGATCTTTTTCCCCTGTTCACAGAAGCGTCACATTTTTACCTTTTTTTCTTTTGCTTTCTTTTTGCCCAAATATGAACCGAATGAAAAGAACGCAATCGAAAAATCTAAATATTTGTGGTTAAAAGTTCCTTCTGTTTAATTGAAAATTTCAGTATCATGTTTCTGGTACGGAATTCACCTCATAAAAAATCGTAATATTGAGTTAAAACTTCATGTATCCATTTTGTTGAAAATTGGTATTTTTTGTAAAAAAAATTAATATTCTTGGTTAAAAATGTATTATTTGTGAAAAAATTATTTCTATTTTTAAACCTGAACTATTTTGTTGAAAAATCGTTTCTATTCCTTCTAAATTAATTTTTGTTAGTAAAAAATTGATTACAAAATTTTAAATAAAAACATGAGGTATTTTGTTTAAAAATTTGTTGTTATTGGTTCAATTTAACTATTATCTATTTAAGTTAGAATTATTCTTGGTTAAATATAAACTATTTATTTGATCCTTGATAATGAATTTGTTTTTAATTTATATTCATTCGAAAAAAAAACAATTTTCGAAGAAGTACTTCTATTTTTATCTACGCAGATAAATTTTCAATTGAACTATATCAATTTCCAATGCAATTGTAAAAATTTCAACCAAATACTTGAATTTTTAACTAAAACTAGAATACTTCCACAAAACAGTTTTTCAACAAAAATTTTTAAGGAAGATTAATTTTTAATAAATCATTTGCATTTTTTTCAAGAAGGATAAACTTTGTACTTAAACAAATAAATTTTTTAACTAAAAAACCGAATTTTCCAAAAATAGTTGGATTTTCTCCCAAAACAGATTTCACGTGTATTTTCAATATTAAAATGTGAATTTTAAGAAAAAAGTAAATTTTCTACAAAAATAGTTGAAATTTTCAACCCAAGAAGGTGAATTTTCAACCAAAAAAGATGGCATATTAACAAAATTGTTAAATTTTTAAACAATAAATAAATTTTATATCTGAAACGATAATCTTTAAAAGGAAACAACTCAAAAAAAGAACAAATTTATAAATACAAGGCAATTAAATTTTAAGAAGTACTATATCAGGGTTCAAGCAAATCTTTATTTTAAAAATTCTCTAATTTTTCCCTAACCTACTTCTCATTTTCTCTAACCATTAATATTCGAAGACCTTTTGAATATATTTTTTTAAATCCCTCACTTTTCTCTGACCAATAAAATTCCCTGGCTTTTCATCATTACTTCAAGTACAAATGTTGCAAGTTATTTGTTTCATTGGCTAGTTTCGAAAAAACTACAAACATAAATGAAGTGCCCCCACTCTATCTATTTCGTAAATTAGGCAAGAATCCTGTAGAATTCGCTTTTTAGATATAATGAAATTAAAAAAATTTGAACTAAAAGTTTATATTTCTGCGTGAATATTTAAGGTTGACAAACCCAAAAATTTCCGTCCGTTTTCTCAGAAAAAACTCATTTCCTTCTTATTTGCATAGAAATAGCTTATCAGATGTAAAACAATCCAGAAAATTCTGAATTCTAGTAAGCTCTGTTTGTTAACTGAAATTTTGTACGATTTTTTTTTTTTTTTTTTTTTGATTAAACAATATTTTATAGAAAGATAAGTTAGACAATATTTTGCAAGAAAATAAGTTAGATCCCTATCAAAAAATCCATCGTAGGATACGACATCAGTAACGACGACGAAAACTACGGAGGTAACGAGGTCGGAAACAACACCGTAAACGAGGTCGGAAACGACGCCGGAAACTAGATCGGAATTTGGGACCGGATACGACGTCGTTTCCGGCGTCGGTCACGACTTCGGTTCCGCTTGGAAATTTTTTTTCAATATGTACTTATAACTATGATACACTGAAAAAAGGTTACTTGTACCAAATGAATTTTACTTGGCCGAAGTAAGTGAAAATCTCGTTTATTTTCAAAGAAATATTTATTTGAGGAAATAAATATAAGCACTTTGATTGAAAAATTTATTTATTTCAGTCATAGAAATGTCAATATGATTAAATTAACATTTGAAACAAAAAAATGAGAAAAAACAAATACTTAAATGAACAGCTGGATTCTTTCACCTAAAATTATAATTAACATTCTTATTATTATACATGTTTAATTTAAACAAATCAAATAATTTAAAATCTTGATGAACCTGAAACAGAAAAATTAGATGAAAAATCCACGCCCAGCAAGTAAATGCTGTTCTTTGGAAATAAACGAGATTTTCACTTACTTCAGCCAAGAAAAATTCATTTGGTACAAGTAACCTTTTTTCAGTGTATCATAGTTATAAGTACATATTGAAAAAAAATTTCACACCGGAACCTAAATCGTGAAAGACGCCGGAACCGTCGTCGTATCCGGTCCCAAATTCCGATATAGTTTCCGGCCTCGTTTCCAGCGTCGCTTCCGACCTCGTTTACGCTATATTTTCCGACCTTGCTACCTGCGTTGTTTTCGCCGTCGTTACCGATGTCGTATCCTACGTAGGATTTTTTGATATGGTATAACTCTGGTAAATTTTGTTTTTATAGAAAAAAGTCATTAGGATAAATTGTTCGTCTTTTTGAATATTATTAATATCCATACAGAAAATTTTTGTATTTTGAAAGTAGTGGTCTCAAAAATTTTCAAGATACGCTCACATTTTGAATTTTTATACAAAATAGCTGGCTAACGAACTTGTGCTTTATTTTAGAACACTAAAAGAGTATACCAAAGGTCAATCCAATTAGTCAATTCTTTCGAAAGTTATTGTGCTGACAAACTAAACATCTACAGTCCCACAGAAACAGACACACCCACACACACACTTTCGTAAAAATCGGTTTTTCGGATGCAGGGTGTCTTAAAACGGGGATATTTGACAAAAAAAAGGGGGGGGTGAAATTTTACACAAATATAATACCTTCTCTTGATGAGAATGTAAAAATTAATTAATTTGTCATGAATAATGTTTTGGTAGTTCTGTTTTTTGTTCGAATCGTGAAAAATAGCATTAAGAACATTTAAAAAAAGTAAATTTTTTGAGAACACACACACGAGACGAATAAGAAATTTTAAAAAGATAAATTGTGATGAGAATGTGCCTACGCTCACTTTTTGAATTTTTATCCAAAATTTTTTTTACAGACACGGACAAACACACACAAACACAGGCAGACACATTCGTAAAAACCGGTTTTTCGGATTCAGGGGGTCAGTAATCTGTCAGAATGACGCCCTGGGTAGGGGCATTAAGAAAAGGGATACTGACGGTAGGGCCAGGGGTCGAAACCCAAGATCGATTCAACTTCCTCGCCAGTAATCTGTCAGAATGACGCCGTGGATAGGTTCATTAAGACAGAGCTATGGACGTTCGGACCAGGGGCCGAAGCCCAAGATCGATTCAACTTCCTCGTGAGTAATCTGTCAGAATGATGCCCTGGGTAGGAGCATTAAGACAGAGCTACTGACGGTCGGACCAGGGGCCATGTACGTGCCTTCAAGTTTCGACAGACGGTTTGGGGTGGCAGAGCCTCAAACAGGAATCGCGTAGATGCAGACGCTCCTAATTATGGCGTTGAAGGCTCGAGTTTTGGTTGCTCGAGAAACTATAGGGTTATTGAAAAAAGGTTTAAGTGAGATGAAGGCCCCGTTGGCCTTATTTCGGGTGGCTTGTATGTGTTTGCACCAGGTGAGACGTTTGTCAAAAATCACACCGAGATATTTTGCGGAGAAACTCCATTTGATCGGAATGGAGTCAACCACGATTTTAGGAGGATTGCGACGGCGACGCGAGAAAAAGACGGCTTCGGATTTGGATTTGTTTATTTCAAATCTCCATGTGTGGTACCATTCAAGGACGATTGGGATAAATTTGTTCAAACGAGAGGAGCA
>NC_046658.1:24300453-24306251 GCF_010883055.1 Belonocnema kinseyi
CATTCTGAAGAGTACTTTTTATTTTCCTTTGGATGGAATTGAGACGCTGGCGTTGTTTAGGGTTCCGGTAGGATTGTCAGTGTTTGCGCACTTGGTTTTTCTATCGAATAAGGAGACGAGTGGCGGGTAAAATTTTCGGTTTACAAGCAGAAGTGCTGATTATTGTAGTGGCGAGCTGAACAGAGTTCTGAATGTCCTTTGTCAGGGCTTCAACAGCTGCATCCAGATCAAAAGTCGATTGGATTTGGCAGCATTTGAGAGTGGAAGTTTCGAGAAGGTATTTGAGGTAGAGAAAATCGATTTTTGATTCAGTTGGCGGTGAAAGATCAGGAGAACCCGACAACTCCAGAAATACTGGGTTATGATCGGAACTAAGTTCAGAAAGAGAACGGGGGTCCATGTCAAAGACTATATTCTTTGTGATGAAAATGTCGAGGATATCGGGTTGATGATTGGGAGATTTGGGGAAGTGGGTAGGTTCAGAGGGAGCCTCAATAGTAAGGTTATGACGAGTCGCGGTTTTAACGAGAGCGTTACCTTTTGTGTTATTTTTGAGACAGCCCCAGGCCTTGTGTTTGGCGTTGAGATCGCCAGCAACTACGGTAGGGGTGTTAGTGTTGAAAAGATCAGGTATTTTAGAAATGTCGTTAATATTCGGTGGAGAGTAAATTGATTGAATACGAAGAGGGCCTGAGGCAAGGTGGATTTCGACACCAACTACTTCGCATTGAGATTGGTTTGTGTTGATGGCTGAGTGACGGAGAGTGTTACGAACCAGGACTGCCACACCACCGCCTCTAGAAGAAAGACGATCTTTTCTGTAGACAGAAAATTCTGGGATTTGCAGTTTTTTATTGAGATTGAGGTGAGTCTCGGTAATACAGGCAACGTCGATTGACTTGTCACTAAGAAGTAGAGACAGTTCTAATCGCTTTGGGGCCGAGATGCCGTTGGCATTCCAGGTCATGATTGAAATTTTGTCTTTAAGAGTTCTGTGGGGTTGGCTGCTGGAAAGCAGCGGCGAAGACGGAGAGGAAGTCACGAAAAAGCTGCTGTAGCTGCGGATTGTGCAGAGGGTCAGCAAGAGGAGAGGGTTGAGGTCGCTGATGAGCCTTGGTTGGGGGACGAGCTGAGGTTGCGTCGGCGAAAGAGCGTTGGAAGGAAACAGGATTTGTCCCGGCGCGAGGTTTTGGAAGAGGGGCGGGGTTTGCAGTAGGTTTAGGCTTCGGAGGTTGATGAGTTGAATTTGGTTGGACTGACGAACGTTGCGGAACTTTAGGGCAGCCTCGGAAGGTGGCCCAATGAGGGCCTTTGCAATTAAAGCAGGAAGGCGTTGCACCTTTTTGAGTACGGGTAGTGCAAGCCGCGGTGGCATGGTTACGTGCGCAGAAAGCGCAAGAGAAAGGAGCATGGCAGTAATTTGCCGTCTGGAAATATTTCAGGCAGCGACGGCACTGAGGAATGAGGTTCGACTGCCTCTTGGATTTAACTCGAACGCTGAGGCCGGCGACATGCTTAATGTCGAAAATCGATTTTTCTGAGGGAGAAGAATTGTCCAGGTGGACGGCGACCAGAGGCCAAATGTTGTCCCCCTTCTTCATGCGATGAACTCGCTTGACGGAGGGGATTTTCCTCTGAAGTTCCTCGAGAATGGATTCTTCAGTGAGGGATTCAATTACACCTCGAATCACGACAACAAAATCTCTGTCCTGCTGCAGTTGATTAGTGGTATAATCAATTTTGTTTTTCTCAAGTTTAAGTGTGATAGCGCGGAAGCTATCAACGGAGGAGGGGTAGACGATTATAGCGTCTGATGAGTTTTTTGTAGACTGAATGGGGATGTCTGCCTTTAAAAGTGCCGAATGGATTTTCGGCTAGAGATTTGGGGTTGGAGGGTCGGAGATGAAAGAAGCCATCTCGGCTTCGGAAAGATTAGCTGGGTTCGGTAGATTGAGTTTAGGCAAGGGGGCGGGAGAACCTCCATCCGAATGAAGGTCGGACATGTTTAGTTCATTTTGCCCTGAAAAGGGCAGGTGCTTTAGGAGAACTCTGAGGGCAATGCGTTAAGATCACTTCCTCGCGCGCGGTACACCAGAATCGATCAGTGTACCGATTGCGAGGACCGGTGACTTTTTAGGCGCACGCCGTGGCTCGCCTCGCTTCTCTCAACCCTGCGCATGCGCGCGGAGAGGTAGGTAGTTGTTGTCGCGTTCGCCGCACCATTCCGTTTTTGGACCCGCGCACCATAGCTCGCCTCGAGTCTCCCACTCTGGCTAATGTGAGTAGAGGGGGGATACTCGTTCGTGAGATGCCTCCCACCATCGTTCGTGGCCCGCGCGCAAGTGTCCTTCTGGTGGTTCGAGTGCGTTTTGACAGTTCTCCGCTCTAATCTCACTCCTCCACTTTACAACTTATGTTTATTAACTAATGCTACAATTTAATTATGGAATACTGTAAGGTAAGAATAGTTGATATTACATTGACATTCATTATCTGAATATGGATATTTGTATTCATTAACATGTGACAATATAGTAAGGCTCGTCGAGGTGAGAGCTGGGAATTGAGATCTGGAAATAGGCACTTGTGATAATCACAAGTGACTATACTCCTGAGTCAGAATTTTCAGCTCTCCCTTTTTATACATTGAGAATGTATATCACTTCTCTTGATGGGAATGTAAAAATTAATTAATTTGGCATTAATAATTTTTTGGTAGTTCCGTTTTTCGTTCGAATTGTGAAAAAAAATAGCGTTAAGAACATTTAAAAAAATTAAATTTTTTGAAAACCAGCACACGAGGCGAATGAGGAAATTAAAAAAGATAAGTTGTGATTTGAATGTGCCTAAGCAGTGGGCTGCTTTTTTATTGTCAATATAGCTTTTCACGATTAAAACACAAAATACGCATGCTATTAAAAAGTGATTTGAAACAAATTTGTAGATCTTTTTAAAATCCACAACTTTTGTCTAGCAATCTATTCACCTATTTTGCCAAATACGCTCACTTTTTGAATTTTTATCCAAAATAGCTGGCTAACGAACCTGACATTTATTTTAGGACACTAAAAGAGTATACCAAAGACTAATCCAATCTGTCAATTCTTTCGAAAGTAATTGTGCGAACAAACTAAAAATCTACAGAAACAGACAAACACACACACACGCACACTCACAGTCAGGTTCGTAATAACCAGTTTTTGGGAGTCAAGGGTTCTCAAAACGTAGATATTTGACAAAAAACGGGGGGGGGGTCAAATTTTACACAAATCTAATACCTTCTCTTGATGAGAATGCAAAAACCAGTACATTATACTCAAAAATAAATAGATTCAAATTAATTATATATATGCAACTAAACTATTTATACTTGGTTACAGTAATTTTTATACCAACTGTTTCACCAAACCCCTTATTGGTTTATACTCAAGTATGCGAACATGTAAAAAGATTCATTTTGCTTAGAACAGTCAATTACTACTAGAGGTGCATACTCTATACATTCTCCTCTCGACAGCAATAGTTGCGGTTCTTTAACATAATAATTAGCTTGAAAGCTTGTAGACATTTCATAAAGAATAACGTACCGATTTCGATTAATATCAAGATTCATATTTCCAATGGCACTGATAATTTAAAAGTAGTTTTACATTAGTCAAATCTTTTTCAATATATATTAGTAACTGAAATTTTCGTGAATCTGACAATCTAACACTAGACAATAACCACTCTATTTTATTAATTTCAATTTTATACTGCTCATTGGGGGCTGCTTGCAAGATGGCATTTGCATCACTTTTTGATCTTGTCAAAATAAGTTTATGTTTAGCATTGACAATTATTTTGTGATAATCCTCAGCAAAACCAAATATCATGTTAAGAGGTATGGCTACATGAAAGTAACCGGTGGCGATGATTAGTGTTTGATTATTATAATTTATTTCAAACCAACCAGTATTCTGTAAGTAACGTGATTGTCCAGGATTTAGAGATACATAATTTTTTATAAGACTAGTGAGAACAACATTTTTATTTCTATCAATTTCTATTACATTGATTTCATATCTTGCTTCTTCAAACAAATGACAGATGGCATTAGAAACTAAAATTGTGTTTGTCACTGGTGCTCCATCAGTTCTTACTATTCTTCCATGTACGTGTAGTGAACTTTTGCTCGGCAGGAGCAAAAACTGAACTGCAATTCTAATCTCATCACTATTATTGAAGCTTATTGAAGCATATGATTGGTGTGTATGTACTTCACAATGAGCGATAGATTAGTGGAAAATGATGGGGGTTTCAATATTTAAAATTCCCCCTTCATGAAAAACAATTAAACGTCGATATACAAAAATACAGATGCAAGCACAACAAATCTTGAATCTTTTTATTCTCTTCTTTTTGCGAGTGGCGTGACCTCGAAACCCAGCCTTTTCAGCAGCAGCACGCTTTGAGGTGTTATCCCTTTGAAAGCTTGTTGTCAACTGATGTTCTTGCTCCATGGTATTAAAGTATTCCCTACTGAAAATTCCTATATCTCACGGCTGCGCAGCAGTTTTTTTGGTCCTCCAGGAGCACCTGGAGACATACGTACCATTAGGTACGTATGTATCAAAATAAATTATTTTACTGTTAAAATTTTTATACGCAACCCAATGAGTTCCTAAATTGTTTTTATCATCAAGGTTAACAATAGCACCTTCACATTTACGTGGCCCACAATTTAATAATACATTACGCATAAAAACACCTCTAAAATATTTAATTTTGAAAGATTTTGCGAATTTAAGTAAATCTGCATCGGTTAATGCTCGGTGAGATAGCGTCACTTTAAGTTTTTTTTATTTGTACTTAAGCCCCCCCCCCTTGATTATATGGTTTTAGATAAAGTCATAATCTTCCTTTATACAGTTTTAAGTAAAGATCTCCCCCACAGCGATAACTTCCATTGCTTCATTATAACGTTTTCTTTCTTCAAGTTTTCGTTTTGCATCATTTGAATCATTAACAGCTTTAGCTATTCCCGCAGCTCCACCAGCTAGCGCAACAGTAGCACATAAACCGGCAAAGATGGGTATAAGAGAGGGTAGAAAGCCACCCAATTTCTTTTGTACTGATGAAATTCGAGGTTTCTTAACATTTCTTTTTCCACCTGTCTTTTTTACAGCTGCACGTGCACCTCTGAGAGCAGATTTAATAACAGTTTATGCATCATTACTTGTTATCATTGCATTTTCAGCTGCTGTAACCATTTTTTTGGGTGGTGTTAGACCTTTTATTTTTGTGGCTCATACCAAATTTTGATTTAATTTTCATTGCATTAGTTATTCCCCAAGCAGCTGCCTCTTCACTCAAGCCTGCGCCCTGAGCAAGCTTCTTCACCAAGTACACTATCAGCCGAGTTTCTAGCCCCTATATTTTCTCTATTTTGTGTGTAGGCTATACCGTGCTTCTTACAAGCAGCATCAAGATGGTTGATTCCAGGATCACCTCGAGCAATTCGTTTTGCCAATTTCGTGCCTGGTCCACAATACTGATATCCAGGAATATGTAACTCTACAGGAAGGTTATTAATAATTTTATTCAACAGACCTTTGCCACGTCTTGCCTCTTTCGAGGATCGCTTACGACTGTCTTTTAGGTTTGTCACTGTGAACGATCATATCTGTTTGAGAGATACTTTCAGACTGAAGACTGAACAGAGCTCACAGACCTGAAACGCCGCAACGATGCCGCACGAGGGGAATCGTCCCCCGCCAGGTGCCAGATCGTGGATGAAATTTACCCCCACCATACCT
>NC_046658.1:24306351-24312030 GCF_010883055.1 Belonocnema kinseyi
GAAAATTCCTTGGAATCTTTTAAAATTCTCTCAAATTTTTCAAATCCTTTAAAATCTTTTCAAATACCTAGAACTTTTTATAAAGATTTCTAAAGTATTTTATTGCAAGGAATTTTCAATTGATTACAGTAATTTAATATGACATTTTAAGGGATTTGATATATTTTAGGATGTTTTAATAGGTTTCAAGTAATTTTCAAATTATTTTAATAATTTAGTTTGCTTTTTAAGCTTTTAAAGGATTTTAAATATTTCAGGGTATTTTTTCAATTTCAAGGAACTTTCAAGAGCTTTGAAAAATTTAAAAGATTTCAAAAGATTTTTAAGGATTTTAAATATTTGAGCATATTTTTAAAAATGTCTAGGAATTTTCAACTGATTTTCATAATTTAAGGGAATTTCAAAGAATTAAACCAATTTTAAAAGGGTTATTTAAAAAAAATTTAAATACTTTAGAAATCTTTATAAAAAGTTCTAGGTATTTGAAAAGATTTTAAAGGATTTGAAAAATTTGAGAGAATTTTAAAAGATTTCAAGGAATTTTCAATTGATGACAATAATTTAGAATGATATTCTAAAGGATTTGATGTATATTTTAGAATATTTTAATAGATTCCAAGACATTTTCAATTTATTTAAATAATTCACGAGATTTTTAAGGATTTGAAAGCTTTTAGTTATAATTTTTTGTATTTTATTGAATACTCTTCTTTCTTGGTAGAAAAGTAATCTTTGTTGTCGAAAAATTAACTATGATTAAACCTGAAAATCGACGTATGCATGAAATTAAGAATCACGCAATAGATCCAAATCGCCAATTTCTTCAATTTCTTTCAAATGGGGAGCAAGATATAAATAGAAGACCACCGAAGTCTTCCGAAGCCTTCTGATCGGCAATCATCGTACAGCAGAACTCCGAGGTCGAATCGTGCATTTTCGGCTTACATACGAACTCACAGTGGTAATCATGCACTTTCTGTTTTGCGGCTCCCAAACGGTAGGTATGGTGGGGGTAAATTTCATCCACGATCTGGCACCTGGCGGGGGACGATTCCCCTCGTGCGACATCGTTGCGGCGTTTCAGGTCTGTGAGCTCTGAGACTGAACCTACATAAACCTGACATTTATAGTTTTTTACTCAGTCATATTCAATATGCAGTTTGAAGCGCAACCTATAAAGCTATCTATCGATAATTTCGATTCACTTGTACAACATGAGAAAAAAGAAAAACAGCATGGACATTTGCTGCCAAACAGTGCACGAGCAATATTTTGTGGACCTTCCAACTGTGGAAAGACAAATGCTTTGTTGGCTCTATTAATATACCCAAATGGATTCAGATTTTAAAATGTTTATGTTTACTGTAAATCTTTAAATCAACCAAAATACAAATTTTTAGAAAAAGTTCTGAACTCAGTAGCTGGTGCTGAGTACTATCCTTTCAATGAGCATGATGATGTTGTAATACCAAATGAAGCTAATTTCAATTTAGTGTTTGTATTTGATGATGTAGCCTGTGAAAAGCAGGATAATATAAAAGCATTTTTTTCAATGGGTAGGTTTAAGGACGTTGGCCGTTTCTATTTGAGTCAGACATATTCTTGTATTCCGAAACCTCTTATACGTGATAATGTTAATTTGTTTGTATTGTTTGAATAAGATCAGATGAATCTGAAGCATATATCTGATGATCATGTGAATAGTCACATGCCTTATTCACAATTTAAAAAGGTGTGTTTAGCTTGCTGGTATGATGATAAGAATGGATTCGTTGTAGTTGATAAGGATAGAACTCTGAATCAAGGAAGATATAGAAAAGGTTTTGATTGTTTTGTTAATATGGAAAATCAATAAATATGTATGTAATGACTACTTAGAGACAGTTACACCTTGAACACTACGGTATTAACATGTCTACACGTGAGGAGGACTTTCATAAGCAAAAACATATTTTGCATGAAATTGCTAAAGCTAGTGAAGCGATTCGACGAAAGCATATATTACTAAAGTTGGGTAAAGAAACAGTTGTGGTAAGCCCATCATTACACCACTTGAGAAAATAATTAATGGTTTTGAAATTGTTAAAAGAATTGATGCAATTGGAAATTAAGTCAAGAATAAAATGAAAAATGAAATGAAGAGTGAATCTGAAGAAGAATTTCCGCAAGAGTTTCAGAATGAAGGTGAAGAGCAAAATGATCAAGATAATGATGAAACTTCATTTTTGTCAGCATACGATTCCGAAGCTTCGGAAGAGTTAGAAACACCAGTTTCCTTTTCATCAAATGATATAGAAATTGATTACACAGCTACACAAAAAAAAAGTCCGCGGATCTGGTAACAAGACTCACGTATTCCTATGGATTTTGGGGCGCTGAATTCAAATTCGGTATCAATAATCACCCATCACGACATAGTTGTGCCATAACCTCAAAAAATGATGAAAAATCATGCACTGAGGCAAATAAATTTCAAAATAATGCCAGTGATGCAAATTTTCACTTCAAGAACATGTCGACAACTGTGAAGGATCAACCCTTGCCTGATATCAACTTATTTAACATAACTTTACCCAACAGAACCTGACCTCACCTAACCTGAATTAACAGAAATTTATTGAACTACACGTAAAGCTCTGAAAGCATATTTTCCCAGTAGCAAATGTGTGCTACATCGAAAGGGTCAACTCGAGCCTAACCTAGAAATAAATCTAACCTAGCCTAACCTAACCTAACCTCACGAAACACAATTAAACTGATTGTGTTGCCCCGTTGTGTTTGCAGTACCGTTTCATTCAGCTTCGGCTTAACCTACATAGAGGTAACCCTATACTAACTTAACAAAACCTGACCTAACCTAACTTAACTTCACGTAACACAATTAAACTCATTGTGTTGTCCCGTAGTGTTTCCGGTACTGTTTCATTCAGATTAGGCTTAACCTACATAGAGGTTTAACCTATCTTAACCTAACAAAACCTGAACTAACCTAACCTAGCCGAATGAAATTCAACCACACGTGTAGCTATGGAAGCGTACGGTTCTCAGTCTTAAATGGGTGCTATATTTAATAGGTTCACTCGATCTTAACCCACAAATGAATCTAACTTAACAGAACCTAACGAAATTTTGCTTAACGTAACAGAACTTAACTTAAGTGTTCCCTTTGTAACACAATAAAATTAATTTCATTGTACTACAGGTGGTTAAAAATTTAGACGCACATTACTCATTTAAAGAAACTTAGAACTACAAGTAGAATTGACCCCATTTCAATTTACCTGACAATGTTTGTAACAATTAAAATGTAGAACTGTAACTTAAACATGCAAATGAATAAGAGTTTTATTCAAAAATTTTTTCTCTCTGCTTTTCTTAAACTTAAGGGATATATTTATACTATCTTTCGTGATTACATTTTATCTTGCTTTTTATCGTAATTAAATTGATTTATAGACCTACTTCAGTCTATTTTCTGCCTGCTATAGCGTGTCCTTTTTTCTTCGAAGGAACGATGTAAAGGGTTACGCTTACGTTTAAGACCTACATTCGTTTCCCTTTTCAACATCCAGCAAAAATCAGCCATCATGACCTCGTCCCATCTACCCTGATATCGTTATTCCATCACTTTTATGTCTTGATGAAAACGTTCCACTTGTTCTTCGCTGAAATCACCAACATTTTCTGGAAACTCTTCCAGATGGGAATCTAGAAAGTGAAGTTTTAAATTCATCAAGCAGCCTAACTTTCTGTAGTTTCTTATCATTTTCGCAACAATATTCTCGTAGTCTAAACTTTTTTTGTTACCGAGGAAATTTGGGTTTACTGCTTTAAAACTTTCCCAAGCGTTCATTTCAATTTTCGTCATGTGGCTCACGAAATTAGTATCTCTTGTCAATATTCGAATCTGTGGTCCATCAAAGACTCCTTTTTTCAATTTAGCGTCTGAAACATTAGGGAATTTAAAGGATTTACACTTATAGCATTGTCCATCTTTGCCTAACGCCTTGACAAATTGCTTCATGAGCCCAAGCTTTATGTGGAGGGGTGGTAGTAAAATTTTTTCTGGATCAACGAGGCTTCGGTTGATGATATTATGAGAACCACGTATGAATGAATCTCTTAAAGGCCAATGTTTTTTGTTGTAATGATTGGCTCGATCTCTGCTATTCCACAGGCATATAAAGCATGGCACTCTCGTGAAACCCAATTGTTGGCCTAATATCATTGTTATGATTTTGAGATCATCACATATTTGCCATTTGTTATTCGTGTAATTAACTGTTTCAAGAAGCATTTTAACATTGTTATATTCTTTTTTGATGACCGTTGAGTGAGCTATAGGGATAGGAGCATAAGTATTCGTTTTATGCAGTAAAACAGCCTTATTGCTGCGTTTTGACGAATCAATGTAAAGTCGCCATTCTTCGTCTCTGTACACATTTTTCTTCAAGTGGTTCATTAGTCCGTTAACGTCAGTGCAGTACACTAAAGACGTCTCTTCGTCTCTAACGAAAAGCTTTTCGTCATCTTTTTCGTCATTTTCATCGGAAACATCAGAACTATTTTCTGTTCGATCACTGGTTTCACTACCGTCTCCATGACGTTGACTTTCAACTTCCATTCTATTATCTTTTAAAGCGCTTAAATCAGTCTGGCGTGCATTTTTATTGATTTCAATTACTCTTGTGAATGTGCACACATTAATGTACGAAATGTTATTTTTATTATTGGCGTTGAACTCGTTGACGGAATTCATGCAAAACTAGCAGTCCTTCGCAAAAACGGGTTTTTCTCCATGTGGTTGATGTAGAGTACTTGCGGTACTTTTCGTTATTTGAATTTTTTAGACGATACAACATAAGTCTGAAGGAATTGCAAATGACGTGAGGAACCCATTTTGTTTCTTGGTGCAGCAATTTACGGTCAAAACACTTTTCGTAAAGACTTTTCACTTCCTCGTCGATTGATTTTCGCAAACTGCTCACTTCATATTTACTGCAAATGTAAGAGAATGAATCTGAGCTATTCTTGCAGGCATGCGATTGAGAAATGCTCGCGGTTTTTTCCTTGTAGCATGAGACTCTACACCAACCAAGTGATCCATTGATGAAGAGCTACGGTTGCATGATGACGTCGTCGGAGAGTCGGCTTTCCCACCCTGACCAGACGCCGATACTAGGGTTTTTCCCTGCATCGTAATACACTTTTTACCTGTGTCTGCCATGACGGCATGAACGTCGTTTACCCAGGGACTCAGCCAATGTGGATCCGTTGCCCACCGTCACCACTTCAAGGTGCCCTGGTTACAGACACAGGTGAATAATGCTAGCAACAAGCGGTTACGAAACTCCAGACATTTACTGCTATTAATGTCAAAATATGAAAGTACACAAGAACAGGGTTCCCAGCGAAATCGGTTAGTTTTGGTCAGGTTTTGTTAGGTTAGGATAGGTTAAACCTCTATGTAGGTTAAGCCCAAGCTGAATGAAACGGTACCGCAAACACAGCGGGACAACACAATCAGTTTAATTGTATTTCGTGAGGTTAGCTTAGATTAGGCTAGGTTAGATTTAATTCTAGGTTAGGCTCGAGTTGACCCTTTCGATGTAGCACACATTTGCTACTGGGAAAATATGCTTCCAGAGCTTTACGTGTAGTTCAATAAATTTCTGTTAA
>NC_046658.1:24312130-24314239 GCF_010883055.1 Belonocnema kinseyi
ATGGGTGATTTTTAATACCGAATTTGAATTCAGCGCCCCAAAATCCATAGGAATACGTGTGTCTTGTTACCAGATCCGCACACTTTTTTTTTGTGTGGCTGTCTTATCTTCAAAAATTAGGAGAGAGGACGAATGATATAGATAATGTTTATGGTGTACGAAAATTATCGAGAGACAGACTAATAATTGAAGATTCTTCAATAAGTTTCAATAAAAATCTTATTAATATAGGCACTGTAAGCTATTCAAAGACTGTGGGTTTGCTTGAACTTTCGTTTAAAAAGATGCCAATTAGTACTCTTATAAATAATGAAGACCTTGAAAATTATAAAAATATTGCAATTTCAAAAAATTTGCATCAAAAACATTATAGAGTTGATGGAGATTTTTGTGATAATAAATCTTTCAAATATACAAATTTTATTCAAAAAATGAATTCCCTTTTCGCCTTTGAAAACTAACAATAAAAAAATTTAAAAACGGTCTTCAATAGACAAAGGTTGAACTCCAAAATATATGATTGGTACAGAGGCTAATAAATTAGACTAAATTTATTCGGATGATCCAAACGAATTAGTTGATAGATTGCGTTTACTGTTATCATCTCAAGCAGCAGGAAATCCAAGTCACATATATGAAATTATGTCAATTATTGAAGAATTACGAGAGGCTGGAATTATTTAATAATCAGTGCTTTGTCAATATTTTGGTCATTTGTAAAATGAGTATCGATGTGTTCGGGGGTCACATTAAACGAGCTAAGATCAGGGGCGCACAAACCGTGTATGAGAAGTAGCGGTTTCTACCCCAACAGGGGGGGGGGGGTACCCAAGAGGTTGGGTGGGTGGGGTGTGGGTTTGAGTGAGATCGACTATAAAATATAGATTTTACTAAAATAATACTAAACAATTCAGGATTTTAAGTAAAAGTGAAGAAAAAACGTTTTTTAAATAAGAAAATAGTCCGTCGCTATCCCAGCCTTATGATATCGGAAAGAAAAAGCTGTGCAATATAGCTGATGCAAAAGACTTAGACGATGTAGTAAATTTAAATGTAATGCAATACGTTTTACAGCAAGAAATTCAGACTCTGCATTATGATATACCTTCCTTCCGAACCGAAGTTATTAACAATAACATGATGATTGAAACTCTAGAAACTTCCACATATAAAAGTTTACATATTTTGAAAGTTGATGTGGATTCAACTCAAAAACTGGTGGATCGCAATTCAGAGCTAATTTCTCAGTTGGATGCGAAGCTGAATACACTCAAAAATGAATAACGAAAAGCTGCAACTAGTGAAGGAGCTACATAGGCCTGCTAGAAGAAATTACCAACGTCGACACTTTGATATCTGTAGCATCGATGAGACTTGGCAAGCGGATCTTGTTGAAATGCAACCCTATACAAAAAAAACAAAGGACACAAGTACATCTTAACTCTAATTGATATATTTTCAATATTTGCTTGGGCTATTCCAGCTAAATCCAATAAGGGTGAAGATGCAGCTGCAGCTATGGAATCTATTCTTGACAAAGGAAGCGTACCTAAAAATGTATATGTTGATAGAGGCAAAGAATTTTACAACTTGCATTTTGTAAATCTTATGAGGCGATATAAGGTAAATTAGTACTCGACATTTAGTAATTTGAAAGCATCAATTTGCGAGCGATTTAATCGTACTTTAAAGAATAAAATGTGGATGCAATTTAGCTTTCAGGTTAATTATAAGTGGATAGATATTTAAAAAAATTAGATTTCATCTTACAACGATACTAAAAACCAGACTATTAGAATGAAACCAAAAGAGGTTACTAAATAAAATGAGGAAAAATTGTTGTTGAACGTGTACAAAAATTATGATGTAAAACAGTTGAGAAAGCCACACATAAAGTTGGTGACAAAGTACGTGTAAGTAAATTTAAGCACGTTTTTGTGAAGGGCTACACACTGAATTGAACAACTGAAATATTTACAATAAGTCACGTTAAAAATACCGAACCAGTGACATACGAGGGTAGTTCAATAAGTCCTTAGAATGAAGTATAAAAACAATTTTTTTTGGGTAAATTTTTTTTTATTTTTCAACATAATCTCCTTGGAGCTC
>NC_046658.1:24314339-24337639 GCF_010883055.1 Belonocnema kinseyi
ACTTTTAATCTTCTATCCTTCAACACCATATCGTGGATTTTATTGATGATTTCGGGAGTACTTGCTTCTACGGGCCTTCCTGAATGTGGTTCGTCACTTATTTATGTACGACCACGCTTAAATTCATTTACCCAGTTATAAACCATTGCTAAAGCAGGGGCAGATGTGCCATGAACTGAGTCCAATTCACTTTTTCGCTCATATGGAGTTAAACCCTTTAAATGAAAATGTTTTATTACCGCTCTGAACTCGTTTTTTTCCATTTTTCTTAACAAACAATTTTTTTTTTCAATTGGTTATAAAAACACGTAAACTCAGAAGATGTTGACTGTGACTGCAACATATATCTAGTCGGGAGTGGTGCTGACTGAAAACAGATGATTTGGAGCGATTCGCGCGCCATCTGTTGGTCATTCTAAGGACTTATTGAACTACCCTCGTATATGCTTAAAGATTATCAAGGAAAAGCTATTGCAGGACGTTTTCATAAACAAGAACTGGGTAGACTTATAAATCCAGACATTTATCTTGTGGAAAAAGTACTGAAAAAACGAGGAAATAAGCTGTTTGTAAAATGGTTAGGTTTTAACGACTGTCACAATAGTTGGATAGATAGACTAGCTTGTAAGTATCTTTTGTATTAATTTTACGTTTTTTCTGAATAAATTTAATTATTTTCAAATATATTTATCTTTTTACTTCCACACCTACCTACCCTTAATCTAGTAAATGAAAAAGGCGAATTTAGTTTAAACGTTTACTCAATTTAGTTCACATAGATAAGGATTCTAGGAATCATAATGACGTCATCAGAATGGAATTTTTTATCGAGAATTGTTTAACATTATATGAAATATGACGCCCATGTCGTTACATATCAAAGGAGCACGTTTAATTAATTTAGTTCACATAGATAATGTATCGCTGAAATTCTGTTGACAAACTCTCAATCAAGATTTTCGCTGATAAGCATAGGATAACAGAGGAATATATTTCTTTCTATTTTTCATTTCACACATTATATATGAATAGGTAGATTTACAAATGTTCCATCAAAATATTTTCATTGAATTAATTTAAATCTTAATCTTGGAATGTTTAATTCAAATATTCATTTAACTTGTGAGTTCTGTTCAAATTATAAAGCTTGAAAACTTAAGGGATTTATTACTTTTATATGTATTACAAGTAAAAAGTATTTAAATTTAATTTTCTAACGTAGCTTAAAAAATGGAATGATTATAGTTCTGCTAATCTTATTTAGTAAAAATCTGACAATGAAAACAAAAGCAACCAATACAAATAATTTATTGGAACATTACAGTTGAAAAAAAATGGTTTGAAATACCAAATGCTTAAACTTTAAATTAATATCCTAACTTTAAATTTGAATTTGAACATTGAATCGAAGGCTAGCTGAAATTAAAAGAAATGGAGCATTATGTGATATAATAAATAGTGTAATCGTATAATAAATTGCAAACATAGGTAAGTGAAGCAAACGATATTCATTAAAATTGTTATATTTTGTCCCTGGAACAATATTTGAAGGCTTACAGTATACATAATTAGATAACAAACGAAAATGAATTTTTTAGAAGAGCGATTGATAAAAACAAAAGTTACTCCCGAGCTGAAGCGTTTCTGAATTAAAACCAAAAAAGTATGATTAAACAAAATTATCCAGTTCCGAGAAATAAAACGTAGAAGTTTACAATCACAAAGAGACAGAAACAACTTACTCCTTAGATAATAAGTTACTTAATTGGGAGAAAATGAGTTAAACGAGAAAAAGTTGACAACTTCCCAGTAAATCATTCAAGAATTCGGGGGTTTTGAAAATCATTCCTAAATAACGACTGAAAATTTATATTTTAATTTTAAAACATAATGAAAACTTGCTCTCGAAATATGAGGAGGATGATCAAGAATAAAAAAAGAGTTTATAGAAAAAACTTATTCTGTTGCGGGAAAATAAATATTTATTGTAGAGGTATCGCACTGTAACAGTTATAAAAGTTATAAACGTTGCTTTTAGTATAAATTGAAGATTAAAGATTTTGTGTTGGAATTTGATTATAATGTAAAATATAAATCACACGAATGGAAAAAATACGATGCTTACAGGTACAACCGAGAATGGCGCGAACTCGCGAACTGTCGGCGGTAATGTAGCGTTATTGGCCTAGGCTTGCGTGATATTGCTAGCAGCTTTCTGGCACAAAGTCCCAGAAGGCTCGCAGACACAACGCTATTTGCTAATGCAAGCGTCTGTTTGTTGGAGAGCGTTTCCAAGATCGCTTGTTCGACAGGATCTAAGGACTTCATTTTTTTGCCTATATGAAATAAAAATTCGCTATTACCAGAATAAACGTACATTAAAATACATGGTACTTTTATTTAAAAATAAATATAACAGATTCTGCTGATTTGTTTCTTATGGGCCCCAAATCGTCTGCGTCAAAACTTCCTTCTTTATCATTCTCAGATTTCCTATTAGCACTGATTGACTCAAGTGGACGGACATTAGAAATGGTGCTACAAAATAAAGAACGAAATATATTATATATTTGAAGACTTTGTACAATTACATGCTGTAATGATTGGCAATGTATGTATTGGGGGTATGTTTTTTCGCCTTTTTTCAATTTAATTTGCAACCCCTACAAATTATTTTTTTTCTGCGAGAATGAAGTGTGATTTTTTTCAAAATCAAAAAAAAAATATTTAGAGGTCGCTCAAAGCCATTTGAGAGCAAAAATTATCATTCCTAAATAATTAGACGCCATTTATTGATTATTTATTTCTCGGGCATATGAATTGCGTTTTTTTACAATTCAATATTGCACTCAGATTTTTTTTAGATTTTTACAGTAATATTCAAAGGTCGCTCAAGGCTATTCAGGATAAAATGATCATTTCTAATTAAATTAACGCTAATTATTGATGATCTATTTCTGGCTCATCAGCATATGATAAAGTTAGTTGTCAAATTGTAACTACGAAGATTTAATTATCAGAAGTGGACAAGAAGGGATAATTATTTAATATTTAGAAAAGTAAGAGTAAACCAGATGGCGATAAACTACTATTCGGATTTCAGCGCAAAAGTGAAGATTATTCTATTATTTTGAATGCGCAATTTTTCCATCCGTCTAAAATGCCACAAAAAGAATAAGATACATCCTAAACTTATTCACTTCTATTTCCATAGCGACCGCCACACACCGTGGCAGACCGAAGGAACCGAATGGAGCATCTACAAAGTACCCCTAAAGACCCCATTCGGTTCCTTTTTAAAAAACTCGAAAAAACTGCAAAATCAACTTTTAAATTGTTGAAATTCGGATTCTGCGTTAAAATTCCCTATAGAAGGTCACGGAATAATCGCAATAGTTTTTTTTTGCAACGGTAAAAAGTTTAAAAAAATATAAGACGTATAACGACTGTTGTCTGCTACTTACAGGAGATGCGTTTGAAGTGTGACAGTCAACAGGCGTTATACGTCTTATATTTTTTTACACATGTTTACCGTTGCAAAAAAAACTATTGCGATTATTCCGTGAGCTTATATAGGAAATTTTAACGTAGAATCCGAATTTCAACAATTTAAAAGTTGATTTTTCTGTTTTGTAAGTTTTTTCAAAAGGAACTGAATGGGGACCCAATGGGGTCTTTAAGGGTACTTTGTAGGGGCCCCATTCTGTTCATTCGGTCCGCCAGGGCAGTTTTTTATTCTCCCAAAGAGAACGTGTTTTCAATATCTTCAATTCCTTGTAATTGTACTGGTAACGCACCTCACAGAGATCTTTTTTAATTCTCAGAAGTGGTCATATTTTGATTTTATTTAATTCCTTCTAATTAGTTCACAAAATATGTGTAATAAGTTGTTTTAATTCCTTCATGCGGAATGTAAATTCTGAAATTTTAATTCTCATCAATTTAACTCTGCCTCTCTAGAGTTAAAATTATTTAAATTCACACATTTAAATAAATTTCTTTGTTGCATTTTTTAAGACGTTTAAATAAATTATTAAAATATAAATAATATAAATTTGAATATTTTTCTAATTTATAAGTTATAAAAAGATTTAATAATGCAAAATAGGTTAAATAAATTCATTCCTTAAATTTTACTAAGTCGATTGAGAGGAATAAGATTTGCACTTTTTCTGCTCCAGTTGGGGGATTTTTAGACGGAAAAAAATCGCGTATTAATAGGAATACAAATTCTTAATTTTTCTGAATTCAACGCTTGTTACCGGGACATATCTCGTAATTTCAAATTGACGTTACTTGGTAAAGATACATGGTAATTGAACTCTGCGACTCTCAAATTAAAGAGAAAGAGCAGTAATATATGATACAACTAAAGAAAAAATCTCAAAAAATGTTGTGTCTTCTATACATATGGTAACCTTAAAAGTAGCAAAAACACCATTTTGTGGGTACATAACCTCAAATATCTTGAAATTCCAACGTGATGGGCCAATTCTGACACCGGATTCGGATTTTACGTAAAAAATTACTTCGGAAATGACCCTCCACTTTCCAACAACAAAACCATGTTGACCTGTGTAATCCATATGCGCCAGAAATAAATATTCTATAATAGCGTCAATTTCATTAAGAATTGTCATTTTTGCCCTAAAATGGCCTTGAGCAACCTTTGAATGTTATTAAAAAATCTGACAAAAAATCTCATTGCAATATTGAATTGTAAATCCTGAAGGACCACGAGATAATCGCAATAGCTTTTTCTGCAATGGTAAAATGTTTAAAAAATATAAGACGTATAACGCCTCTCGACTGCTATACTTACAGATGATGCGTTTGAAGTGCAGCAGTCAACAGGCGTTATACGCCTTTTAATTTTTTTAACTTTTTACCGTTGTAAAAAAAAAAACTATTGCGATTATTCCGTGACCTTCTATAGGGAATTTTTACGTAGAATCCGAATTGCAACAATTTAAAAGTTGATTTAGCTGTTTTTTTTTTAGTTTTTCAAAAAGAAACCGAATGGGGACCCAATGAGGTATTTACGGGTACTTTGTATAGGCTCCATTCGGTTCCTTCGGTCCGCAAGGGAAGAGCACAATCCATACGCGCCATAAATGAATAATAAGTCATTAGTTACAATTTAATTAAGAATGATCATTTTTGCCCTAAAATGGCCTTGAGCGACATCTAGATATTTTTTTCTAATACTGAGAAAAATCAGAGGTCATTCTCTCGACAAAAGGAATAATTTGCCTGGTTGCCGAGTTAAATTAAAAAAAGGGGAAAAATCACCCTAGTACTTATGATAATATTCTATACCCAGATGGCACAAGAGTTTGCAGCAAGCTTGCCTAAACCTTGGCATGTAAGTTTCGAAAGCTTGCATCGCAAGCTTCAGGTAAGCTTTCCGTAAATAAGACAATGTCCACCATGCTGCAATATCGCGAGGCAAGGTTGAGGCACCATTACCGTGGGAATCTTCCTGCAAGCTTGCTTGCAATATTGAGGGAACATTGCAGGAATATTCGTGGGTACGATTTATTACAAATTTCTTTTTTTAAGTACCATACATAATACGTTTTTGCAGACACGTAAGGCGGCATTCTGGAAAAACATTTAAAAACTACTGCGCAGATCTACGTGCCATGCAAAACTAATGCGCAATAGATCAAGTTCAAGATTGACAGGCAACGTTTCCTCAATCTTACCTAGCAATATTGCCACATGACGGACATTTCCTTATTTGCGGGAAGCTTGTCTGAACCTTGCGATGCAAGATTTCGAAACTTGCATGGCAAGATTTAGGCAAGTTTGCTGCAAACACTTGTGCTATCTGGGTACGTACACCGCAAGTTTTGATACATCTTTTAAAGAAAGCAAAGTAAGGGTCCAAAACCCACGGCTTTTTATGGTATGCACTTGAACCACTTGGTAGCTATAATATTCGACAATGGTACGTGCTTTGCAAGTTGGAAAATTTTTTTCTCACAAATTGCACAGTCCAACCTGTCATACGAATAAGCACACTTCAATTAGATTGTAGTAATAAATGTTAATCTGCAAAAATCAATACATAATAGTACATACTATTGACGATAAAACGTTTATGCTTAATGTATGCTTTTTTGCTTACTAAATAAAAATTACTGCATCTGACACCTGGAAATAGAGAAATAATGTCAGACCATGCTTTGCTGACAATGTATGGATTTCTTTGAACCAAAGGTATAGTAAAATTCCACAAGCATGGGCAACTTTGAACCAATTCCATCATTTGTATTAGTTTATGATAGTTTACAACTGCCTGTCCATTCTCCTCGAGTTTGATGTCAAGTATGGTAAAACTATAGAATAGATAAAAAAGGAAAGGCGGCAAGGGCTATGTCTATACGCCCGGATACAACCCAAATGTTCTTCTATTTTCCAGTTCTCCCTTCTCCTTTCCAGATTCGTACGCTTAGGCTCGAACGCATTATTATAAATGTGCATGAACATACAATATTGTCCAAACGTATAGATACAGAAAAAAAAATTTTCTCATAACCTAGACCCTACAATGAGTTCTTGCCATTTTATTGTAAATTGCTTTTCACATGTCTTTAGTATCTTTGAGGTTATACTTTTTGTTTGTTAATAAAATGTTTTTTTATTTGCCTATTAACGAACATTGTTAGACTTAATTGTATTTTACAGAAGTTTAGTGCATACAAGTTCAATCAGGATTAATTTTTGTGATCAAAGTATAGTGATTTTAGTCAGGTATGCAAGATGCATTTCAGCTTCTTTTTTTGTAAATAAAATCATAATGTGGTTTAAAATGCTCTTCTCTCACCTTTTTCATTTATAATTCATCAAATAATAACAAGTTTTTGATATTTTTTACGTTAAAGAGTTATACGGGAGAAGCCGCTATTCTATAGTTTTACCTCATGCATAACGTTATACTTTGCACGAAAAGTTTTATCAGAATATTCCGTGTCTCCTTGAACGCACTGTTTATACTTTGTTTGCGTTTCGCACACTTAGCCTCATTTATCTTTTTGACAATTGAACTAACTGAATCTCTGTCACTTGCATTATTTCTGTTTTTAGCGACTTGCTCTTTAATTACCTACAAAACAAACGTAGACAATTTAATAAGTTTCTAAAACTACAAAAGGTTCGATTATAAATTATGAATTAAATTTTCACCAACCTCTTCGTATTCATCCAGGCATTCTATACCCTCATATAATGTCTCGTCAAATTCGTCCTCGTGTAATGAAACATCTTCCTGGAAAATTTTCTCCTTCACAACATTTTCTTTTATTACTAAATTTTCTGGACTTATATTATTAAAACATTCGCGAGTGCATGCTGTTTTAGCATCTAACATATAATTTTGTTATACATTACCCTAAGTCTCTTTAAATTGATAATAAGAGATATTTCGGATTTCACTCGTGTAAAAAACTACGAATTGTTTGCCGACGTTTCGTGAACATTGCAGTTCACATCTTCAAGGCTGACTTGAAACTGAGGTATCAGGTCAAGTTGTTCTTAGGTATACTCTCTACGATGCCTGTGATTGGCCAGAGCGTCCCTATGGATGTTATTGGGGTGTTCTAAGATTTCTATTGCTTCTCTATGTTTTCTTGGAAATTTTTTTTGCGTTTTTGCAATGAGTGTTGTTTCATGAAATGAAACAACATCTTTAGGGTTATTTAATAGTTGTCCTATTTTCGCAGGTGGTTTAAATATGGCTTGGATGTAGTGTTTGTTGAGAATTCTTCCTATTTGTTCTGTGTCACCTTAGATGTAGGGTAGGGTGGTGGTCATTTTTCTCTCTCTTTCATTCGTCGGTTGTGTTGACTTGCTTTTTTGACTGTTTTTTCTTATTGCATTATCAAATTTTTGTTGGTGTGATCGTTCTGTATTAGGATTTGTTTAACGCTTTGTAAATCCTTTTGTAAATTATCTTTATCTTTTATGGAGACAGCTCTGTATACAAGGGAGTTGATGACCGATTGTTTTTGAGATAGGTGATGTGGGAGGAGGCATGTAGGTATCTGTTTGTATGCGTGGGTTTTCTGTAAACTTCATGTCCTAATGTGTTATCAGATTTTTTGTAAACTAATACGTTCAAGAAAGGAAATTTTCCGTTTTGTTCTATTTCCATGGTGAACTGGATATTAGGATGTGATTGATTGATAAAATCTAATAACTTATATAGTTCATCTCTTTCATGTCGCCAGATGAAAAATGTGTCATCAACGTAACGGAACCAGAATTCTGGTTTAAGTTTGGCTTGGTTGAAGATTTTAGTTTCTATATTTTCCATAAAGACATTGGCTATTACAGGTGAGATTAGGGATCCCATTGCTGCCCTGAGGTTTGTTCGTAGCATTGGTTATTAAACGAGAAGTAAGTATTATTGAGACAGCAATGGGATCCCCAATCTGACCTGTATTAGCCAATGTCTTTATGGGACATCTAGAAACTAAGATCTTCAACCAAGCCAAACTTAGACCAGAATTCTGGTTCCGTTACGTTGATGACACATTTGTCATCTGGCGACATGGACGAGATGAACTAAATAAGTTTACAGAAAATCAACGCATACAAACAGATACATACATGTCTCCTCCCACCATCACCTATCTCAAAAACAATCGGTCATCAACTCCCTTGTATACAGAGCTGTCTCCATAACAAATAAAGATAACTTACAAAAGGAATTACAAAACGTTAAATAAATCCTAATACAGAATGATTACACAAACAAACAAATTGATAAAGCAATAAGAAAACACGCTCAAAAAAGCAAGTCAACACAACCTACGAAAGAAAGAGAGAGAAAAATGACGACCACCCTACCCTACATCCAAGATGTCACAGAACAAATAGGAAGAATTCTCAACAAACACGAGATCCAAACCATATTTAAACCAGCTGCGAAAATAGGACAACTATTAAATAACCCTAAAGATAAAAAGGCACCCCTCAGTGATCCAGGAGTATATAAAATCCTTGTTCTTGTGGCAAAGTCTATATTGGGGAAACCGGGAGAGCGGTGTGCCAGCGTATTAAGGAACATGAGAGTAAAGTCAGGCTAAAACATTTCACGCAATCAGCACTAGCTGATCATCATATCGAAACAGGACATAACATTTTATTTGATGAAACAACAGTCATTGCAAAAACGCACAACAAATTTCCAAGAAAATATAGAGAAGCAATCGAAATCTTAAAACACCCTAATAACATAAATAGGGACAATGGATATAATACCAATCCGATTTGGCTTTCCGTTCTCCCGGATTTTGGAAAAAATAATTGATTGGCCAATCAAGTTCAACCAGTCCCCACGGTGGGGCGCTCTGGCCAATCACAGGCATCGTGGAGACTATATCTAAGAACAACATGACCTGGTACCTCTGTTTCAGGTCAGCCCTGAAGATGTGAACTGCAATGTTCACGAAACGTCGGCAAACAATTCTAGTTTTTTACACGAGGGAAACCCGAAATATCTCTCATTATCAAAATGAATCATCGTGAAAGCATACAATGTCTATAAATTACAATTAATAATTGCACAATAACAATTATTCTGACCTTGATCGATACATATCTTATAAAACAATTCATTTTTTAATTATTAATCTTTTTCAGATTTAAAAACTCCCGCCATTAAAATGATTTTTCACGATTTTCAGTAGTCGGAAAAACTGAGCTGTGAACGTCCGCTTGATTGTGCAAGCATGCAGGCTGCCGGCTTGCAGAGGCACGAAAGCACCTTTACAAAATGTTATTCAAAGTTTTTTTTTCAGAAATATCATCCGACTTCGATAACGAACTTAGTAATTGTACAGGAAAATCAGGTATACAGTCGAACCCCCACGGGGGAGGATGATGTAAGACAGTGGTTGGTAACTTTTTGTTAAATTTTCAGGTATGTATGAGCGAGCTTAATCCAGCAAGGGTCTTTTGACCACAGTCATGTCAAAGCAAGGAAATTTTTAAACTTTTAATTTTTCAACTAGCGACTTGAAAATAGAATTATTAGCATCTACGAATTTTTCCGATTCCAATGATATATTACCTGCCAAGAAAAGTTAAAAATTTGAAGGAGTTTAATATCAAGGAACATCAGCTTTACAATCAATTTAATACTTAATACTCCTCAAATGTTCAACCTTTATAGAAAAATTACATGTCTTTAAAATCGGAAAATACGTAGATTCCAAATATATTGCTTGTAAGTCACTGATTGCGAAATTACGAATTTTTTAATCTCACATTTTTTCCCATTTTCTAACAAAGGACCCCTGAGGAAAGACGTCGCTCAGTGACCTGTTTTTTTTGCTTCTCCTTCGCTCTCTGCCATCGATCTTCTTCACGTCGCCTTTTTGTCCCATTAGAAGAATCCACCAAACCGGACAACGTCCCTTATCGAGGCTATTTTGCTGTCCACGCGCTGAACACTTCGACCGCCAGACGATTACCACGGACTAACAGTTCTAGGGTACTATATTAGACAGGAATATGCAACCGCCATTCTGGCTTCTAGACAGTTTGCGGGAAAGAGTACGATAAGCATGTCTTATAGTTTAATTAAAATTAATTTTAGACTATAAGAAAAATGTTCTGCTGTAGTGCTCCGTTTTGTAAAAATAGAAGCGAGGATGGATTTAAACTTTACTTTTTTCCACTAGGACGAAGAGAAAGACTGTCAATGTGGATCATGAATTGTAGACGCGACAAATGGAAACTGAATTTAAATTCCAAATTATGCGAAGTTATTACTAATATTTATGACTATCACAATATAATTCAAATGTAGGTGGTCTGAAGATTCTGTTTACATGTAATTAAATCACCTATATTTATTTAAAAAATCATATGATTATAATTTTAGCGCACGCCTATTTATAAACTGAGTAAAATTTCGTTTGCAATTATAATTCTTGCAAGAGCTACTTTTTGGCAAATGTGTGGGTTAAACAAAAATATAGACGAATTTAAATATTTCATATATTATATCACATGTAATTTTATTTATCATTTATGTTGTGATAGCAATGCTTCAGTATAATTTAAAAATAAATAATCTATATTCTGTAAGTGTATTTATATAATTCAATATCAATTTAGCGATTTTGGATTTGGCGGGGAACCAGAATGGCAGCTTGCATATTCCCAAATAATATAGTACCTTAACGGTTCTATCTCTTATTGTAAGTGGCAATGAACCTTACTTATTTCTACTTGTGACTTTTTAATGTGTTCATCATTTTGTCTCGGCGTCCAGATCCCCTGTTCCTCACTGGTAGCCTTCCCCGCTATAAACCTAGTAAAAATACCTATTAGAATCCAAATAGAAACCTAATAGGATTAGGCTTCTATCAGGTTCTATTACTTTTAATAGGACCTAATAGAGATTAATTGATAGAACTGATAGACCTGATAGAGCTTTAATTGATAAAAGATAAACCTGATAGAGCTTTAATTGAGGCAACTAAACTTTTTGCTTGACCAGTGTTTTCGTCTTGGGATATGCAATAAAATATCATTTTTATTGCGAAGTATGCTGTCAGGAATTGGAAAAGCCCATGGTAAAAAAGGAATTTAAAAAACACAAGATAACCTGCCAAAAGTGCTTGAAGAAACATTCTCTTTCAATGAGATCGCCTAACTATTTTCTATCAATTGACATTAAGTATCAAATTGCATCGCTCCTAAAAATTCAGCAATTTACAGAAATCGAAACCACGTATGGATGGAGTTATCCGAGATGTCCATGATGGATTGCTGGATAGAAACTTAAGTGCAGATGTGTCCAACGATTGTATTCTGTTAACGTGCTTTTTCAACATTGATGGATCACCTGTGAATGAAAGCTCAAAGGATTCATTTTGGCCGAAGCTAGTAATTATTAACGAACTGCCTGCGAATTTGCGATTTCTCCATCCTTTATTAGCAGGTTTGTGGATTGGCAAAAAAGAACCTTCCCTGTAAATGATGAATAGCTATATGAAATCGTTTGTTGAACAACTGAATGATTTGGAAACCACTGGCTTTACGTTAACTATAGATGAAAACCCGGCCCGCTTTCTACTTTGGCCTCTTATTTGAACCGTCGACAGCGTCGCTCGTTCCGTCTTAAAGAACAGAGTTCAATTCAACGGTTACTATGGATGCTCATGGTGCAAAACTGTCGATGTACATAAGTTTGGATGCATGTAATTCTTAATGGAGGAAAAAGAACCGCTTTTGCGATCTCATAAGGATCATTTGAAAGATATGAAATCTATATTAAAAATACTTGAAGAACAAAAAGAAGGAAAATTGCCAGTATCACCACAGAAGAAGAAGCTATGACTAAGGAAGAAAAAAAATAACACGGCACAGATATAGAGATAATACAAGAAATTTTAGCAGAAGAAAGTGATGATTAAAATGTGGAAGAAGAAGAGGCCTATGGATCGAAAACAAGGGAGAGAAGAAAAAAGAAAGTGTCGTCAGTGAATGGCGTCAAGGGATTCTCTGCCCTGACAGAATTAATATGAATGGACATGGTGTAGTCATTTATGAGGGATTATCTTCATGGAGACTTATTGGTGTCGTGTTACACTTATGGAAAACATGAATTGATTTAAAAAGTCCGATACGACTCACAAAGCAGCAGCAGAACAAAATAAACGAACTTTGATTAAAATCACCCCACCCCTTGAAATTCACAGACTCGTGCGACCGTTGGCAACAGCGAAATGTAAATGTAAAGTCTCATAATGGCGTAGTTGGTTATTATTTCACGCCATTCCATGCCTGAGTGGAATTCTTGATGATTACGCTCTACAGCACTTCGTTTTATTTGTAAAGAGTATGTTCACGTTGCTGCAGAAGAATATAGCCGAAGAAGAGTTACGGAAAACGGATCACGATCTTCTCCAATTTGTCTGTATATTTCAAATTCTATACGGCGACAGATTTGTGACATTTAATACCATACTGTAAAGCATGTGGTTCAGTGCGTCAGGTGTTGTGGTCCGCTTTGGTCACGATCAACTTTTCCTTTCGAAATTGCCATTTACTTTTTGAAGTGGCGTGTGCATGGACCGATGGACGTCTATGAACGAATGTGAAAGAATAGATTGCAAGCAATTATATATCAAAGCGTTTTATCGGAATTAGTTGAATCTCCTACAGTTCTCGCATATTGTAATTCACTTTTTTCAATACAGGAAGTTTCATATTTTTGCCGCATCGACGACGTTGTTTTAATAGGTAAAGGTTCAATTAATCCTACCTTACCTTCATATGATGATAAGACGATCCTTTGCATTAGTAGATGCATCTTCTCAAATATGGTAATTCATACTAAAGAGTATGATGAGCCGCATAAATCTAACAATAGTGTTTTTCGCCTTGAAACCAAAAAATTTGCTTAAGTTTTAAATTAAATACTAAACGATATAGAAACCTATGCAGAAGCTAATTATTATGCAGTAAATAATGTAATTATGCGTAAAACAATAATAGATGATGACAGTCTCCTACCACCAATTGATGATATTCATCTAAATAATATGTATGAGGTAGAAGGGCGCGCAAATAACGAATTTATAAAAATTACAGAATTAAAAGAAAAATGTGTTCTCATACGGTGTGGCGACAATATTTACATATCGACGTTACCAAATACAATTGAAATACAATAGAAAAATGGTTAAAACCCGTACGAATAAGAAACTATGTACACACAGACTCAGACTGGAAATGACTGTTTTTGCCTCAATCAAATTTTGTTGTTCACATAGTTAATCCTCACTGTACAAACTATTTTTTGCGAAAATATATTATTTTTGACTAAGAATGGTGTATTCCTTATATGTAACCTTTATTTCTCGCATCATCGTTTAGCCACTTTGATCTATAGCAATTCAATGTTTAATTAAATTAAAAAGGAATTTTTGTCCAATTAATTTAATTACGGCATTCACTCAAGCACCTAATAGAACCTTTGCGAGAAGTACTTCTAGCACTTTGAATAAAACAGGTCCCAATAGAAACCTATTAGAGCTTCCTAAAACACATCGCTTCAAATTTGAAGCTGAATAATTCCATTCCGAAGGTCCAATAAAATACCTAATAAAACCTGGCAGGGAAGCAATTTCGTACTTCGAGCACTACAGGGTATTGAAGGGCTTTAAAACAAAAAGCAAAACGAAAACAGGTGCAATTACGAAAGTGATTGTTTGAATCAGATGGTTTTGAATTTTGTCGAAAAGTAAAATAAATTTCTAAAAATATCAATTCTTTTGTTTTAACATCTTCCGTATAAAATACTGGCTCACCGAAATTTGGCGCATGGATGAAATGGAAATGTAGGCTAGGTTCTTCGAAATTTGGTGAGCGTTGCACAAATAATTTCAGTAAGCCTAAATAATTCGTTAATAATCGCAAATAATCAGAAATCATATCTGAATAAGGTGGAATTCGATCAAATGTTTTGAATTCTCTGAATTCTTCTGACAGCATGGAGTTATTTTTAATTATTTCCAGATCCATCGACTTTGCTTGCCGGAGAACTACTACTGAATTAAGATGCACTGTTTTTTTAATCCTGCAGAATTATGTAGAAGTGTTTGAATTCCATTAAAATTTATTAAATTTTTCTAGACTGTAGAATTCATGTTGAATTTTTGTAAATTTTTGCAAGTCTTTTGAATTCTCTCGATTTCTTAGGATTCACAAGTAATCGTTTTATTTTTTATTTTCTGAATTCTTTTAACAACCTGAAATTCTTTTCATTTATTTCTAAATTCAGCAACTTTGGACGATGGTTGAACTGCTACTGGATTATGATGGACACTTTTTTTTAATTTTGCTGGATTCTGTATGCATTTTTAAAGTGTTTTAAAATAACTTGATTTCTTTGAAAGGTTTTCGATTTTTCGTGAAATATTTAGAATGCACATTGACTTAATTTGAATTCCTAATAGTCTTTTGAATTCTGCAGAATTCTCTCGATATCTCAGAATTCATTTGTAATATTCTGAATTCTGTAAAATATCCTTGAGTTCTCTTGAACAATTCAAGATATATCTTCATTTATTTATAATTTTCTGAATTCTTCTAAAAATGTTTTATTCTTTTGAATTATTTCCAGGCTCACCATCTTTAGTCGACGGCGAATTAATACTGAGCTTGGATACACTCTTTTTTTAAATCTGCAGAATTTTAAGAAATCGAGGGAATTTCGCAAAATTTAAAAGGCTTTAAAGAATTTACAATAATTCAACTCGAATTATAAGATTTTAGAGAAATTAAAAACAAGTGTTTAATTTAAAAGATCTCAATTAAATTTAACGACTGCTGCAGAATTCTGCAGACTTAAAAGAACAGTGCGTCTTAATTCAATAGCAGTTCACCGGTCGACCAAAGTTGCTGAATTTTGAAACCGTTGAAAAGAATGTCATGATTTAAGAAGAATTTAGAGAATTTATAAAGTTTGATTAAATTCCAATTTAATCAGGGATGGTAACTGATTATTTCTAATAATGTACGAATTGAGGTGACGGATGCAACAACTCAACAAGCACTCGAAACCACGTAGAAGTATTGTCCACCCGGGAAAATCTATCTATAAAAAAAGTGGCAGAAACATAAAACAAAATATACTTTCGTCTTCAGATGAAAAAGCTTGAAATTTGTATTGTGTATTCTTAATGTATAAGCGATGGCTGAAAACAACGCACTTTGTTTAAAAAGTGAATATTTTTGTTTTTATTTAAGAGCAAATTGATTCCAAACGAAAACCAAGTTTCGTCAACTTCGACCAGTGGGACCGTCATCGAAAAGATGTTAGTTGAAGTAACTTGTCGCGAGAAAGCTGTTCACTAGACTTTGAGAAAGTTTTCCTGATAATTTGAAGAAAATCGGTCGAAAATTGTGGAAATGGTAGCGAGTTGAAATCAACACTCGCTGCGACTACAAACAACGCACTTTGTTTAAAAAGCGAATATGTTTGTTTTTATTTATGAGCAAATTGATTCCAAACGAAAACCACGTTTCGTCAACTTCGACAAGTGGGACGGTCATCGAAAAAATGTTAGGTGAAATAACTTGTCGCGAGAAAGTTGTTCACTAGACGCTGAGAAAGTTTTCCTGATAATTTGAAGAAAATCGGTCGAAAATTGTGGAAATGGCAGCGAGTTGAAGTCAACACGCGCTGGCGCTGCAATACTCCGCTTATCGGCCTTTATTCCTCAGCCATAAAGCAGCAGTGGCAAAGAGCAACAAAACGCTCCGTCGGCAGAGTGTTTTGACTTCAACTCGCTGCTCAAAGTCTATTAAACAATTTTCTCGCGACAAGTTATTTCAACTAACATTTCTTCGATGACCGTCCCACAGGTCGAAGTTGGCGAAACGTGGTTTTCGTTCGGAATAAATTGGCTATTAAATAAAAACAAACGTATTTGCTTTTTAAACAAAAAACTTTGTTTATAGTCATCGCTTATATATTAATAACACACCAGACAAATTTCAAGCATTTTTATTAACATTTTACAATACATCTAATTTTGATCGGAAAATTTTGTAAGTTTTTATTGTTTATCTTGAGTAATAATTATCGAATGAAAAACTTTAATAAAAAAAATTCGTTGGCCAGGTGAAGCTGAAGACGAAAGTATATTTTGTTTTATGTTTACGCGACTTTTTTTTATTGATATATTTTCTCGAGTGGACAATACTTCTACACGGTTTCGAGCGCTTGTCGAATTGTTGCATCCGTCAACTCAATTGTCTAGGCTATCTAGTTATTTGTGGTATGCTCACCAAATTTCGAAGAATCTAACCATTACAAGGAACGAAAATACTCCTGGGACACCCTGTATATATACAGGGTGTCCCAGGCTCAAGTGTCTGGACTTATATAGCTGTATAGAAATAAAAAAATAAATCGAACATCATTCTTCCACAAATCAGTAAAAGTTTTAGTTTTTCAGCTATAAGATATTTAGGCTCGGCCAATCAGGAGCGCGGTATAAATAGACGTAAGTACGTGTGCAGGAGCCCAATGTATGTAGTAGCCAAAAAGCCGACTCAATCTTTCAGCCAACTTGCTGGTCTGAATAACAAGCGGGTTGTTTTCTGTTGGGCTAGAGCGTTTCAGCTAAGCAGACTACTATGCATACGCTCCATCATATTGTAACATTATTTTTTTTTAGCTGAGCATTTTGTATCTTATGGATACCCGGATACAAAGGACGAGTGTGACTTTTAATTATTATTGATAATGATCTTTGAATTTAGTTGTATCGAATCATTCTTTCAAGAGATTTACTAATGAGAATTTGGATTTTTCGACGATTAAATATGCCCTAGTCAGTACATTGGTCCCAAGTATGCACATTGGTACCAATCCTGGACAGACGATAAATCTGAAACGAATTAATTGAGAACCTACAACAACATTAAAAGAAGCTTTATTCACAATCTGAAGTTTCCAATTGACATTAAAATTAATTTTACGCTTTTCCAATCCTAATCTACGAATTTTAAAATAGTATTCCATAAGGAATTCCTTGGGAATATAATTATCTCTTAATCCAGTTTCTAAGATGATTTGTATTTAATAAGCTCTCATTCTAAATTTATTAGCTGTTAAATTCGTCAGTTCTTATTATGAGAAAGGGACTTACAAAAGTGAGAATCTAATTGCACCAAAATTTCGTAATCTTTCCAATTTATATTCGCATACATAATTTTTAACATAATTTTGTCATTTTCGTCATTTTCTCTCAAATTAAGAATTAATTCAATTAAATTATCTTCCTTTTTAGTGATTTCGCATTTTGTGGTTTTCGACCCATACTCTGCGTACGCAAATGACTTTACTCATTATTTTTCTTCGCCCCAAGGAAAGACTAGAACTTAATTTATTTAGTAATTTAAAAATAAGATTTGATTTTGTGCGAATTATGAGACTGAGACATGTTACACCTTTCAGTCTCCTGATCACGAATATCCATGTTGAAGAGTGAAAAAATTGACAGCTTTCTGGGGAAAATGGCTCAAGGACGCTTTGCATGCTGCATAGAGAAGTGCCACTGACACCTAACAATTGTTTGGCGAAACGCTTCAGCTGCTCTAGAAATTGCTAGATAGCCTCTGGTAAAGCACCAAATATTGTTACTTTTATATACTCTAATAGCTTTCAGAAAAATCTAATTTGAAATAGGGATGCTCAAAAATGTCAGTTTAGTTTTGCCCTATCCGTGGTCTCTACTTCGATCTATCCCTTTGTAACTTTGACTGTCCAATGTCCACGATACCCGGCAATAAGCGTTGAATAGAGAAAAATTAATATTTTCAGATTTCAGCGCGAAAGTGAAGATTATTCTATTATTTTGAATGTGTAATTTTTCCATCTGTCTAAAATGTCATTATAAGATTAGGATATCTCTGAAACTAATTTATTTCTATTTCCATAGCGGCGGCCGCATAGGTTCCTATTCCCCCAAAAAGAACGTGTTTTCAATATATTTAATTCCTTCTAATTTTACCGGTAACGCACCTCAAAGAGATATTTTTTATTCCTCACAAGTGGTCATATTTTGATTTTATTTAATTCCTTTTAATAAGTTCACAAAATATGTATAAGAAATTGTTTTAATTCATCATGTGAAATAAAAATTTTGATAATTGAATCTTAATCAATTCAAGTCGGCCTCTCTAGAGTTATAATTATTTTAATTCACACAGTTAAATACATTTCTTTAATGCATTTTTTAAGACGTTCAAATAAATTATTAAAATATAAATAAAAGTAAATTTAAATATTTTCGAATTTATCAGTTATAAAAAGATTTAATAACAAAAAATAGTTTAAATAAATGTTTTCATTAAATTTTACTAAGTCGATTGTGAGGAATAAGATTTGCACTTCGCGTATTCATAGGAACACAAATTCTTAATTTTTCTGAATTCAACGCTTACTGATGGGTATATTGTTTTAGTTGATATCCATTTAAATCCATTTAAAAATGTAGTATTATTATCCGTTTATAAAATAAATATATTAATATGTGAATAAAAAATTCACCTACCAGGAATCTGTCGGTACTAAGTCAGGGATGTATGTCAAGATAGAGAAGGATTCAACTATATCAGAAAATAGAGACTAAAAACATAGACGAAATTTTTGATCGACTAACGGATAAGAAGGGATAGATATGAATAAAGGTGGGATTCATATCGATAGAAGGACAGGGATGTGAGATAGCGCCGCAATAAATTCAACCAGATTTAATAACGAACACTGTTTGACATATGAAGAATTTCACTCCATGTCTCCTATCACAAAAGACTATTTTCTTAAACTTTTAAGTTTTTTCAATCCAGTACCCTATCAAGGTAGTCACAGGTACGTAACAAAAAAGACCTTCGAATGCTCTTGTGCAAGTTTGCGACAAGGACTTACCGATTATTTTTTGAAGTTGATGTTTCAGTATTCAAGTCGTCAAGCTCTAAGTCCCTGATGATACGATTCTGAATTGGAAATATTGGCTTTGATTTGATTCCGTCAGATGAATATGTCCAATGACATGTGACCGTGTGATCGTGTACATTGACGGTACCGATTGTTACATCAAAAAGTGTAGCAACTTCCACAATTTGCGACTGTCATATTGTGTGCATAAAGGATGTCAGTTAGTGAAACCTGCACTGATAGTTTCAACAATTGGATATATACTCGACATTCATGAACCATATTCCTCGGACAGCAGAAACAATGATACTTCTAAGCTTCTAAATGAGTTTGAAAGAAATTAAAATAAGGTACGAGAATGGTGCTCTGAAGGATTAGTTATTGTGTTTGACAGAGGCTGTCGAGATGCCACAGAGCTATTTCGAAACCTTGGTATTTACTGGAAACTACCCGCGCTACTTCAACAAGGGAAACGTCAACTACTGACTGTAGAAGCAAATCAATCGAGATTGATGATACAAATAAGATAGGTTGTTGAGACTAGGTTAGTTTTGCAAACGCAGAACTTGCCAGAAATGCTCAAAAAAGAACTTCAATTGGAAGTCTTGCGTCATGTGCAAATGATACCAGAGCCGGGATTGACAAAATTGAGAATCTTTTTATGATTCCGTAATGCGACCAAAACATCAACTTTAGATAGCGTTTATGCCTACTGAAGACATGGAACATGAAGCTCAAGATGAAAATGACCCTGATCCTATCCAAGGGAACTATTGCACATGCCAATCTGGCGCATAAACTTTAGCGCATGTGCACATATTGCTACCGTATTATAGTACATTGGCTATGCTTGATACAAAAAGAATCTTTGTTATCCATTACCATTGCGTTATAATGTAATCATGGATGCTTCTCAAAGACCAGAACAATAAACCCTAAACGAAACTAACCTTTTTGAGCTTCACTATTTCAAACCGGATTTTCCTGAAAATGATTTGAATATGCAACAGAGACAATATTTGGTGCTTCACCAGAGGTTATCTAGATATTTCTAGAGCTTCTGAAGTGATATTCTTGATCAGCAGGTTCGAAACTACAAAATGTCAGTCGGACAGAATAGCGGGCATGATCGGTAAACGTTGCGCCAAACATTTACCACTTCTGTTTTCCAATAGCATGTAAAATGAAATTTTTGTGCTGCTTCGTCGGCTACCGTTATATTTTCTGACCTTAAGACCCCGATATTCTTAGTTAGTAGGTCCAAAAATACAAAATTCCAGTCGGAGAGCCTAGCGGGGATGACTGGCGATGTTTGCGCTAAACAGTTATCACTTCTCATTTTATCTTTTTTATACCATGCAAAAACGAATTTTGGTGCTGCACCACAGCTGCACCACTTTGGACTGTTCCTAAGAGCGTTGCGCGAAATACGAGGTGTGTTCAAAAAGTAAGGTGACTTTTTATTTTTCGCGGGCTACGTACATTCAAGTTTTAAATTTTTTGTTTTGTTGTGTTGGTAAACTCGTCACGATCATATGTTTACTGTTTTGACTATATAGCTCGTGTTGTTTTTCTGGCAGAGCACAGTGGGTCAGGAGGCCCGATTTCGTGGCCAAAAGTCGATTCTTGAATTCGGAAAAATGAAATTAACTACTAAACTAAGGAAGAATTGAAGTATTTTTGACGACAATTATACGTTGATTGATGAATTTTTGTTCCGATTATATAGGCACAAAGTAGAAAATCTTGCTAAAATTAGTAATGCTACTGACGTTCGTGGAATACGTTTTTTTATTCCAAGAAATCGATTCCAAACCTCCTACCTAAATTTATTTTATTAATCAAAGTGTAAACTTTCTCTGAAGTCAATTGAATCTGGGATTGTCAATTGCTACTTTTTGCTACTTTTCATTTGTTTCGCTGCTTATAGTATATATACATGGCCGCGCACGACCATGCGTTGGTGTGTAGAGCGCTGCGCTGCTGCTGGCTTACCTTCATTTGTTTTCCTAGCCGCATCAACGAGGACATGCGAACTCACTTGTTTCGGCAATCCGCTTTCCGTCCACATTCCGTGCTTAGATATTCATAAAATATTAATGAACATAATTGATGTATAAAATATATACATTTTCAATATATAAACTTTCAGAATAAGTTAACAAATTATTCTTTTCTCTTCTCCCTGTTTGTCACTGTCGTTCCCATATTGTGTTCCATATTTCAACATTTTGTCATATAAAATGACGAAATTCACTAAAAGGGAAGTTCTTGGAGTACTCCTCAAAACTGATAATGTAGAAACAACTGTTTTCTACATTTTATCAAAAATGGAATTGAATTTCAATAATATTGAAAGTGCAGATGTTGAGATATTAAAAGCCTCTTTGAGAGCTCTCAAAAATAGACGCTCTGAAAAATACAAAGCTGCGAGGAGGATCATGGATAAGTTTGAGACGAAAAATGCTGAATGGTTGAATTCCGAATTTCCAGTTTTATTGACCATGAAAACTGAGCGAGAACACATAACATCTTCTCATCTGGGTCGTCCAAGTCTAGAATTTCATGAGAAATCTGAACAGAAGCACGTTCCGGAGAAACTATTAATGGCTTCATGCTATGCAGCAAATCGAACTGATAAGAAAGATTTGTATACTGTTCTCAAGAAGGTTTCAGGAAACTTGGAGCAACCAAGAAAAGTTAGAAAATTGTTGGAGGCAGCAGAAATTCCAATAAAAAAAAGGCTGCTGAAGAAGCTCTTACTTTCCTTCTCGATAATTCCCTAACTAAATCTGTGTACACAAATATACGGTTGGAAAGCAAAAACTGTGGTGCTGATATTTGGCCGTCGTACAATTGTGTTAAAGAAGTTAAGATGCAATGTAGACCACCCGAAGAAAACATTTCGATTTCGGAGAAAAAGAAGAGGTAACTCTGCAGGCCTTGTTGAATCACACTTCCAGTAGGATTGTGGATTCGCAAAGGGAAGTCATAATCCAGCATATGCATAATTTGGGTAGTACGGAAATGGATCTTTCGTTGATGTTTTCGTGAGGTATGGATGGTAGTACTGGTCATTCACCTTACAAGCAATCTTTTAAATCAGCAGAAGACAATAAGAGTCTCAGTGATGAAAGCTTGTTTATAATTTCTCTCATCCCTTTAAGATTGTCCAATGCGGACAATGTTATTCTTTGGAATAACAGAGCGTCTCAATCGCCAAGATCTTGTCGCCCTATTCAGATACTGCAAACTAAAGAAACCGAGGCATTTGTTTTGAATCAAAAAAGGAACAGTAAGAACCAAATTGACAAGCTAGAAACTCATAGAGTTGGATTAGATGATTACATGCGTGGATCAGGATACTAGAATGTTGCTTGCACATTTTGTACAGGCTTCCTCTCAAGGTCTGGCAAGTAAGATCTCCTGCTCAAAAAGAAATATTTGCTCAGCGGAAAAAAAAGCTTCAAGAGATTTTGTAGGAAAAGTTGGGATTGATAGTGGATAAACCAAAACCAGGAGGCTTTGGTACTACGAACGATGGCAACACAGCTCGACGAGCTTTTGGAAATACAGATGAACTTGCAGAATATCTTGGACTTGACTGTGAGTTACTTCGTAATTTCAAAACAATTTTAACCGCTATGTCACAACAGCTCCCGATAAATCCTATTGAATTTGGAAAACTTTGTGATTATACTGCCCGAATATACGTAACTCGCTACAACTGGTACCCTATGCCTTCAACGTTACATAAGATACTCATTCACGGAGCCGCAATCATAAGCACAAGCGTGTTACCGGTAGGAATGCTTGGCGAAGA
>NC_046658.1:24337739-24351342 GCF_010883055.1 Belonocnema kinseyi
TGATACCAGAAGACGCAACATCCAGTTCCGATATAGCAGATCGAGAAGATGAAGAGGCTGATCTTTCAGAAACTGAAATTCTGCTAGACGAAATTGAATTGAACGATGAAGAGGGAGATGGAACTTATGACAATTTGTAAGTGAAAACCATTTGAAAGTGTGAGAGGCAAGGGGACTCACTCAAATCAAGCACCCCGAGTAGTGAGAGGCAAGGGGACTCACTTAACTCAAGCACCCCGAATAGTGAGGGGCAAGGGGACTCACTAGAATCAAGTACGTTTAGTTTTTCGAAATTTCGACTCCAGATTCGTAGTCAGAGCCTCCAAAAACCCTTAGATACCACTTTTTAAGTGAATCCAATAATTTTTTGAATTATCGTCCGTCATATTGAATCCGCCATTTTGTTTTTTGGAATTCTGACATCAGATTCGGAGTCAGCACCTTCGAAAACCATATATTAGTGTCCTTGCAATTCATTGTTGTACATTTCTATATGTTTTCCGACTTTTGGCCACGAAACCGGGTCTCCTGGCCCACTGTGCAGAGGCGTAAAAGGTTAGAGGGGTTTGGTGTGCTCGGCGATTTTCTTCTTTCGAAAAAAATGGAGCAAGGAGTTTGCATTGAATTTTGTGTGAAAAATGGAATCCAGTGCTCTAAAACTCTTAAAATGTTGACAGTTGCATACGGTGAGTGAGGCCGAGAGGATGTCGGAGGCAAACCTCGTCCTGGACATCCCAGCACGTCAACAACAGATGAAAACGTTCAAGCAGTGTAAGAAATAGTGTTGAAAAATCGCCGAATTACCATAAGAGAAGTTGCTGAAGATGTTGGCATATCGGTTGGCTCATGCCATGCTATCTTTTCGGACGTTTTGGTCATGAGACGTGTGTCAGCGAAATTTGTTCCAAAACTGCTTAATTTTGATCAAAAGATCCATCGCATGATCATCGCTCAGGAGATGTTGAATGAAGTGAATAATGATCCTGATTTTCTCAAAAGGGTTATAACAGGGGATGAATCGTGGGTATATGGTTATGACGTCGAAACTAAAGCCCAATCATATCAGTGGAAGCATACTGAGTCTCCAAGACCGAAAAAAGCACATCAAGTTCGGTCAAATGTGAAGGTTTTGCTCACTGTCTTTTTTGATTACCGTGGCGTAGTGCATCAGGAATTCTTACCACAAGGTCGTACGGTCAACAAGGAGTATTACCTTCAAGTTATGCGCCTTTTGCGAAAGGCGATACGAAAAAACGTCCGGAACTTTGGAAAAACAATTCGTGGCTTTTGCATCACGATAATGCACCTGCTCATTCATCGTTGCTTGTGAAAGATTTTCTGACCAAAAACAGCACCACAGTCATGCCTCAGCCTCCATAAACACCGGATTTGACCCCCAGTGATCAGGAGACTAAAAACTATAAAATATTTTAGTTTGTGAAGCTTTAGCGGGGACCTTTTTTCCATGTATTTTGTGAGGGGTCCTTTCTATTTTCTAAAGAAAATTTCTCCACTTTGTAGTAATTTTATAATCGTTCGGTGAATATTCAACACTTTTGTCATTTTCGTGATAGAGCTTTCTTTTTCGCTCTTTTCTTCGAGCGCCATGAGCGTAGCATGCATTTTAATTTTAAAACTTTATTGCTCACTTCCGGCGAAATAATGCATGCAGTGACTGATTTTGACTTATAATATAATGCAAATGTTGTACGATATACGACTGCGCAATTATGAATACATTTTTAATATGATCTAAACGATGCTGAAATTCTGTTGAAATAAGGTTGAAATTTTGGAGAAATTTTCCACTTTTCGTTGTTCAAGTTTACATCATATGTTAAATTTCAGTCTAGTTAAGAATTTTATACTTTTGTGTAATTTTAAACATTTCTATACTGATTTCACGCCGTTGCGCGGGAGTCCACTCTTTCCATACGTTTAGCGTACTAAAATTCAACAGCCTTTTTTACACTACATCCCAAAATAAAAAGTTATCTGATCAGGCTAAAAATTGAGCTGTTTTTTAGAGCATATACATCTGGAGTGAGCCTGTCAGTGGCAGAGATGGTGGCTAAGTAAGAGGGACAGACTATGAGTTAGTGGGATAAACTATTTCACTCGCACAGTAATATGATTAACTGTTAGCCCCTCCGTAACTCATCACGCTTCTGCCGGAAAGTGTTAGCTGATCCGCTAGTATTGCTTTCTCTCTCACTCCGAATCACCAAACCGGCAACAACTTTTTTGCACACGGGGTTCATTCTAGTGTATATGATCTAATGGCCAACTATAGTCCTATTGGATAGTACAGTTATAATCTTATTGGATTGATATTCAGAAGCGGTTTGTAAAAATGGATTCATGGGTATTGACAGTGATTCTTGAATTTATTTATACTAAATCTGAACAGTTTATAGATAAAAACATGGAAATCCTTGGAAAACAATGAAAAATCTCAATCCTTAAAATATATGATGAACCGAATGCAAAGTAGTCTACTGAACTAAAACTCTCTAGCCTAATAGATTACTGCCCTGGCAATAATTAGGATCTTACGTCAAAATTCCCGTTAGACAAAAAAAAAACGACTTCAATTATTCCGTGACCTTCTCATGGAAAATTTAACGTAGAATCCGAATTGCGATCAATTAAAAGTTCATGTTACTGTTTTTTAGTTTTAGCGTATCGATAAGCCGACAGGCCCGTTAGTCGGCTAAGCAACTGAGTCTGCTATAAGGCTATGACATAGGGCTTTCGAAGCAAGCGTCGCTTGCACACACACAACCCTATATATATATATATATATATATATATATATTAAAAAAGGTTAAATAAGCAATGCAGCGTCCCACTGGGAGCGACTGTCATCTATGAAATTGACATCGGCGGCTAAAGACGATGTCAGGGTACCGCACACTACTTAACGGCTCATCTGACCTGCAAATTACTATGTGTTTTATTTTGTTTGTTTTTATGTGAAACACCTCCTGACCTCTCCGATGACATATCCGCGAGAAAGGCGAGGCTCGATCAAGGGCCAACTGATTTGATTTTTTATGTTTTCTTCAGTATTGCTTAAAAATAATTTGTAATTTCTACTTTTTTGTTAGACACACTCTCATCGGATTTTCATAAGAAGAAAGAGTAAAAGTCACTCTTGTTAATTCTCTTAAGTTTTTTTTTCGTTTGTATATGACATTCAACGAATTGTGGATGCAAGAGGAAAATGGATGTAGGAGTGGTTTTCTCTGGAGCATCGTCCATCATCCAGGATCGGCGCGACGTACGATGAGGAAGTAAGGCGGGTTGAAATTCACACGGATACAGCGCAACCGTGGGTTGTTCACCAGGATCGGAATGTGGACAAAATTCCCGCATTCCAAGTCTTGTACCTGGTGCGAATAAAATCGCACCGCCCTGAACTCGTCACAGTATAAGTCTTACCATCTTTTGGACATAGGAGTCCCGAAATCTGCCTTAATCCGCCATGACACTGCGACAACTTAGAAGACACGTCTGTACTACCTCCGTAGGAGGTGAGAGTTTGGGCGATCTACGTACTGATAAGTAAAGCGAGCTCGTGGTCTTTCGTCGTTCCAGCCTCATGAGAGGAAGTTCACCTGTCATTCTTTTTGTCTGTATAGTTTGTGCCACAACGAAGTAGTCAAGTTTAATGTTTTTTTTGAAAATAGTGTATCTGCTGCTGTATTTACGTGTGAGCCTTGCTCAGGATTTTGGGTAGAAGGTGACGGCATTATTGGTTAAATTTTTTTGTTTTGTTGAAACTTATGGGTGTGCTCCAAATGGCGTCAGTAGACGCAGAAACGTACTAAAGCTGTGGTTTTGTAGAATTGTCGGGGGTCGAAAGTGACCGACTGCAAAAACTTCTTACAGAATTTATTCCGCCCGACGCTCCGATATATGGTTGAGCCGACCTCGTTGAACATGAAATTGATGTTTAAGGAGCATTCACTTATGATGTCACGTGTTAAAAATCAGGTTCATGTTTTTGATTGTGTTCATGTAACGTTTAATAAAACGTTACATGCTTGAAATAAAGCGTGACTTCATATGTGAATGCTCCCTTAGGGAAATTCCCCAATCAAGGAGAGACATCGGGTCGGCCCACGACATTTCGAATATTGACTTGAGCTTAGCTTATTATGAAGTCCCCTTAGAGAAAAATAGTTGTGCGGTAAAGGCATTCTCGGTTTTGGGGCGTGGTTTATTCCAGTATAAACGTATGCCTTTAGGGTTGAGCGGGGCACCTGCTACCTTCCAACGAATAAGTGACGAACTAATTGTTCTAGAAATGTGCTCCAACTATTTCACACATCTCGACGATATTATCCTCGTGTCCGAAACTTTTGGGGAGCATTTAGAATCGCTACGGAAGATGTTATATAACGTATTTGGAGCCGGGATAACCATTGGCCCCGAGAAGAGCGTGTTTTAATGATCAGAGATAGGGGATTTAGGAAATCGAGTTTTGCAGGATTTGCAACCTGATGCGGAGCGAGTGTCACTCGTTCTGAAATACCCCGCACGTTGCAATATTCGGCAGCTTAGAAGATTTTTAGGTATGATTAGATGATATCGGCGTTTTATAACAGATTTTTCTTGACTCTCTTAACCCTTCACATGCCTATTGCGGAAAAATAACCTTCGAAATTACAAACTGACGCCAGTAGTTTTGGCTTAGACGCGGTTCTGACACAAGTAATTGAGAGGGAGGAACAAATTATTACTTTCACAAGTCGTATTTTATTGGAAGCCGAACGTCGGTATTCTACTACGGAACAAGAATGTCTGGCGGTAATCTGGTCTATCCGTAAATTTCATCATTTCTTAGAACGCTTTAATTTCATGGTTATCACGGACCACAGAAGTTTGCGATGGCTACATAATTTGCACAATCTGCAGGTCGTTTGGCGCCTTGCTCGTTAGAACTCTTAGAATACCGGTTTGAAATAGTCCATCGTAAAGGTGCTCTACACCATTTACCCAACGCCCTCACAATGATTTATGAGATCGAAGAAATCACTGAGGTCTGTGGGCGAAAGTAATTGATGATCCCTGGTATTCCTGTCGAGTTAGGGATGTACAAAATTACCCTAAAAGATATCATAGTTGAAAGGTTTTAAAGGGAAACTATATGCATTTAGACCGAACCCTCTGACAGACCCAATCATATAAGATACAGAAACGTGAAAATTACTGGTTCCGATCGTTAAACGGCAGCAGAAGTTATTTGAAGTACATGATATACCTCAAGCAGGACACCCAGTTGTAGAAAAGACATATGGTAGGGCAGTGGTTTCATATTATTGGCCTGGAATTTTCAGGGATGTAGTTAATTATAGGAAAGCGTGTGACATTTGTCAGCGCACAAAAGTTTCACGACTGCTTTAATGAGTGGATCGAGTGTAAAGCCCTAAGGGCGGCGAATTCCAAAAATGTAGGCGCGACCTTAAAAAATCTATTTATTTTTAGGTGGGGTAAACCCGAGCTTATTCACACCTATAACGTGATAGAATTTATCAACAGAATTATGACTGAATTAACTAGATTTTATGGCATCCGACATTCCACCAACCCAGTAAATCACCCTCAAGCGAACTTGACTGAAAGGATGAATTGAGCATTAGAGACGATGATTCGGTAATTTATGGATGCGAATCAGCAACAATGGGATGTTCATCTTTATGAATTTAGGTACGCCTACAATACCTCGGTGAATACTGCCAATAAACTCCTATCAAGACCAGCTTCCGTTATCGACAGGTTGTGGTTGGAAGCGATCCAGTTTACATTTCGGCACCGTCGGAGCCATACGGTTCTTAATTACGAAGGGGAGGTAGAGGAAATGGAGCAGTTAAGCTCTCACGCTCTGAGGAGGAAAGCACTTTCCGAGCTAGAGGATAGTGCGCTCCCTTTGGAAAGGGTCCACAGAGGAGACTAGATCGGAGGTCGATGGAAGCACCACAAGGCAAACTGCCTCTTAAATGGGAGCTAATGTGGTCCAGGTCAACCTGTCACAAGTAGTGCAGGAGGACCTGTCATAAATTGCTCAGGAGGAGCGGCCACTAGTAGTCCAGACGGACTTTTCACGGGTAGTCCAAGAGAAATTGCCAGGTGTGGTCCATGAGGACGATCCGGAACCACCCACCAAAGTTAATGTTATGCGGAAAAATGCAGTAAGGTGGGAGTGTGAGTGTCGGCGAAGTGTAAGTTGCCTTATTACGGGTCACGAGTGGGAGGAGTGCCCCCAGTAGTTAAAATTGCTTTGTGCGCTATGTGGGCATAGGGGGATCCACCTTCGTGACTTTGGCTGCTCAGTATGGGCCTCTCGACCGCAGGACCCCCCAAGGGAGAAAACGGGGAGACAAACAGCAGGTAGCTTTGGATATGTCTTCTTTGCTCTTGGCCACAATTGTAGCAAAAATGGACATATGTGGCAATGGTGTCCAGAACCACTCACCTTCTTCTACGAGGCCTGTGGCCAAAAGGACACGCATCGTCAGGACTGCTCGTGCTGAAAGCGTGGGGGTTTCCGTCACAGGAGGTACTAAGAAATTACTCTAGTCACCTTAAGTGAATTTTCGCGAGGGGCGGTCTCTCTTCTCTTTTTTTTTTTGCTCTCACTCTTCCTTCCATCTTCTCTATCTAGAATGTTTTACTTTTTTTCTTTCTTCTTGTCGTGTTTGTTTTATTTTTTTGTCGACACATAGCAATAGACTTTTGATTAGACATTTTATTTAATTCATTTTCATTTTTTTTCTTTACTATTTATGATTCAAGCGTGTGAGTGTGTAGCTCCACTTGTTAGTGGGAGGTTTTTAGTTTTTCTTTATTTCTTTTAAGGATAAATTCTATGGAATTAAGCCGCCTACCAAAGAGATTGTTCTCGTTCAGTAGCAGAGGGGAAAAACCCCCAGGGTTTCCTCTAAGTTTTGAGGAGTTGTAATGTTGAAGGTTTTACCTGCAAATTATCTTGTGTTGTTTTTGTTTCTATTTTTATGTAACTGATTAGATTTTTTTTTCTTTATTTTTGTTCAAAAGTAATTTTTCAATTCCACTTTTTTTTGTTAGACACACTCGCATGGGCTTTCCATAAGGAGAACGAGTAAGAGTCACTCTTGTTGATTCTTTTTGGATTTTGTTTTCTTTTTTTTATGACATCAAGGATCAGCGCTACACACAGCGAGGAAGCAAGGCCGGTTGAAGGCACATGGATATAGCCCTGGATTCGTCGCAGTATCAATATCACCATCTTTTGGGCATAGGAGTCCCGAAATCTCCTCCCACCCGCCAGGAAAGTGGGACAGCTCAGAAAACACGTCTCGACTACCTGCACAGGAGGGGAGTATTTGGACGGCTTACGTACCGAGGAATGAAGCGAGCTCGTGGCCTTTCGTCGTTTAAGCCTTATGCGAGAAAGTTTACTTGTCATTCTTTTTGACTGTATAGTTTGTGCCAGAGAGTGGTATTCAAGTACCTGGTAACAGGCGTTGATTTCAGAAAAAATAACAATTTGTATTCCTGTGAATACGCGTTTTTCCTCCGTCTAAAAATCCACCAACGGGAATAGAAAAAGTGCAAATCCTATTCCTCTCAATCGACTTAGTAAAATTTAACGAAAGCATTGATTTAACCTATTTTTCATTAACAAATCTTTTTATAACTTATAAATTCGAAAAATATTCAAATTTATATTTATTTATATTTTGATAATTTATTTAAACGTCTTAAAAAATGCAACAAAGAAATCTATGCAAATGTGTGAATTTCAATCATTCTAACTCTTGAGAGGCAGAGTTGAATTGGTGAGAATTAAAATTTCAAAATTTACATTCCGCATAAAGGAATTAAAACAGCTTATTACACATATTTTGTGAACTTATTAGAAGGAATTAAATAAAATCAAAATATGACCACTTGTGAGGAATAAAACATATCTCTGTGAGGTGCGTTACCGATACAATTAGAAGGAATTAAATATATTGAAAATAGGTTCTCTTTGGGAAAATAGAAAACCATGTGGCGGTCGCTTACCGGGTAGACGCGGAGACGTATTGAATCGTCTTTGTTCGCCCCATGGCGGAATTTTATTTATTAATCTCAGTTTGGTGCTTCTAAACTCAGTCAATTATTTTCTGTTTATTTTATTTTAAATTTGTAATAATTTCTATTCATAATACATCATTCATGTGATTATTAGAATAAAATGTAATTTTTTAATTATTTTTTTTTTGCAATTTAGAAACAGTGTCTATCTGAATAGGCTGATCTATCTTGTAATACACGTAATAAAGATGGCCAAATTGGATAGAATATACTATAACCTCACTTTTTAAAATTATTCTTATGTGTACCTGAAGACCTGAAATCTGTATGCACTGTCCCTGATTCTTAAATTTGTTCTAAAATTATGCTAAACAGAAATAAATCGAGGATAGATAAATCAGGAAAGACATACATTTCAAGCACATAAAAATAAAAGTAAATAACAAGGATGAATTTAGAGCCGAATGTTTATTTTGTAATAATTCATTATGCGACATTAGATACAAGCAATTTTTATATACTTTTAATTTTTAATTAAATTTTACGAATTAAAATATATTTTTAATATAATATTTTTTAGCGACATATTCAAATATTCTTTCCTATGGTGCAGAATACTTTAAAATACTCTTGTAGACTATAGTTATTCAAAATATGCACCTAAAATTCATTGTTGAAACAACATCCTGTCCCTGGCAGTATATTTATGTAAAAATTAACATTTCTCAGATAAAAGGTGAGAAAATAAAGAACCAACTCGTTTGACTCATTTGACAAAAAAATATCATCAAGAATATAAAAAATAACTCCACTCATTTTAGAATTATGATTCTGCCTGGATTCATCTAATTGCATCAGGTTTTCTTCTGCAGCAATACACTTGTTGGGTAGCTATGACAGCGTCATCAGTTTGGCACTATTGGGAACAAATTTAAATTTGAACTAAATATAAATCAGAAATCTTATAGTAAATAATACTTTTAGACCTTAGAATAACGTTTTTGATTAAAATGAATTAATATTCTTTTCTCTTTTTTAATAAACATTCTCTAATAACTTTGAAATACCCTATAGTTTGCATATCAGGTGTCACTATTGTCAAAGATAAAGAGGTTCCCTGCAGGCGTATAATTATAACTCGCTAAAATCCTGGAATAATTTGTTTTTTATTGTAAAGATATTTGAAGTTCAGATAGTTAAAAATTACCTGTGGTTTCCTAAAATTTCTACAGCCGTATTCGATAATACGCGCTTGCATCCCTGACAAAATATAATATTTTTACCATTTTTTTATTTAATGAAGGATAATTCTTCCCGACTTCACGAATGACGATCTAGCTGCTCGTCAAATTTATTCTGGTTTTGAAATATCGAGTTACCTCAGAATCATCAGACTTATTGCGAAGAGTTAAATTAAATTAAATTTTCAACCTAAAAAATTACTTTTAAAAAAATGCATTTTTAAAATTAAAATTTTAACTAATAATTCAGTTTTCAGTTGAAAAATCAACTTTGAACCCAAAGAAAATGCAAAGTTTCAATCAAAGAAATTAATTTTTAACTAAAACAGATGAATTTTCAAAGAAGAAGAATAATTCGCCATTAAAGAAGATAAATTTTCACCTAAAAAGACTATTTTTCAAGAAAAAAAATGTCAACAAAATTGTTCAATTTTCATCTATAGAAACAAATTTTAAAATAAAACAATAAGTATTCAAACAAAAAATGGACTAGTTAAAATTTCGGATAAAAAATGAAATTTTTAGCGTAAGAAGTTAGTTTTCAAGTTATAAAGATTAATTTTTAACCAAAAATAGAACGGTTAAATTTCCATTTAAAAATATTCATTCTGAATACATAAAAATAATCAAATCTACAACAAAATATTGAAATTTTCAACCAAAAAAATGAATTCAAAAACAAAAAGACTAATATTCTTCCAAAAAAGACGAAATTCAAATTAAATGCATGAATTTTAAACCACATAATTGAATTTTCAACTGAAAAGATAATGTTTCAACGAAAAATTGGATCGTTGAATTTTCAGTTGCAAAATAATTATTCACAACAAAAAATCAAAGTTTCAAGAAAATATTTAAATTTTCCAGCAAAAAATTTAATTTGCAAACAAATAATTTAATTTTTAAAGCAATAATTTTCTACCGAAAACAATAATTCAAAGTTTTAAAGATGAATTTTAAAGCAACAACAAAAAATGATTTTTTAACAAAATATATCATTTTTTAACGAAAAACGTTTACATTATCAGTTTAAAAAATAAATTTACAACCAAAAAATATACAGCTAAATCGTTAAATTTCAAACAAAAAAATACATGAACTTTCAACCATTTTATACCGAAAGAAAATAATTTTTACCTAAAAATGCATTTCAATCAAAGAAATAAATTCTTAATTAAAATAGAAGAATTTTTAAACAAGCAGAATAATTTTCTACTAAAAAAAGATTAATTTTTGTAACAAATTTTAACAAAATTGTTCAAAATTTAATTTTAAAAATAAATATTAAAACTAAAAAACACATATTTAAACAAAAATGGAATAGTTACATTTTTAGGTAACAAATTCTATTATATGCACAATTTATTTTAATGTTTATGTTGGTTTAAAAACGTGCTTTCAAATTTGAGTAAGTTTAACAGATATTCAGAAATTTGAAGTCGATTCAAAAATAAGTAAAACTTGTAAATTTTTAAAAAGAATTTTGTAAGGTTTCACGAAAATGAAAAACAAAAATCTTTAGGTTTCTAAGAATATTTCAAATAATTTTCTATTTTGAAAAATTAATTTTAAGGGATTATTTAAAAAGATCAATCAATTTTAAACGTTAAAAAATTGTCAAAGAAGAATCTGGAAGATTTGAAGGCAATCTTTTTAAATTTATCAAATTTAAAAGAGAACCAGGAAAAATTTGTATAATTTTTAAATATTAGAACGCTTAGAAGGTGTGATAACATTAGAAACAGAATTTTCTCAAGGTTTATACGAAATTTTCTATGTTTCTTTATTTTAAAAAATGTAGTTTGAGAGAAAATTAAAAAAAGTTGTTTTTAAACATATCATATGATTCCTTCAAATTTAAAAAAAGAGTGTAGAACATTTTAAAGTAAAATGTTTCCATTTGGTAAGATTAATAAATTTTTTTAAAATCGAGTAAATTAAAGATATATTTAGAAGAATGGAAAAGATTCGAATCGAATTGTAAACCTAATTTTTTGAAAGAAATCTAGATCTTTAAAGATTTCAAAAATAAACTTTAGAAGCTCTAAAGGAATTTCGAAAGATTTCACGGAGATAAAACTATTTCTTTTAAAATTTCTGGGGAAAATTTTGAAGATTATAAGTCAAAATTTTAAATCTGATATGATTTTTCCAAATTTTAAGAAAAATTATAGTCGGTTAAAATTATTTTTAGGAATTTAAGTCGTTTAAAATATATAAGAAATATTTAAAAACCTGCAAAATTTCCGAAAATTTATTAAACATTTCTTCTTTAAAGAAAAAGCCGAAAAGTTATTAACTTAAGCTAATATGTTTTTTTAATATATGAGCACTTTAAAAAACCTTTAATGTCTTAAAATACTTATCAAAATATTAAATTCAGCTTTTACAAATTTATTATAATTGTAAAATAATTGTAATTGTGAATAATTGTAAAATAAATTTAACAGAATTTATATTATGAAGAAATATCTCATGATTTTAAAAGGAAAACCTAATTCTAAAGGTTATTCTTTGTATAATATCTTAATAGCTAATGGACATATCTTTAGAATATTTTTCTTGATTCCGCCTAGGGTTAAACATGGTACACAATACCGCCGTGAAATCTCAAACAAAAACTTTACTTTGTATAAATTAATTTTATTAATGAGAAATAATAATACTTGTGTAAATATTCCTAATTTTTATTTTTAAATGATACACATTGACTTTTATTTTTGAACAAATTTTGTAAATAGTTTGTAACTTTTTTAATTTTTGCGAGACTTTAGCACCATATTTTACGCTAAGGAATAGATTTCAGGAATAAAACTACAAAAATATCTCCATTAGTTAATAAATACTATGGAGAATCGCCTTTGAAAGTATGCAAAAAAACTTTTAAAAAATGTTAACAAACGGTTGTACAGATTTAGCTTTAACCTTATGGGCCAGCTGAAGAAATAGATATTTCTCTTATCGCTTTTCAGTACACCAAACTCTTGCTTTCAATTACGCGTCGGGGGTTTCCTTCAAATGGACTTGGACTAATTTCGGGGGGATAGAAACGTTAACAGTGAAGGCCGCCTGACTCGTTTCCAATTGGAATATATACAGGGTTGGCCATATTCGACGAAAAGACTTGGCAACACTGTAACTTTTGACAGAGATGACAGATCGAGTAATGACGTAGCGCGTTTAAAGCATCAGCCTAAGGAGATTTTTGCCATGGAGCAGTACACTCCACCCGAATGCTCTCAGATTGTCGCTAACAACATCTCAAACACGTCGATCTGAGCAGTTGGGCATAAAACGAACCACTTTACGTCGTATATTGCGTCATGATTTGCATTTGTTCTCATACAAAATTCAACTGACGCAAAACCTGTTACCTGCCGATAAGCCACGTCGATTGGAATGGGTTCAAAGAGTCATCGAAATGGCTGAAAGTGACGATCATTTTTGACAAAAAATCATCATGAGCGATGAAGCTCATTTCATGTGAACCGGAGCCGTAAACAAACAAAATTATCGGTTCTATGGTACTGAAAATCCTCAAATTATTCACGAGGTTCCTCTTTATGACCAAAAAGTGACTGTTTGGTGCGGTATTTGTGCTGGTATGGTCATTGGGCCGTTCTTTTTCGAAGATGAAGCAATGGACTTGTTTTGTTGAATGTAAATTTTAACAATCTGAGAGCGTTCGCGTGGAGTGTACTGCTCCATGGAAAAAATCTCCTTAGACTGATGCTTCAAACGCGCTACGTCATTACTCGATCTGTCATCTCTGTCAAAAATTACAGTGCTGCCAAATCTTTTCGTCGAATATGGCCAACCCTGTATATAATGTCGCAACCGCTCTCGCCCTACTCCCCTGAGTAACTACGTGAGCCAGCTGTTCTAGAAAGGTTGAGAACGGGGTGACTGACAGCGATAATTTAGTGTATATGATTTTTCCCTAAGCATAAAGTAGACTAAAACAACTTAAAAATAAAAATAAGAAAGGTCAGAAATGCATGCAGTTGTATGATAGAAAATCCCACACATTTTTGAATAAAACTCCTTTTCACATCATCTTCAAAGGAAACTTTATGCAAAAAAGAAACAGTATGAAAATCCTTTGTTTATAGACTTTTCTTATTATTTATTTATTTTACACGCGCGCGCGCGCGTGTGTGTGTGTGATGTATTTTAAAAATAAAGAAATTGTAGAAAAGTGAGGAATCTTTTTAAAATACATGAAAATGTTTTTAGTGCCTTATCAATAATACATTTATAGAAAATTTCAGTAAATAAGATCATTAATTTTGAAA
>NC_046658.1:24351442-24352987 GCF_010883055.1 Belonocnema kinseyi
AACTATCTCCTACTTGCTTTCCTACATTTACCCTGCTTCTTGTCTCCCTAAAAATTTCTGATACTCTCTTTATTAATCCCTCTCTTATCCCCTTCTTTACCAAAACTTTGTCTATTTTGCCTCTGTCTAATGAGTCAAACGCCGCCTTTAATTCCACGAACATTGCTATCATTGCCCCTTTTCCCCTTTTAATTCTCTTATTTACTAGATAGTTCAGAACATATGTGTTGTCCATTACCCCCATTCCTTTTCTAAACCCTGTCTGATTCTGTGACTCGATCTTTGTTTCTTCAACTTCTATCTTCAATCTCTCCAACAAAATAGTTACATATACTTTATACAGTATTGGCATCAACGTCATCCCCCTATAATCTTTAACCTTCTCTCCCTTGCCTTTCTTTACTATTGGTATAACTACTCCTTCTTTCCATAACTCTGGCCACCCCTCTCCTCTCCATACTCTATTACACATTATCCATGCCCATTCCTCTAGTTCCTCCCCTCCATATTTCCATACTTCATTTGAGATCTCATCTATATTATTTTCTTCCTCTTTCTTTTGATAACACAATTCAGTATACTCTTGCTTTTTTTTCCTATATTCTTCCCGATTACTTTTTTCTTTTCTCCATTTTCTTAATTCCTTTCTGACCTCCTTTTTTTTCTCTTTGCAGTCCTCATCCCACTCACTTCTATTCTCCCCTTTACTAACTTCATTATTATTTGTGCACTCTAATCCTATTTTTATTTCTCCTATCATTTTTTCCATCTCCACGTCCACATTTCCCTCTCCCATTTTAATATTTCTTATTTTTTCTCTAAACTGTTCTTTTCCTTCCCTTGACCAATCCCCTTTTCCTACCCTTTTTACATTTGCTCCCCTTTTACTCATATTGCTATTCCTTTTTTGTCCCTCTAATGTCACTATTAAGGGAAAGTGATCCGAATCAATATATTCTCCTACTTCTAGTTTCTTAACCTTCTCTCTTACCTCATCATCCACTATCACATAATCAATTACCGTTCCCCTTTCACTTCCTGAGCCTGTCTATTCTCCTTTTTCATCCACTTCTATATTCCCGTTTAAGATATACCATCCTAACTCCTCCAAGCTCTTCAACAACTTTTTTCCCTCCCCATTTAGAACCTTATCTTTGGATTTTCTTCCTTTCTCTTCTCCCCATTCCCTTCCTCCTCTGTCTCCTGTTCTCGTATTGAAATCACCACCTATTATCATCCTAATCTCTTCTTTATTTTCTTCAATCAATTCTTTCATCTCCTCTGCTTTTTCCTGCATATCACCGTTCACATAAATCCCCACTACCTTCCATTTCTCTCCTCCCATCATAGCCTCTTCTACTATTACTCTTTCTTTTTGTTCATTCCTGTCTTTTATATCTTTCCCTGTTATACATTCATTCCTTACTCCCATCACCATTCCTTCCATTGCCCTGCCCTTTTTATTCTTTCTCTTTGCATTTTGCACTTGCCATTTGTAACCACTTGGTAACCTTCCCCTTACTCTTTCCCATCCCTTTTCATCTA
>NC_046658.1:24353087-24387244 GCF_010883055.1 Belonocnema kinseyi
AAGGATAAGATTGTAAAAAATATATAGATTTAAACGGAAAGATTGTAAGGAATGGAAGTCATGTAAACCCTTAGGGGACACATTATGAATAAAGAAGAATTATAAGGCAAAAATGATAAATTTTCAACAACAAAAAATAGTTAAATTTTCTGTTAGAACTATTAATTTGCAAACAAAAAGGACGAATTTTTAATAAAACATTTCTTTCAAATATAAAGATGAATTTTCAACTAACATGATGAATGTTTAACGAAATAAATTTTATTTTTAACATACCAGTTTGACTTTTTGTCATGCAGTTGAATTCTTTACAACAACAACAAAAATAGAATTTTCGACGAAAAATGAATAGTTAATATTCCAACCAAAAGATGCATTTTTAAAGAATAGCTGAATCCTCGACGAAAACATATTATTTTTAATCAAATAGTTGTACTTGTAACCAAAAAAGATAACCTTTCTAGTAAGAAATGAATTTTTTATCAAATAGATGAATCTTGAACAAGAAACATAAATTGTTAATCAAGAAGATAAATTTCTGCAACAAAGACGAATTTTCTGCAAAATACATCAATTTTTAAGCAATTACTTGAATGTTCTAACAAAAACATAAATTTTCAACAAAGACAGATTGATTATCAACCAATAGACACGAATTCGCAACAAAAAAGTTGAATTGTCAAGTTAAAAAGATCAATTTGTTTAAGGCAGTTGATTATAATAACAAAATACGTAACTTTTCAACACAATAGTTGAATTTTCAGTAAAATAACCTGGAAAGTTAGGCTTGTTTCATTATAAATTAATAACGTTATGATTATAAAAAAAAGAAAAATTCTACATATACTGGTCGGTGTATTGTAGAAATGAATAAAAGAATAAAGTGAGACCCTAAGATATTTTATCTATAAAGTTGGATAAAAGCGTTGTAAACAATTGAAACTACAATTATCCGACGACCGATAATTTTGATCAGGAGTCGGATAAAATTATCCGACACCAGATCATTTTAGTAGTCAATTATTATGTTTTTTTTTAATTCTTCACTTTTTTACTTAATTTATTTTCATAATACACTGAGCAATAGATACCTCATTTTTCTGATATCAAGTAAATGTGGCGTTATTGTTTTAAAGTTGAAGATTCATTATGTTTGTTGAAAACTCATATTTAAAACAAATTGTATTCAAAATTCTTCTTCATTTTTTTTGTTAAAACTTTATCACTTTTGTTTTATGAGTGAAAATTTATCTATTTGGTTAAAAATTCTGCATTCTTTTGTTTAGAAATAATAGTCTTATTTACTTGGATTTTCTATAAATGTATTATTGATAAGGCACTAAAAACAATTTCATGTATTTTAAAAAGATTCCTCACGTTTCCACAATTTCTTTATTTTTACAATACATTGGCCACTAGATATATCATTTTTCTGATTTCAAGTAAATGTATAGTTATTGATCTAAAATTAAATTCGTCTAAATGCCTTGGTTACTCTGAGCATTAAGCTGTGAGTGCTCGGAGGCGGCTAAGAGCCGCCGAAACACAGGTCGACGTAGGTAAATTCGGTTATTGCCGGCATAAGGCCTAATGCCGGATTCGGCTAAATGCCGAATTATATATATATATCTTATAAAAACTTAATATAAAATTCTTAAATACAACGTATTGCAAGTAAAAAAATGATATCTTTAAGCATACAGGGATAATCTTTTTTTTGTACTTTTCAAAATTTATTTCATTGCTTATTTTGATTAAAAATAATTGAACCTTTTGCGATTAAAAGCGGGGATTCCGCCTGAGAAGAAATGTGCTGAAAGTAAAATTAAAAAAAAAAACATTCGAATTTTTATTTTAAGGACTGATAACTGTAAAATATTTCCAGGCGCATCTTTTTTTTCTTCTTCAAGAAATTGTTGTTTCTTCAGTTTTTCTAAAATAATTAGAATAATGGACATTTTTCGAAAACTTAAAATTTTCAGAGATATTTCGGGTTTCACTCGTGTCAAAAACTATGAATTGTTTGCCGACGTCTCTTGAACATTGCAGTTCACATCTTCAGGGCTGACCTGAAACTGAGGTATCAGGTCATGTTGTTCTTAGGTATACTCTCTACGATGCCTGTGATTGGCCAGAGCGCCCCACCGAGGGGAACTGGTTGAACTTGATTGGCCAATCAAGCCTTTTTTTAAAAATCCGGGAGAACGGAAAGCCAAATCGGATTGGTATTATATCCATTGTCCCTATTAATGATATTAGGGTGTTTTAAGATTTCGATTGCTTCTCTATGTTTTCTTGGAAATTTGTTGTGCATTTTTGCAATAACTGTTGTTTCATCAAATAAAATCTTGTGTCCTGTTTCGATATAATTTTCAGCTAGTGCTGATTGCGTGAAATGTTTTAGCCTGACTTTACTCTCATGTTTCTTAATACGCTGGCTCATCGCTCTCCCGGTTTCTCCAATATAGACTTTGCCACAAGAACAAGGGATTTTATATACTCCTGGATCACTTGGGGTTGCCTTTTTATCTTTAGGGTTATTTAATAGTTGTCCTATTTTCGCAGGTGGTTTAAATATGGTTTGGATGTTGTGTTTGTTGAAAATTCTACCTATTTGTTCTGTGACACCTTGGATGTAGGGTAGGGTGGTGGTAATTTTTTTCTCTCTTTCTTTCGTAGGTTGTGTTGACTTGCTTTTTTGAGCGTGTTTTCTTATTGCTTTATCAATTTGTTGCTGCCCCTGAGGTTTGTTCGTAGAATTGGTTATTGAACGAGAAGTAAGTATTATTGAGACAGTGTTCTATCAAAGGTACGAGCACAGAAGGTAAGTTTGTGAAAGATTTAATAATATCAATTATATTCGAGATTGGTACTTTTGTAAAAAGAGATACTATGTCGAAACTCACTATGATGTCTTGGGGTTGAATGAGAATCTGTTGTATCTTTTTAATAAAGTCAAATTAGTTTTGGACGTGAGTGATGGAGTTTCCTGTGAAAGGATTTAGTTTTGCAGCGAGGAAGCGTGCTAGGTTATAAGTTGGTGAGTCTATTGCGCTGACGATCGGTCTGAGTGGAATGTTCTCTTTGTGGATTTTTGGGAGCCCGTAAAGTCTTGGAGAGATGGAATTAGTAGATATTAATTTAGATATTGTTTGGCTGTCAAGTTTGGAGTCTTTGAGAAGAGTTTTTTTTTTACTGCCTATTGTTTTTGTGGGGTCCTTTTTAAGTTTTTTGTATGTATCGCCAGTTAGAAGGTCCATGATTTCGTTCTTATAGTCTTCTTTGTTCATTATGACTGTTGTGTTGCCTTTGTCTGCGGGTAATATTATAATATCTTTATTTTGATTGAGTTCTTTAATTGCGGTTTTTTCCTGTTTTGTTAAATTTGAGGAGGGAACTTGAGCTTGGCTTAAAATGTTGGCCGTCCTGCGTCGTGAGTCATTCGCTTTTTCGGGTGGAAGATTATATATTGTGGATTCTAAATTGCTGATTATTTCTTCTTTGCGATTTTCGATCGAGCTATAGCAAAGTTATGTCCTTTAGATAAGGCTGAAATCATTTCATTATTGAGAGGATGGTCAGAGATGTTTTTTACTGTATTTGTTAGTTGAGTTTGCTTTACTGAAAGTAATTTGTCAAATTTTGTTTTTTGTTTTTGGGTGGAAAGCTCTTTAATCTGTTGGGATTGGTCAAACGTTATGCGGTCCAATGTGGGCCAAATGTTAAATCTGAGGGTATTTGATAGGAAAAGGTGAAGTTTTAATCGTTTTTTAGACGTAGTGTGCAAAAGAAATTTGGTATGCTGTATTGTTTGTTCACAAGAAGCAAACTTGTATTATGCAGAATTGATTCAGATTTAGATGTTCCCAAATTATTTTTCAGTTGTAAGAATTTTGGGACGATTTTATTATTCCTGCACCGTTTCAAAAAAGCTAAGGACTTCTCAAGGTAAGCTAATAACATCCTTAGCTTTTTTGAAACGGTGCAGGGACAACAAAATCGTCCCAAAATTCTTACAACTAAAAAATAATTTGGGAGCATCTAAATCCAAATCGATTCTGCATAATACTAGTTTGCTTCTCATGAAAGAAAGAATACAGCATACCAAATTTCTTTTGCACACTACCCCTAAAAAACTATTAAAACTTCACCTTTTCCTATTAAATACCCTCAGATTTGAGGTTTGGTCCACATTGGACCGCATATCGTTTGACCAATCCCAACGGATTAAAGAGCTTTCCACTCAAAAACAAAAAACAAAATTTGACAAATTACTTTCAGTAAAGCAAACTCAACTAACAAATACAGTAAAAAACATCTCTGACCACCCTCTCAATAATGAAATGATTTCAACCTTATCTAAAGGACATAATTTTACTGTAGCTTCATCGAAAATCCCAAAAGAAGAAATAATCAGCAATTTAAAATCCACAATATATACCTTCCACCCGAAAAAGCGAATGACATACGACGCAGGACGGCCAACAGTTTACGCCAAGCTCAAGTTCCCTCCTCAAACTTAACACAACAGTAATAATGAATAAAGAAGACTATACGAACAAAATCATGGACCTTCTAACTGGCGATACATACAAAAAACATAAAAAGGACCCCACAAAAACAATATCCAGTAAAACAAAAACTATTCTCAAAGACTCTAAATTTGACAGCCAAACAATATCTAAATTAATGCGCACTAATCCCATCTCTCCAAGACTTTACGGACTCCCAAAAATCCACAAAGAGAACATTCCACTTAGACTGATCGTCAGCGTAATAAACTAACCAACTTATAACCTAGCACGCTTTCTCGCTGCAAAACTAGATCCTTTTACAGGACATCATAGTGAGTTTCGTCATAGCATCTCTTTTTACAAAAGTACAATTGATATTATTAAATCTTTCACAAACTTCCCCTCCGTGCTCGTACCTCTGATAGAACACTGTCTCAATAATACTTAATTCTTGTTCAATAACCAATTCTACGAACAAACCTCAGGGGCAGCAATGGGATCCCCAATCTCACCTGTAATAGCCAATGTCTTTATGAAACATCTAGAAACTAAAATCTTCAACCAAGCCAAACTTAAACCAGAATTCTGGTTCCGTTACGTTGATGACACATTTGTCATCTGGCGACATGGACGAGATGAACTAAATAAATTTTTCGGTTTTATCAATCAATTACATCCTAATATCCAAATCACCATGGAAATAGAACAAAACGGAAAATTGCCTTTATTGGACGTATTAGTTTACAAAAAATCTGATAACACATTAGGACATAAAGTTTACAGAAAACCCACGCATACAAATAGATACCTGCATGCCTCCTCCCACCATCACCCATCTCAAAAACAATCGGTCATCAACTTGCTTGTATACAGAGCTGTCTTCATAACAGAGAAAGATAACTTACAAAAGGAATTACAAAACGTTAAACAAATCCTAATGCAGAACGATTACACAAACACACAAATTGATAAAGCAATAAGAAAACACACTCAAAAAAGCAAGTCTACACCACCTACGAAAGAAAGAGAAAAAAAAATGACAACCACCCTACCCTACATCCAAGGTGTCACAGAACAAATAGGAAGAATTCTCAACAAACACAGCATCCAAACCATATTTAAACCAGCTGCGAAAATAGGACAACTACTAAATAACCCTAAAGATAAAAAGGCACCCCTCAGTGATCCAGGAGTATATAAAATCTCTTGTTCTTGTGGCCAAGTCTATATTGGAGAAACCGGGAGAATCATGAGCCAGCGTATTAAGGAACATGAGTGTAAAGTCAGGCTAAAACATTTCATGCAATCAGCACTAGCTGAAAATCATATCGAAACAGGACACAACATTTTATTTGGTGAAACAACAGTCATTGCAAAAACGCACAACAAATTTCCAAGAGAACCTAGAGAAGCAATCGAAATCTTAAAACACCCTAGTAACATCAATAAGGAGAATGAATATAATACCAATCCGATTTGGCTTTCCGTTCTCCCGGATATTTAAAAAAAGACTTGATTGGCCAGTCAAGTTCAACCAGTTCCCCACGGTGGGGCGCCCTGGCCAATCACAGGCATCGTAGAGAGTATACCTAAGAACAACATGACCTGATACCTCAGTTTCAGGTCAGCTCTGAAGATGTGAACTGCAATGTTCACGAGACTTCGGCAAACAATTCGTAGTTTTTTTATACGAGTGAAACTTGAAATTTCTCTTTTTATCAAAATGAATCATCGTGAAAGCATAAAATCTATTATAAAGTTTTTAGTTTTGTTCACTTCAGCTTGTGCTGAAGGAGAGCGAGTTAGAGCTCATTTTCACCATTTTTAAGTGACTGCATTTTCTGAAATTATCCATGGAAGAAAAACTTAAATACTTTAATAAACATAGAAGTTGTTCATTCTTTTTTTAGACAATGCAAAACTCATGAAGTTCAACCTTCAATCGCAATGTGTATCATTTTCAAATAAACTTGAAGAATATTCATAAAAGTATTATAAATTTTCATTTTAAATAATAATCTATGCAGAGTACAGTTTTTATTTGAAACTTCACAGCGGTTTCTTGTACCATGTTTAACCGTGTCGCCCAGAATCAAGGAAAAATATTCTAAAAATATGTTTATTAATTATTAACCCTCTCGACGTACACTGGTATGAATCTGCACCAGCAACATTTTCAAGTTGCTGGCATTTTCCGCTTTCACTTTTCCGAAGTATACCCTTACTAGGACAAATATTCGGTGCCTCTCTAGCATCGATTGTCGTTAGGCACGCGTTCATTTGTGGCTTGGCTGCCGAAGTAGCAGGTACTAAACTTCGAGTGAGTGCATATTCGCACAAGTGTTGTTTGAGTGCGTACATCATCGTTGCCGACTCCGAAATATAAAAGTAGTGAATTTTGCTGTTGGGCACTTAGATTTCTATTAAAAGTAAGTAAATTTAATCCTTCTTATAACAGTTACAGATTTCAATATATTTATTGAAATAAATTGCAAAGAAAACCTTTTTTCGCATTCGATAGCCACCATAAATGAATTTCATTTTGCTGAAATTTGTGTACATTTTCGTGATTCATTTCTAATAATAATCAATTCAAAATAATTATTTAATAATTTATGTTTCAGATTTAGTGCCCGGGTTCATAATCTCCGAAGTCCGAAAGATGTGGCAGCGTCTCTGTCGAATTCGAAAGAGGAGCATTTTTCCGAGGACAGTGACGATAGAAGATTATTTGGAGTATCTGATAATCAAGGTAAGTTGATAAATGAATAGATAATTTAATGATTTTTATACAGCATATTTTGACCGGATTTATATAAAATTCAACGGAATACCGTGTATTTGAAACATACGCTGCCAATCAAAAGTTTTCGTACACCTATTTTTTCATGACTGATTAAGTTCTCTTAATTTTAATTATGCCAGAGCTAAAAAATGTTCTCTTCATGAAATTGATTGCTCTCCAAATTCTGTAGAAAGTGAGCCTGGGATGTAGACAATCTGTCTATTTTGTGAGTAGTTAATGAGAAATTTATCATCACATTGTAAAAACCGGAAGTTGTAACAAAAAAGTTGGAAAAATTTCAATATTCTTTGTGGTAAGAAAAATATTTTTGCAAAATATATGAAACATATAATACAAAGTTTCTATGAAATTCGCTCAAATTATATATTTATTCAATTTTTATTCTGATTTGTCTTTAGGTAAAATCTATGGCTTAGTAGAACCACACCTTCGGCGACGATTAGGGTTTCCTACATTATGCGCTTCGATCAAAATAATTATACACAAAGATTTAGAGATGGATAAGCCCGTACCAGCAGCGTTGAGTGTTATTAGAGAGAACACACGGTCAAGATGTCACATGTGTAAAATCGTTGTTTTTAGGCGAACACGCATGAGGTGCCCGAACTGCATGCGCAGAATGTGTGACGACCATCGTGCACCTGTATGCATTGAGTGCGAGCGTTTTGCCGAGAACTTAGTATTTCCTTGTATTTTTTAAGTATTTGCATAATTTTTATGATAAATAAATGGCTTTAAGGTATTTTCTTGTTATTTAATATATTTACTCTTACTTGTCCACTCTGAAAGCACGAAATTCTCTCTTTGAAAATATAGTAACTTCGGGGACATGGGAAAAATATTAAGTATAATTATATTACTTTTATATCCTTTTTTCTTCATAAACAATGTTTTAGCTAATTAATCGCGTTGGTTTCGTTGAATTTCATTGAAATCAAAAAAATAAGATTTTTCAAAAGACAAAATCATTTTTTCAAAAACATACTTTATGTAAAACAATTTTTTTATGAAAAATTTATTTTTTGTGAATTTCAATTGCAGAATTGCATTTTACGGAAAATTCCAAACCAAAAATATGCGTCTTTCGATATGTTTTGAACATTTTTTCATCTTTACCCCTTCAGCGCCCCTGGATGACATACGGCATCGCTGCGAACGCAGACGCATAATTATTTGTAACGCTCGAGAATTACGCCCAGTGATGCCACATGGCATCATAGCGTAGTTCTGAAACGGCTGGACACGTCTTGACGAAACCTGGCACCTACTGTATTGATACCCAAGTCACCATTATGCTTGAGTTTCACGAAACTTTTAAGACAAAAAAACCTTGGGCGCTGACGGGTTAAATCAGCTGACGAAATCCCGAAATCCCAATTTGCATCTATGTACGGTACATGGGTGCTGGAATGAAGTATATGGTTAGAGGGTTAAGATAATACGAAGACTCACCTTTAAAATTGCTTTGTTCTTTTAAACTCATGAGATATTTCTTTATAAAATAAATTCTGTTAAATTTATTTTACAATTATTGACAATTAATTTACAATTACAAATTTTTTACAAATAAAATAAAATTGTAAAAGTTAAATTTTGAAATAAGTATTTTAAAACATTAAAGATTTCGTAAAAAAAATCATACAAAAGAAAATAAGTATTATCAGTTTGCTTTTAAATTTATATAAATATAATTATTATAAAATTCTTCAGAAAATTAAAAAAAGATTGTTAAATATGTCAGATGTGGCAGAAAAGATTCCAAGAGATTTTAAAGAAATTTTGTTTTGTTTTATAGGATTTTAAAAAATATTAGGAAAATTTCGAGTCTTTTTAAAATATTTTTAGGAATTTTTAAGAAGTTTGAAAGAAATCAAGAAATATTTGATAAACTTTCGGAAATTGTTTAATATTTCCTATCTATTTGAAACGTTTTGTATTCCCCGAAATATTGTTAAGTGCCTCGAATTTTTATAAAAATTTTGGAAAATCATACAAAATGTGAAAAGATTGCTTATAATCTTCTAAATATTCCCAAGTATTTTAAGAAAATTTGTTTATTATCCTAAAACCTTTCGAGATTCTTTTAAAGCTTCTGAACTTTATCTTACGTTTCTAAAACTCTTCTAAAATTTAAATTATTTTTGACTCTCATCAATTCTACTAAATATTTCTTAAAATTACTGGATTATTTACATTTCTTTAAACTTTTAATCTTGTCAGATCCTCCAATCTTTAAAAATGATTCAAATTTTTACTGATTTTTTTTATTCAGCAAAATTAAAAAAAATGCCTTTATAATTTTTTAGCTTTTTTGATAATTTTTGAAATTTTTTGTAATGTTTTAAAATGTTTTAAAATAATCTCTTAAAATTTATATTTTGAAGTAAAACAGTATTCTAATTATTCCTAAGAAGCTAAAAGAATTTTTTTTCCATTTTCATAATACCTTAACAAATTCTTAAAAACTCTTTACAAGTTTTAATTATTTTCGAATCGTTTCATAATTGTCTGAAAATGGCTTAAACTTACTCAAATTTGAAAGTGCATCTCTTAAACTTACTCAAATTTCAAAGTATATTTTTTAAACCAACATATACTTTTAAAAAAGTGTAACAAAATTGAACAAGAAGGCTTAATAAGAATTGTGTTCCTTAATTAAAGATGGAAAAAGTGACTTATAATCTTCTAAATTATTCCTAGTAATTTTAAGAAAAATAGTTTTCATCTACTATGAACAACATGAATCAAACATTCAAATTTGAATGTAAAGTTTTTTTGACCTTCTGATATTTCTTTTCTACTTACTTGCACTCTGCATTCGAAGTTAAAATAACCAGATTAATATACTTAATAAGATAATAAATGCTCTTTATATACCACCTTATATGGCTGATGAAATGTTAATCAGAAGTTGCTTAACTATTTTCACAAGTATCCACATAAAATTATAATTTCATTGTTATATTTTATATGGTTTTTATTATATGCATGTGAAATTACATTCATTTTTACACAAGGCTTCTCAAAAAAAAAAGGAAAACAACTAGAAGCTTTGAAAATTTGCATAATTATTTCCCAAATTAGATATTTTATACAAAGAGTTATATTTCCAGATTAAATTTAACTGAAGTAGAAGTTCTGATATCGAATTCCTGTTACGAGTATCTAAAATTCAATTCAACCTTGTGCAGCTGGAACGAATAAAACAATATTATCCATTATTGAAGTTTAGGCCGATTTACACTATTTTCTCAGCACATTCATCTTTCCCCTATGACCCTTTTTAAAGAGTATTTGATTTTCAAAATTAATCATTTGCCATTTAAGCAATCGTTAATAAATAAAATAACTACCATGGTCTTACTTCTACTGGTACATATGCACATAAAATATAATTTTTTGTAATAAGGATTTTCACACACTACAAAAATATCGCAAAAACCGCAAGGCTCATGATTCCTGATTTCAAAATTGGATTCAAACGAATAAATCGTAAAGCTTTCTTCAATAAAACCTTGCAACGCTCTTTTAATATCTTAAAAAATATTTCTCTATTTGAGAAAATTAGGCAACAGATATGAATCAGAACACTTTTTTCATAACACATGCATGGATTTCAGTCGCTGTCTGTGCATGTTTATTGTTGAGAAAGAGGGATTTTTTTAAAGAGTATTTTAGAGTGAGCATGACATGAATCAAAATCAAATGTGGCAAATTCTACATCAATGGAATTTGTTTACACTCTCTTAAGTTCAACAATATGACTCAAGTAGTATAACTAACGCCTTCAGACGGATTAATTGGAAACAATAAACGTTAGAATGATTGTAACAGTAATCTTAACTAGTCACTAATCATCACTAATCATCATTTTCTGAATGTAGCGAATAATTTTGATAAAATTTTGCATTGATCTGGGTGACGCGAATTCTGTTCCAAAAATAATTCATAATTTTAATTGTTTATACTAATGAATGAATTAAAATATGGAAAATAGTATCTTGTGATAGAAGTGGGTAATAGTGCTCCAAATTTGCAACAGTCCCAGAAGTGATCACGGAAACATTGCACACGAAGACTATCACGTTCCTCTATATTCTTTCTGTTTGTGTGGTTCGGTAATGACAGAACGGGAGCGAAGGAGAGCGCAGTGTTGCCGCACTACCTCTTGTCAGTCTCTCGTGAACGAAAAATTACGTCAAATTTGTTGTTTCGATTGGTTTTTTTGCAACAACTATGCGGCCAAAATTATTCGTAATTCGTTTATAATGTTCATGATATTGTACCCTACAGGAGTATATTTACGTGTACTTTTGTTTTTTCTGTGTAAGGTATAGACCCAACGTGCAAAACATTCAAACTTCGATGTTAATTATTTCGGTTTCTAGATGGGAAATACAATTTTAACATTACAGTTCGATAGATCTCAGAGTCCTTCTTAAGCTGGTTGAATTTTAGACATTTCTGTAACAAGTCATTCCTCCCGACAAATACCTTAATTGAACTGCTTGAGTCATATTCGTATCTCATTCGAATGTAAAAAAATATAGAATGAGATGCCATGAATGTGGCAAAGTCTTTGCCGCACTAACTTTATAACACTTTAAAAAGCCCCCCTGCCTCTCCTACACATCAAACATGCCGATAAAGTGACTGGTTTCCATGCATGTATTGTAGAATATATTATTATCCAATATTTATTCTTTATGGAATTGAGTCAAATTTCTATGCATTTCTTATGAAATATGGCATGTGATAAGCATAGGGCCACGGTCTTTGCACTTATGGAATGTCCCTGCTTCCCCACTTATATCACAATATAATATTATAACATCGTTAAGGCTAATATTACTAATTGGTTATAACTTCAACGTTATAACGTTCAAACCTTTAGACTAAAATGTCATAGGGAAGTTTATTTAGTAAAATATGAAAAAAAATCAATCCAAGAGGAGTTAGTAATAAAATTCTTAAATGCTTTCCATGAAACATCCTAAAAATATTATTTTTAATTTATCTACGTTTCACCTTAATTTCTGCTGCCTTTATTTCAAATGTGAATGAGATTGATATAGAGAAATGTTCTATTATGTTCTTGAAAGTTGCCATATCAACATGTACAAAACCCTGTACAAATGTCCCGAAACACATAAATTCGTTCTTCGAATTTGCTGTGTTTTTAAGCCAATCGTTCGCTGTTCTCCATTACATTAGAAGTATTATGGCATTAATTTACACGTTTTCGCTAAGTCCGTGCGACTAATACTGTAGTATTTTTCTTCAATATCTAGAATGCTTGCGCATTAATTTTTAATCGAGTAGCTTCAAGTGAAAACAGAAAAAAGTGTTCGAATCGCCGAATTACACTCGAGTCGCGGTATTGCGAAATTCAGTACTGCGAACTCCCGCTACTGAGTAAGTTTTTCCCCGATAGTGAGAACGACGCTATAACCCCTTATCTCCCACTACTCATTTCTACATTTGATTATACCTTCAAATGTACAATTCATTGTAATTTGAATTTTAATTCATGATCAAATACATTCGATACTTACGGTGGAAGATTTTATATTTGTGATGTCATTCCACGTTTTTTCGCTCTATTCATTTTAATAATTTTAATAGTAACGATTCAAATCGTCCCTATAAGCTTTAGAAGGTAAACAGTTGACATGTGTTCAAACCAGGATCGTAGCCAGAAATCTGGTTGGGGGGGGGGGCAAAACGTAGTTATAGTTTAGATTTTTTCACATCTATAAGAAAATGTTAGGATTCGCGGAATTTCGGGGGTGGGCCGGGCCCGTCGGGCCCTATGGCTGGCTACGGCCCTGCTGCACACAGATTCACACACGCATTATCTACACCGATTTGAACATAGTAAATAGCCGTAGGAGTGGGGTCCCCTTATGTTTTTTCACTATTGGACCTGCGGTAATTGTTCGCAGTGCCGCGATTCGAGTGTAAGTCGTAAGATATAGCAATTGTTTGCACATTGGGTAGCCTTTTCTAATATTATAAATTATTAAGACCGAGATACTAAAGATGAAAAACGTTTTACATAACAAATAACAAAAACCACTCTTTTTCCAGACTAATATAAACTCCGCCGGTGGTCAGGTAAAATGTAGGTAAGATTAGAAAATAGATTTTCGAATTTTTGTGAGAAAAGCGACAAATGTTGAAACTTAATCAAAAGAAAAAAGATGCATCATTCACTCAAAGTGAAACGTTCTCCAAATAAAAATATTTATAAATAAAATATATGTGGAAATTATTATATGAATTTATGGACCTACACTCCAAAGGTTAGCCACGACTATACGCAATGAGACTACAAATATGAACTCTGCAACGATCATTATTAATTATTATTAAAATAAAATCTTGTAAATGAAGGAACAATTGCGAAAAGACACTTTCATTGTAAACTAGGTAATATCAGTATTCATTAATCACTAAATTGCCTTCTTTCTGACCAATTTTGCATTTTTTATGACCATTCACATTAAAATATTAGAATTGTCATCTTGCAACATTTTTTATATATAATATTTTCTCAAAGGAATAAAACAATTTAACAATAAATTTTAAATGTATTATTTTTGAAGGTTATTTAAAGTCCTTTTTATATCAATTCTCTGAATTTTTCAAAATGTTTGTTTTAAATCCCTGACTACACAATATTCCATGACTTTACTCTGATTTCCAGGTTTTGTAAGATTTGCGGCGACCCTGGTTTAACTTACAAATAATTGCGTCGAAATAGTAAATAGAATAATCCCACGTTTACTCCCCCCCCCTCCCCCTCCCACGACGAGGAACTGTTATAATCGTAGACCAGCATTTAGAATAAGATTTAGGTTAGCCGTTTTTGAACTTTTAAAATGTTGTACTTGTGCTTCAAAAACAGATTTTATACATCATAAATAGCTCGATATCATTTGACGTGAAAGCAACCAGCTTAAATTATTCGAATTTTTTCAAAGCGATTGAAACATTTTTCATCGTTACTCCGCTTGAAAACGCAACTTTTCATACATGTGAAGCAGGCGCGATGTGACTGGTTTTAGCATTTAAAGAACGTGTTTTCAAATTAGTCGGACAAAAAGTATAGTGTGCATTATGGGGATCATGCTGTTCAAAACAGCCTTCTTTCCGCCCTTGTTATATAATATACTATTGAGTACAACCCCTGTGAAACTTGGCCTTTTTATGCGTGTAGAGTAGACACTGAGCATTAAATCACTAATTATTTATTATTTGTTATTCCGATTTTTGTGAGTCCAATATTAAATTATAAAAACTGATAATTATTTTCCAAGGTTATGTTCCAAAGCCTAACTCCCACAGTTGTGGTTAAGGTAACAATTAATCAGACTAATGTGTGGTTATCGTCAAAAAAATTACAGATTGAATCTCACGAACGTTCTAAAAAATACAGAATGGAGCCTTTACAAAGTACCCGTAAAGATGCCATTCGGTTTCTTTTTTAAAAATATCGAAAAAACAGCAAAATCAACTTTTAAGTTGTTGAAATTCGGATTATACGTTAAAATTCCCTATAGAAGGTCACGGAATAATCGCAATAGTATTTTTTGCAACAGTAAAAAGTTTTAAAAAATATAAGACGTATAATGCCTATTGACCGCTACACCTCAAACGCATTGCCTGTAAATAGCAGTCAACAGGCGTTATACGTATTATATTTTTTTTAACTTTTACCATTGCAAAAAAAAACTATTGCGATTATTCCGTGACGTTCTATAGGAAATTTTAACGCAGAATCCGAATTTTAACAATTTAAACGTAGATTTTGCTGTTTTTTCTAGTTTCTTAAAAAGGAGCCGAATGGGAACCCAAGGGGGTCTTTACGGGTACTTTGTAGAGGCTGTATTCGGTTCCTTCGGTCCGCCCGGGAAGTTATCGTTTATAATTGTTTGCGCGAATGCACAAGGGTTTTTTCTTTGCATTTTTTCCTCTAAAATTCACGCATGTGTATCTATTTAAGGATACATATTATTTAGTCCTTCAAGCCGGATTCAGGACTGTAAAGAAATAAATAATAATGATAAATGAGCACACATTGTTTTAAGATGACTTCTCAAATTTTGCGAGCACAAAACTATCGAGAAAGCATCATGGCGTGGACAGCCAGGTATTCAAACTTGGTACGCGGTATTCTTTGAATTGGGATGGACTTGAATTATTTCTGCAGTTAATTATTATCACAATTATTGCAACATTTTAGAATATCTGTGCACTACAAAAAACCATCCTAGTTTCAAACAGTGATATAGTGCTCGAAAGTGCAGAGTAAAAGGACACTCGCAATGAGACAGTTTGCTGTCTGTGAGTTGGGTACGTGTTAGACATAGCACGAACACAAGCCAGGTCACATCAGCGTCCAATGTCAAATCTATTCAACGTCTGGAGTTTAGCTGGCATCTCGCTCCCACTCAAGGGAACATTTTTAAGATATGACAGAGGCTCTTGCTATTCTTCCCTCATCAAAGCCTACCGATTCATGCTCCTGCCTGTTTGATTATAATCAGTTGTTACTTGGCTGTCTCTCTACTTATTCTTGACCATAATTGAAGGGTGACAGTCCAAAAGATGCAAAGCAACATTTTGATGAAAATTGAATTATTGGCCCAAAACATATTTTAAAATCAATTACACATTTTGTTAAGGTATTTCACGCGCGTGAAATTCGTCCAAAAGTTTTAACTCAGACCGATATAGATTTTATTGCGTTTCTCCTAAACTGTAGTCAAAAATTTTGATTAGGTTTGTACACTCTCGTTATAGACACAAACAAACCTATAATATACGTATAAATTCCCTGGCGGACCGAAGAAACAGAAAAGAGCCTCTACAAAGTACCCTTAAGGACCCCACTGAGTCCTCCTTCGGTTCCTTTTTTAAAAAATTAAACAAAACAGCAAGATCAACTTTTAAATTGTTGAAATTCGGATTCTACGTTAAAATTTGAATTAGAAACTCACGGAGCAATCGCAATACTATTTCTTGCAGTGTTAAAAACTTTAAAAAATAAAATACCTGCCATTAACATGGGCCGAAGGCGGCTTCAAGTGCATCTTCTTTTAGTAGCAGTTAACAAGCGTTCCGTTGGTAACGTTAAGAATTTTGTCTGGATGCTAGCGTTACGCAGTGGAAACCTCAGACAACAACGCTGCGAAGCAAGTGAGAGAGAATTTTATTTTTAAAATTCGCGCGCAACATACTACTTGAGCTATTACGGATGCGCTTGAAGTCACCTTCAGCAGAAGTTAATGACATTTTTTTTTAATTTTAGCGCTACAAGGTCCGCCAGGTTTGAAAATTAGTTAAGCAATGGGCGTGACTACACCGCACTTAGTTTAGTGGCAATGGCTAACTACTCACGCACATGAAAATGACAGCGCCTTTATCAGCAAGACAAACAGTGTGGCCAAATCGTCAGTACTTCCTTGTCCTATATTCCTAGCGTGAACAAAAATGTTATTCTTTGGACAGTTATATCTCTTATACTAAAATCAAAAAAAAAGTTCGATATTTGTAAAATTGTTGTTTTATCTTCTTCTATACATCTTAAGTTTCTAACCTAAATGCTAAGAATTATTTAGAAGGTACAATTAAAAGTGTACAAATTTAACTTGTTTTTGTTTGGGACCTATGTAAAAGGTACTGTTTTCAGTAGATAATATCTAACTTCACAGACTCAACATTGAGTTAAAAACTGCATGGTGTTTGCATACTAAACTCCTGTATGTACTGAGAGAATTCATAAGAAAAGTGAAATCTCACGTGAACTACCTTAAAAGGATTTGCTCGAAAGCGCATTTTTTAGTATAGTAAAAAAAGTTGATATGCTGCAGGGTGCCAAGGGACATGCTGTACTTTTTTTATCAATGTATTCTTTCAATTTTTGTAATTTTCTGACCTTGTACAACTAATACTACTCTTATTAAGCGGGTTTTAATTCAAATGAACAAATTAAATTATTAAAGTAAAATATCAGTGTCATTCTAACTTAAAGCTTCTAAACCTTTCAAAATTTTTTTTAATATCAAGTTTTGCCCTGGCGCACAGTGGTAAAAAATCCTGAAAAGCTGGACATCATACAAACAATTTTTTTAAAAATTACATTCAAAGATTCAAATAAGTGCAGTGGTACCCTATCATCATTTGGGAACGATATGCAAGGACACGTGCTCGTCTAAGTCTGTTTTTTCTTTTCTTGTGTACACACATCGAACGCATTGAAACGCGTGCACGTCGCGAGTAATAAAAACATTTTTTCAAAAAAGCAATGTTTTTTAATGGAGTGATCAATTTCAGTAAAACAACATAGATTGTTCTCGTGAATATAAGTACTTGAAAAAATAGATTGTACAGATGCGCTCTGAAACGCTCATTGTTTGTGAATTTTGACCACTGTGAGGCGGACCGAAGGAACCGAAAGGAGCCTCTACAAAGTACCCATGAATACCACATTTGGTCCCCATTTGGTTCTGTTGTGTTTGAATGTAACCGCCTTAGATCAGCGATGTTGGTGACGTAACACTAGGAGGAGCATGTGATCATACCGGTGGAGAACGGGCCTTCCTGCGCTGAGAGAACTTCGGTGTAGCTTCTACACTCCAAGTATAGGGTGAGCTTTGAATCATGGTACAGAGCGCTACACTCATTACCGGAGTAGCAGATACTCCGATCGGAGCGAGAGACACACCGGCACAGCGTAGACGTCACGCTAGTCAGCCGGTATAACCTACAGCTACGCGTCTGTTGCTCTTTTCGTACGGCAAAAAAAGTAGCTGCTACTCCGATTCGGTATTCTGCGTGCACAAACTAATGGGCGCTGCTGTCGCTCGCATCACAGTGCACCATACACACCGAAGTTCTCTCAGTGTGGAATGGCGTCGACACGAATCATATCGATCTCGATTGTCCGTCATTTATAAATATAGTGTACTCTCTTGCTCATTACATCTACCAAATAAATATATACTTTATAATATACGCTGTCTATTTACTTGAGCTCCCAACATAACATATTTGGCGAAGAAGCTGGGATGCCCAAGACAATTAGAAGTTAAAGATTTTAATCTTAAATCAGTGCGTGAGTGCGTGGTCGTGAAAGTCGTGAACCATTGGAAGTCAGTCGAATTTAAGTCTACAAAGTCGAAAAAACCTTCAAAATTAAAGACTGTAAAAGTCTATCGGTTAGTCAAAATCGTCAGTCAAGTCTCAAGTGTCGAGTCGTAAGTTTCCAGTCCCAGTCGAAATTTTAAGCACGACCTAAAGTTATAAACCAGTGTGAAAGTCAGTCATAATGACGCAGGGAATTGTAGGGTCAATCCCCCCATTTAATTCGGAAATCGAACCAAAAGATAACTACCTAGAAAGAATGCAGACATTCTTTACTCTCAACAAAACACCAGATACGGAAAAGAAAGCAGCTCTTTTCATTCTGATCGGTGCCGAAGTGTATAGAGTATTAAAAAAATTGTGCATGCCGATTCAACCAAATGCTAACACTTTTAAAGAATTAGTTGACTTAATAAAAAAGAACTATGGTCCTAAAGAATTGGAGGTGCCGGCTAGCTACAGATTCTTTAATCGATCTCAGAAACCGGGAAAGTCTGTAAAAGATTTTATTGTAGACCTCAAAAAATTATCCACAAACTGTAATTTTGTTGATTTTTGGACCAAGCATTAAGGGATAAATTGATAGTAGGTCTAAACGATGAAAGTTTAATCAGAAAATTACTCTCTGAAACAGGCTTAACATTTGAGAAAGCCGCTAGTTTGGCTTTTAATATGGAAATGGTGAAACAAAAATGCCACGAAATTAAAGTGGAACCGTCGGAAATATCATCAGTGCAACAAGTACAGAATCGAAGAAAAAAATTTCAAGACAATACAAAATCGTCATCGAGAATTCGTGGAAATCAGTGGTCTCCAAATTCATCACAAGGTCAAGGGTCTAGCCCGTAGTTTAAATCTGGAAATGACCAATGTTCACGATGTGGACGTAAAACGCATATAGCAGTTGAATTTCCGGCGCGCGAGTGGGAATGCTTCAAGGGTGGAAAAATGGGCCATGTCTCAAAAATGTGTAAAACACCTGCAGCTAATATTCACTGCGAGGTCAATGATGAATTGCCCGATTACGTCATAAATAAAATTCATACTTATGAGTCAAGGAGAAGTGAAGTCGTATTTTCAGCCCAGTCCTTATGTGTGACAAAAAAGGATCGAGTGTCAACAGTCAAACCACCACCAGAAGACAACAATTCAGTGACGTCTTCACGACATCGTTACGACATCTTTACAACAATTTTACGACATCCTACGTCCGTGTCGTTACGATGGCTTTATGATATCGTAAAAACGTTGTACGATCTGGCGATGACTTTACGATATCGCAAAGACGCCGTAACGACACGGACATAGCATGTCAAGTTTTGTGCCCACTGAGCAATTGCAGAGAACGTTAAACTCTATTATTTAATTCGCACCAAGTTGTCAATTCAGTCAGACTGTTTACTTTTTGGAAATCGAGTAATAATCCCGGATAAATGGAAAGAATATGTTTTAGGAATTATTCATAAGGACCATCCCGGTATAGTACGTTCCAAAATGCTAGCTCGATCTTTTGTTTGGTGGAAGGGACTAGAAGACGACCTTGTGAGACATGATCAGACTTGTAAACCTCGTCAATTAACTCAAAACGACAACCAAAAAAAAGTAATCGTCTCAATGCCAAAGGTGGAAGCCCTTTGGCAACGTGTTCATATTGATTTTTTAGACACTCAACTTCAGAAATCCCTAATATAAGTGGATGAGTGTAGTAAATGGATAGAAGTGCGGATGGTAAATTTAACAAATCTTGAATCTATCCTAGAATGTTTACGCGAGTGTTTAGCGAGATTCGGTTTGCCACACACTATCGTGCCAGATAATCCCCCCCCCCCCTATTTAATGCTAAAGAATTCGCACATTACTTTGAAAACAAAAACATAAGAGTTTTAACTTCTCCTTCCTACCGCCCAAGATCAAACGGACTCGTCGAACGAGTGGTCTAGACCCTCAAAAAACTTATTATTAAAAATGTAATTTCACAGTCGTATAGGAACTCAAAAAAGTCCTTACGTATGCGCTTATCAGAATGTTGATCGTCGTACCGATCAACTCCGTGTACAGTTTCGAATGTTAGTCCTGCTGAACAGTTATCAGCGTACAAATTAAGAACGCCGCTTTCTATGCTACTACCTCAAGATAAGGTTAAATTAAATTATGACCAAGAAATCCAAGCTCGTACCTTCGCAGTAAATGATAAAGTTCTAGCTCGAAAAAGCCAAAAAAATCTCCATTTAAATGGTTACCTGGTAGAATTATGGATCGCCTCAATATCGTCACGTACCTAGAAAAATTTTTGGACAACAATATTAGAAAAATGCATGTCAATCAATTAAAAACAAGTCACCTTGACGATACCGAGCACCCACGTAAAAGAGTGTGGGATTTTTATCAACCTAACAATCGCAAGTTCACTAAGGAAAATCCCTCAACCTTAAAGGAAAGAAAAATTAGGTCGCCGGCGAAAACTGAAAGATCTCCGACACAAGGAACCCCGAGACGTATGGATAGAATCAAACAAAGACTAGATAGGTTCCGTCCATAACTTTGAAGGGGAAAGGAATGTTGTGTTTGAATATAACCGCCTTAGGTCAGCCATGTAGGTGACGTAACAATACGAGGATCATGTGATCATACCGATGGAGAACGGGCCTTCTTGGCATGGCGTCGACACGAATCATATCGGTCTCGAGTGTCCGTACTTTATAAATATAATGTACTCTCTTGCTCATTACCTCTACCAAATAAATATATGCTTTATAATATACTCTGTCTATTTACTTGAGCTCCCAACATAACAGGCTCCTTGAAAAAAAAGAAAAAAACAGCAAGATCTACTTTTAAACTGTTTAAATTCGGATTCTACGTTAAATTTCCTATTAGAAACTCACGGAGTAATCGCAATACTTTTTTTTTGTAACGCTAAAATTTAAAAAAAAATGTCATCAACTTCTGCTGAAGGTAACTTCAAGCGCATACATAATAGTTGAAGTAGTATGTTGCGCGCGATGTTTAAAAATAAAATTCTCTTACTTGCATGGCAGAGTTGTTGTCCGAGGTTTCCACTGCGTGGCGCTAGCATGCAGATAAAATTCTTAAAGTTACCGACGGAACACTTATTAACTGCTACTAAGAGAAGATGCACTTGAAGGCGCCTTCGGCTTATGTAAATGACAGGTATTTTATTTTTTTTAAGATTTTAACGCTACAAGAAAAAGTACTGCGATTAATCCGTGAGTTTATAATGGAAATTTTGACATAGAATCCGAGTTTTAACAGTTTAAAAGTTGAACTGGAGCGCTTTGAAATGTTTATCATAAAATTCCAGATTGACAAGTTGCATTTAAATTGATTTGGGACTCTTTGAATTGGTCAACTATTCGTACTTAATTAAATCTTCCAAGCGACATTCGGAGATGTATTCGTTCTATAGTTTTAAGCCATTCTGAATAGGAGAACATAAGCTCCAAAAAATAAATTAAGTTCAATACGTTATTTACGATTGACAGAAGAAACGCATGAATCGTTTCAAGTTCTCAATTAAATGGAGTTTGAAGGGTGTCAAACTGAATGGAGAAGTACAGGCTCCCTTCTACAGAAACGAATCTGCATCATACAGTTGATGTTTGATGAAGTCCGATGAATTGCAGAATGCTGATTACGCTCTTCATTATTAAATTACAGTGAATGGGAAGTGGCTGCAAGTAAATTTGAATAGGAAAATGCAGATAAGTTAGGGACGTAAATGAATTAGATTTTTAAGGTTCAACAATGTCCATCATAAGAAACCTATTTTATAAATATTAATTGCGTAAAATGAAATATCAAATTAATTTAAATATTTCAATTATTATAATATTGAAAGTGTAATAAAATTAACATATATGTTAGTGAAATGCAATTTTATAGAAATAGCGAATTTTTCAATAAATTATACATATCACTGAATTAAATATTTTGATTATAATAAAATGTAAACATGGACGCGATTTTGGTTTGCGCATGACGTATGCGCAAATGTCAAATTTAGTATTAAAATAATTACATTTAATTGCGTTTAACAGCAAAAAATAAACAGTCTGTTGCACCGCAACACCAGGACAGAAAAATTTCTTTCTTCCGAAAATAAATAACGTTTTTCGGTAAATAAAATGTTAAATCTCATTCAGCATCCCCATACCTTGAAAGCATATATTTATATTGATATTTTTATATCCGCAGTTATGTCCGCTCTAATTTTACTCTCCCGTTATGTTGCAAAAATGTCCCTCAGCACCTTTTGGACTGCCACCGTTCCAGAATGATTAAAGCGAGTGAACCTCGCTTTCATATTTAATTTACACACTACATTTTTACGCCAGATCCGTATGCAGAACCTTTCTTGACATTGATACACTCAAGGCGTACTAGTGTTAAAAATTCGACTTCGTAGGAATTCGAGTTATCAGCTTGGCTTATAGTAGTGGACGCTGAACATGTGTTTCTGGCGGGAATTTCCCCTAGCTGGTCATTTATATTCTAATTAATGCAAATTTACAGACAATCGCTTCCATACCCACTGTAGCTAAGGATTCTTGTTCATATTTTATAGGGTGTGCAAAAAACTCAAAGTTCGAACGAGTCGAATCGAGCTTGTTAGCTTCCAAATCGAGTTGAGCTCTATCCGATTCGAGTCGAGTCGATTCGAGTCGAGATCGAGCTTTCCAGAAAGCTCGGAACTTTACGAGTACTCGAAACTTTCGAGCTGCTCAAAAGTTTCAGGTTCTCGAAACTTTTGAAATGAACATGAATTTTTTCAAACCCGATACTCGGAGGTTTTTTCGGATGGCTAATATCGATTTTAAAATAAAAATTGAAGGTTTTTTATCCTAAATGGCAACAACATTTCGGAAAAATTCAAAATATAAACCAGTTTCCTCGAGGTACCGTCCTAGAGTTTTTACATTCTCATCCATGAGAATGTAATATAATTTTCCAAATTTTCGATCTCTGGGTTTTAACCATCGACATATAGAAATGGACCGGTAACGCTTTGGGGAGAACGGAAATGGGCTTTAGAGAAAGAAAAAACATATGAGACGTAGACCTACCTTTATCTATTTCAGAACTATGTCAAGTGAGTTGGTGGCCCCGGATATTGCCTAAATATTCTTTACGGTTAATTAAAAAAAAAAGGATAAACAATACATTAGAAATTTGTAGTTATAATAAATTGAATTTTAAAGAACATTCATGTAAAATAACCTGTTTCCGATAAATTATTTTAAAAACTTGGTAACCTTGAATTCTTTTTGAAACTGGATTGAAAATGCTACAATAATAATCGTTTTGTGAGTTTAAAAATAATGTAAAAACTGTCAAAAATTTGAACAATATTTCTATAACATAAAAAATAACCAGTTGTATTGAATAAGTACAAAACTTCATATTTTGAGGTTTTGTTTTTGTTTTAAAATTTTTTATTTTACTATATTCAATAACTTTACTCACGTATGAAAACATATTCCCGTATAAACGTCTTAACAACGCCCACAAACTACACAAGCTGCGACCATTTTTTATATTTATTTACAATAAATTATAATTAAATAAATTATAAATAAATCAATTCTGAAAAGTGCGATAAACGTTACATTATTGGGACACTCTCGACACAGAGTACGGTCCTGTGCTGCGCCAAACTTCACCCAACAAAAATATTCTCGACTAATCAGCTTTATCTAGAAAGAGATAGGTTTACGTCTCATATGTTTTTTCTCTCTCTAGAGCCCATTACCGTTCTCCCCGCAGCATTACCGGTTCATTTCTATATGTCGATGGTTTTAACAGATCTTTACGTTTCAGCAGTCGTATAGTCCGACAATAATAACATTTTGTCGTTGTCTCTATGTATGGTTACCTGAAAGTTGTAGCATCTGCAAAAGTTTATAGATCTACAAAAAAATACAAATTTTAAACAAAATACATGAATTTTAAATGAAATTATTTAATTTTAATGTCAAAAAGACGAATGATCTATAAAAAGCTGAATTTTTAACACAAAAATATGATTTTTCAACAAAAATTTTAATTGTCGACAAAATATTTTAACTTTCTATCAAATTGTTGACTTTTAATACCCAGAAGGTGCATTTTTTACAAAGCATTACAGTTTTTAACAAAAAAGTTAATTTAATGGCAAATAGTTGAATTTTCAACTATAATTATGAATCCTTAATAAGAAAAAATTAATTTTCTTACTAAGTAGTTCAGCTTTAAGCGAATAATCGAATTTTCCACCAAAAAATTATGATTTTAATTTTTAACAATATAGTTGCATTTACAACAAAATAATAGACTTTGCAAATAAAAATATTTACAGTTGATATTTCAACCGCAAAATTTAATTTAATTTATATTTTATACTTGAAATAACGTAACCTTAAAATATGGGCATATAAAGAGGCGCGCGAAGTATTCAAATCATTAAAATCGCCAGTTTCTTCAGTTTCTTTGAAATGCAGATCAAAATAGAAAAAGAAGACTTTTATAATATGATATAATATACTATAATTATAACATTAAATTTAATAACATATATAATTGTATTAATATAATATTTAACACCTGAAAAAACATAATCTCCCAATTGAAGTATCGAAACCTCGAAACATTCCAATACCAATTTCTTGATTTTATTTGAAAGCGGATCGAGATAAAAATAGAACCGCCGAAGTTTCCCGACCGGCAATCGTGCACCGTCGAGTTTTCAAATTCAGAAATGAAGAAATGGGTTGCGCGCGGAACCCAGTCATTTATATCGTCTCCTACTATAATCACACGGACATAGACGTATGATAGTATTGGACCACGTCTCGTTTCAGATCTGGGATCACTGTGCTAACGTCTGCCGCTCTATACTAACCCATTTTACCTTTACTTAGTGATGTCAATTACTTGTCAAAGTTGAAACGTGGTCCATTTTCTCGAATTTAGTACGGTTAATTCGAGCTAAAAAATTTGTTGGGATGTTTTTTACCCATAGTGTCAGTTAAGGGGTAAAGCTCCTTCGGCTTTAACGAACACATTCTCATCACGTATCTCGTGCTTCGCACTCGATATTATCCGTGAAATTGTATATCATTCCCATAAACTTATTATAATTCAGAACGTGCATTGATATTAAAACATACGTAGTTTCATTGTTTTGTTTAAAAAAATGCGTATTCTTGGAAAAAATGTTGTTATTAACAGTTTAATTGCAACTTTTTTCGTTTTTCCATAAACTGAATTTGCTCAGATTTCCTTTGATATGTTTCAAAGGGTTCGATTCGGACCGAACGCTTTTGAAAATTTGACGGTTCGGTTCGAACCCAAGCCCCTCAAGAATCCTTTATTATTGGAACCATGATAAAAGGATCCGATCCCTGAATATAATACATTTTTTTCAAATTTGGTCGCCATTTCGAATCTCTAGTATGCTGAATCATGGAAACCCGCCAGTTTATTAAATTTCAAATTTGTAAATTTATTGAAATTCTCAAAAATTTATGCGCCGCTTTTGATGAAAATATTTAATTATTACTTTTGATTTTAAGGTCACTATTAGCAAATTTAAAAACCCCCCTAGTACCGAGTTTGAAAAAATTCTTATTCATTTCAACAGCTTCAAGATCCCAAAACTTCGGATCTGCTCGAAACTTTCGAGTACTCGAATATCTTCGAGACTCAAAACTTTCGAGTACTCGAATGTCTTTGATAATCCGAAACTTTCGAGTACTCGAAGCGTTCAAGTAGCTCAAAAATTTCGAAAACTCGACATTTTGAGCATAACCGAGCTCGACTCGAAAAAAAATGAGGCAAGTCGACTCAAAGTTTCAAGCTTTTTGCACACCCTTAATATTTGAAAATATTGAGCAATTAGAAATTTCACTTCAATCAACAGCTAATATCACTTTTCATAGATTGCTGAAGGGAAAAAAAAGGAACCAAATGCATGGGCTTCAGTTCACCTTTGCCGTATTTTGCTAATATCTTCGTAAAATCTAATTTTTTCTATATAACTGTGTTGACAACTAGTTTTTATTTTTTAATGACTATTTAATGAAATAATAAAATGATAATAATTATTAATTACAGAGATATTACAGAAATCAAGTTTTGTTCCATACATTTGACCCATTGTTTTCTCCTCAGCTTTTAAAAAAGTGAAGTTAGCTGATGGTTGAAGTGAAAATACCTAATACTGCCAACGAAGCATTGCCAGCTTCAAAGAATTTGAATTGCTAACTGAAATTTGGGACGACGCAATTCTTTTTTTGATTGTGCCTTTGAATAATTTTTTGAATGCTTAAATTCAAAAAATAGAGGCAATTCAGATGTGTAAACAGACTTTTTCAGTTAAAACTAAGAATAACAAAAAGGCCATCAATAAAGTATCGGAATACTTCTTAAATATAATGATTTTTTTCAAGGCGGGCGGTATCGTTAAATTGACTTTCTCCATACAATGCCCATGTAATGTTTTCAAATTAGTTGTATTCGCAGGCGGTCGCCCTTCTACTTTAGCCCGTGTAATAATACATTTATTTATCCGCTCACGCTAACAAGGGAAAGGCCTGAGGGTTGAAATTCAAATCGAGGTCGCGTCAGCATCATACGAAAGATTATCGAATATTATTCAAAATATGTCACAACTTTTTTGTAAGTAGGGCCCAGTTTTGCAAATATATATTTTTAAAAATTGCGAAGTCGCAAGCAGAAACTACCACTAGGCTACCGCAGGTTGGTGAGTTGTGTACTGCGTAATAAGTTCTATAACTAGAACTAAGCTCTATAAAGTTCTATAACCCTACTGCCCTCCTAGAAATAATCGATTGGACACGATTAATAACTATTAACTATAAACTTTTAGTAATTTAATAAAAATTTTAAGTAAAAAAAAATATAATGTTTAGACGGTATACCGAATGAAAAGCTGTAAGTATATTGATTAACAGCATATAAAAATCATACCCATTAAAAATCTGACAGTGATGTAGTATGATTATCAAGTTGCAGTTTGATTTAGCCGGTATATTATTGTAAAAAGTTTATTTACTTCTTTTTAAATTCATATTCTTGAGATTTGTTTGTTTCTTTAACAGAATAAAAAACCGCTTGTGAATAATTAAGGCAAAATCTAAATGCTGCATTGAAAACTTAACCCCCAACTCAGAATAATGGATACCCAATTGAAAACGATTAGAAACATTATGGAAGGTAGGTTCTTGCAATATAACAATTTTGAACTTATAAATAATTTTGATTTAAAATTCCTGAAAATTCTAGTTTCAAATATTAAATTTTGAATATTTCAAACAATTTGGGTTGCAAATATTTTTATTTTAAGGGCATGTGATACTTAGAAAATTATCGATTTTACGAGTTTTAGGTTCCGACAGCTTTTTTCTTTAATAATCAATATTTTGTCTTAAAAATTTGGGACATGATAGCGACCATGTTAACGGACGTCCCTACACACTTTTTTTTGGTTTAATTCAAAAAAGTTTTAATTTAGCCAAATCTCATTAATTTGCATAGCGTTTAGGAGTTAGTATCGATTTTACCAGTTTTAGGTTCCGACGGCTTTTTATCTAGAATAATCAATATTTTGCCTGAAAAATTTGGGAAATGATAGCGAACATGCTCACGGACGTCCCCGCACACTTAATTTGTGTTTTTTTTTTTCAAAAAATTTTTTGATATTGCTAACAACGTGTGTATATTTGGAGGTTATGTATGTTACAATTTTCCTGTGCGTTACTTCCAAACTACACAATATTTTTGGCCGAAAACTTTGGACTTCCAAATAAACATAGTAACTAATCTCCCGGAACTAACCTTGTTTGCAGGCAATCAAAAAAGTTTATTTCATTAATAATTTTCCAATGGCGAAAAATTGAACATTAGTTTTAAAGTTTCATCAGATCTGGTCCATGATTACACCATAATTATTATAGAGTGCTTACCGACAGAATCGGTACGATAGAGACCAACATTATCGGAATGACAGAGAGCTAAAAATCACCATAACCACAAAATAATACACATGCATAAAATTTGGTAATTAGCACAATAACCATTTTTTGTTATTATCCCTGGAAAAAGAGTCCGGGGACGTCCGTTATGATATTTTATAGCATCTCCGAATTCAGTTTTTGAACATTTTCATCTTTGTGGAAAAAAGCCGTCGGAACTGTACCCGATTGACCAACGACGAAGTATCTCATGCCCTTAAAGGTTTGAAATTATTAATTGTATAGTGTTAGATTCATTAAGGTTTTATTAGGTTCTAAACTAAATTGAATACGTGCGGAATTCATCACAGCAAATGGTTTCCTTCCATAAGCACAGCAATTTTGTATATTCTCTCCTTCCTAAAACATTGTGATTAATGGCCACAAATTTCTGTAATTTTGGTCAAATTTTTTATTTAATTGTCTGAAAAGGGTTTATTTTTGGTCTTTATATCCAGTTGTCATTCGCATAATTTCATCAAATCTTATGTAACCGTATGGACGTTTTTCGACATTTTAGAATGTCAAAGAATAAGAGTTTAATTTTAAATTTTGCTAATTGTTTTAAACTTTGAGTTTGAAATGCTAAAATTAAGAAATTATTAAGTTTAAATGTAAGCAGTTTAGAAACCTGAATTTTAAAATGCTATTTTTGAAATCTGCATTTTTACTAATTCAATCAAATCGAAACAAGATTAAAAATGTATATTTTTCACATTTAAATTTCACATGGCCTAATTTTAAATTAAACAAAGTTAAAGGCTTCTGAATCCATATTGTACAATTTCAAATGTTTTATTTATAAAAAGTTTCCATAAGGCTTGTCATTTTTATTTATATTAATGAAAGTTTGAACTTGAAATCGATGTTTAAAATGTTTAATTAAAATATTTAGAACATTCAGTGATAAAAAAACTTTTACTTCATTTGGTTTTATTTGCAATTTAGTCTTAAATACTTTAAATAACAGCATTTTGAGCTTCAAAACTTAAACTTTGAATTTTATTGACTAGTGTAAAAAATGTTTTTAACCAGGAAATTATTCCAGATTTTTTTTTCCATTTTAGTAGCTACCTTGCGAATAATAGAAAAAGTGGGTTTTACGTCAATCATTAGTGGTAAAGGGGAAGTCATAATCTAGGGATTACCGAATAAAATGTCACCGACATTGATGTGAATTCACTGTTCAATTTAGAAAGAATTTTGTCTATCATTTTGAGTACTTATATTTCAATCAACTAAAAATTTAGAAAGTTGAATTAATAAAAGCTTTTTTTATTATAATATGAATTTATGTGTTAATAATTGCGAATAATTAAAAATTTAGACCTCTTTCGGGCAAAAAAATATTTTATCTGTAATATTAACTTTTAATTGTTTAATTTTATTCAATTAATAACAGTTTTACATTTTTAAATAATAAATTTGAAGTTTGATGTTTCTAAATTATTCGCTTACTTTTTTTTTTAAATCTCAACCGATTTTAAAAATTATAACCATTTATCAAAATTTTCACTAAAATAAACAATCCAAGAGCACATAATAAAGAATAGCAATTTTGCTTCATTATTACAAAATCAACTTTTTTATTTTTATCCTGTATCTGATTTTATATTTTTAACATAAAATACTATTAGCACATCTTTTTCGTAGCACTACTTTCATCTGGTAAGAATTATTTACAAAATGTTTATTCACTTTGTTTCATAATATATACTGTTTCATTGTTATATTATTCCGAAAAAGTAAATAGTTCTCTTTAAATAATTCCCGCCAGACAAAAGTGCTACCATCAGGTTGCCAATTCCAAGTACTCGATTGGAAATAATTGGAAATACAGAATGCTCAATCGTTGCCAATCGTTTTGGCACAATTAAGAAACATGATTTGGAACAATTGAGATATTAGATATATTGTTTCTTATCGATCTCAATTGATTATTTCTAGAAGGGTGAATTCCTTTAACCAATTAAACAACAGACCTACGTTGATTTGTTTCGTTACAAACAATTTGTTAACTTTTGTCTCGACTTTAACGATCATATCCCAGTTGTTCTTGAAATTATTTTTATGATACTTAAGACCACGTTATACTAATCATCCTTCTAGAAATATTCAATTGAGATCGATAAGAAACAATATAACTAATAACTGAATCGTTCCAAATCGTGTTTCTTAATTGTACCAAAACGATTGACAACACTTGAGCATTTTGCATTTCCAGTTGTTTCTAATCGGGTAATTGGAATTTGCCACATGATGGTGGCACTTTTGTTTGCCGGGAATTATTTAAAGATAGTTATTTACTTTTTTGGAATAATATAAATTTGAAACAGTATATATTATGAAGCAAAATAAATAAAAATTTTGTAAATAATTCTTACCAGATGAAAGTGGTACTATGAAAAAAATGTGCTAATAGTATTCTATGTTAAAAATATAAAATCAGATACACGATAAAAATAAAAAAGTTGATTTTGTAATAATGAAGCAAAACTGCTATTTTTTATTATGCACTCTTGGATTTTATTTACGTGAAAATTTTATAAATAGTTATAAGTTTTAAAATCGGTTAAGATTAAAAAAAAGATAAGCGAATAATTTAGAAGCGTGAAACTTCAGAAAAGCGAATAAAGTATTATTTTATTATTTAAAAATTCCAGCCTGTTATTCATTTAATAAAGGACCCCGCACACAATACATGGGAAAATGTCTTTCGGTAGATTTGGCTGAAACTTGGTAATATTGCAGGTTATAAGGGGCCAATGAAATATCCTTAAGGGCATGTGACACTTAAATCAACCGATCAAGCCAGTCCCAAGATCGAAATTTTTTCCTATATGTAAAAATAAAAGTTAAAAAAAAAGCGGTAGAATTTTGGGGAGTGAATTAATTAACGCGAAAGAAAGGTGTATATCCTTGCTTCGAGTTAGGAAAGAATTTTTTTTATAAAAATAGTAATTGATGGTAAATATGTTCTACTTTATCGGTAACACCTGCTGTGTCGGTAACTGCATTTTTTTTAATTCAAGCGACAGATGGAGCTTGAGTTCGACTTTTGGATTTAGAACTTTTCTCATGCACAATTTCATTCAAAGTGAACATAACCTACAACCTCAACTCCAATTTAGATAATTTGGTGGTATATTCAAATTTCGTTACATCAGAATACAAAACTTTAATGTTTTGCTACCTCGTCTATGCGCTTTTTTAATGATAAATATATTTATATAAGTAAATAACTAATATGCAACTGTGTGAATATTGTAAATAATTAAAATATCGGTTTATTATTTAATATATGCAAGAATATTCTGGTATGCCAAGCCATTATTTATTTACAACCTCATAAACAATGTATTTGCTAGACATTTACGCTTCCCTATAAGCCAAAATTTTCAAGTTATTCACGATAACCTTTTTTCATAAATAGATCGAGAAATTCGAAATTTTTGGCAAACTGTTTTATTTTCTGGATTTCAAATTTCTTGGATAATCAGGAATATGGGATTTATGAAATGAAGGGTGTCCCGTAGGGTGGTACCATCATGCACTGGTAAATTTTTTTCTTTGAATATTCATGCATATCGCTTCAAAATTTGTTCGAATTTACAAAAAAATTCATGAATTTTCTTTTAAACAAAGAAAGTATTATTTACATGTTTCAGAAGCCCCAAAAAATTAAATAGTATATCTCACAAAAAAGACGCTTTTTGTAAATTTTGGACAGAATAGTCAATGTTAGGTATATCGAGTAGTCTCGTCATTTCTTATTTCAATTAGCCATGAAATAACAATCAAAAATTATTTTTTTAATTTCGTCCCCGTAAGCCTATTTTTTAGCGTCTCGCAAAGTCACCATAAGTGAAAAATGGTGTTTCTCAAGTTTTTGTCAGTATTTCTTATTTTTCGTGTTTTTTTCCAATATATTTATATATTATTTCTAATATACAAGATACTACTTTCTTCTAATAAGCAAATGTTAAAATAAATTGTTCAAACCATTTTTTTTTGTTATTAGCAATTTTCTCTCAGAATAGAGTTACAAAGTCTTGTTTTTCCCGAATTTTGTAACTTTTCAGTTAGAGCTAGGAAATAATCAATTAAACTTGACAGAAATAATTTTTCAAACCATTTATTACTTTTCATAATAATATTATCTTATAATAATGCTAGAAAGTCGCAGTTTTTTGTGAGATTTTTTTAAAAAGAGTGAGGTAATAATTACCATAATGTAAACTTTTCACTTAGAGTTAGTTAATAATAATTGAAATTTAGCACACATAATTATCTAAACAAATTGTTATTGTTTATAACTATGTTCTCCTATAGTAATGCTACACAGTTGTCGTTTTTAAAATAATTTTTAAACTTTTAAACCACTTTTTACTCAGTGACCTAATAATTAATACAAGGTAACAAACCTAGCTGTTGAAACAATTTATTGTTGTTTATAATTATTTAATCTTACACAAAAACCGTGAGTTTCTAGCAATTATTCAAGAGAAGATAGTTATAAATAATAGTTTAAAACATGATGTTTATTCACTCGCATTAATTATTACACTACTAAGTAAGCAGTGAACAAAAATATACGAATTTCAGAAAAAGCTTCATTTATCTATTTTTTCCTGAAATTTTTAACTTTGATTTGGAGTTCTAGTTTTTAAAAAAAATGAAAAATAAATGTCAGAGAGAAACATTTTTGAAAGCATTTTTTTCTTTATTGTAAATATATTTTTATGAAGTAAAAAAAAAAATTTGAAACATTCTTCACATTTACTATATGGTGCTTATCAGCAGCATTATACTAAGAAAAAATAGCTATAACAAATAATAAATTGTTGAAGCAATTATGTCCATGCACTTGCATTATTTATTATCTGACTTTAATTAAAAAGTTTTACAACAAATTGCAATGATTTGAACCATTACACAGCCACACAAAAAAAAATTGTGCGGATCTGGTAACAAGATACATGTGTTCCTATGGATTTTGGGGCGCTGAATTCAAATTCGGTATCAAAAATCACCCATCACGTCATGGTTGAGCCATAACCTCAAAAAATGACGAAAAATCATTCACTGAGGCAAATAAATTTCGAAATAATGCCAGTGATGCAAATGTTCACGTCAAAAACATGTCGACAACTGTGAAGTATCAACCCTTGCCTGATATCAACTTATTTAACATAACTTTACCCAACAGAACCTGACCTGACCTCATCTAACCTGAATTAACAGAAATTTATTGAACTGCATGTAAAGCTCTGGAAGCATATTTTCCCAGTAGCAAATGTGTACTACATCGAATGGGTCAACTCGAGCCTAACCTAGAAATAAATCTAAACTAGGCTAACTTAACCTCACGAAACACAATTAAACTGATTGTGTTGTCCCGTTGTGTTTGCGGTACCGTTTCATTCAGCTTCGGCTTAACCTACATAGAGGTTTAACCTATCCTAACCTAACAAAACCTGACCTAATTTAATTACGATAAAAAGCAAGATAAAATGTAAAAACGAAAGATAGTATAAATATATCCCTTAAGTTTAAGAAAAGCAGAGAGAACAAATTTTTGAATAAAACTCTTATTCATTTGCATGTTTAAGTTACAGTTCTACATTTTAATTGATACAAACATTGTCAGGTTAA
>NC_046658.1:24387344-24392303 GCF_010883055.1 Belonocnema kinseyi
CGTTAGGTTCTGTTAAGTTAGATTCATTTGTAGGTTAAGATCGAGTTAACCTATTAAATATAGTACACATTTAAGACTGAGAACCGTACGCTTACATAGCTAAACGTGTGGTTGAATTTCATTCGGCTAGGTTAGATTAGGTCAGGTTTCGTTAGGTTAGGATAGGTTAAACCTCTATGTAGGTTAAGCCGAAGCTAAATGAAACGGTACCGCAAACACAACGGGACAACACAATGAGTTTAATTGTGTTACGTGAAGTTAAGTTAGGTTAGGTCAGGTTTTTTAGGTTAGGATAGGTTTGACCTCTTTGCAGGCTAAGCCCAAACTGATTCCAACGGTACCGCAAACACAACGGGACAACACAATCAGTTTAATTGTGTTTCGTGAGGTTAGGTTAGGATAGGTTAGATTTATTTCTAGGTTAGGCTCGAGTTGACCCATTCGATGTAGCACACATTTGCTACTGGGAAAATATGCTTCCAGAGCTTTACGTGCAGTTTAATAAATTTCTGTTAATTCAGGTTAGGTGAGGTCAGGTTCTGTTGCGTAAAGTTATGTTAAATAAGTTGATATCAGGCAAGGGCTGATCCTTCACAGTTGTCGGCATGTTTTTGAAGTAAAAATTTGCATCACTGGCATTATTTTAAAATTTATTGGCCTCAGTTACCAGATCCGCGCACTTTTTTTTGTGTGGCTGTGTTATTTATATCAAATTAACATTATTATTGCCACACTCTAACTGAAAAATTGAAAAATTCGGAATAAGCCGCGAAATTCTAACACTATTCTAAGAACTTTCAAAAAACAATAATAAATTGTCAAAAGAGTTATTTAAACATCTAATTATAAACAAAAAGTTAAGCTTCATGTATTAGAAACAATTTGGTTTTTAAAAACCGGCAAAAAAATTATAATTAGAAACAAAAACTCGCAAACCCCCATTCTCTAATTATAGATTTTTTGGCAACCTATAAAACAGAATTATGGGTTAATATTTAAAACGTAATCATTTAATCGTACTTTATGACTGTAAACTGAGATTTTTAGTTTCGACTCGAATTCACATAACATTCACAATTCTGGATGTGACCCCCGTGACCCCTCAAAGAAGTCACAGACATACAAAGTGTGACATGTTGTTTTTCCATTTAAATATTCATTATCACATGCAGGAAATGTTGTTTATTTTGTCTGCTGTAAACCACAGTTTTTGAAATCATAGCGGTTGTATTTCATAAGGGAAAGGCACTCACAGTTAATTTAAAATTGAGCATCTATACAAGTCTTAACTTTTTAGATTCCGTATGCATATCTTTCCCCTAGATTTACCATATTTTTTCCAATGAATCACACTCATGCAAAATATGATTGAAATAATTTTTTTTTATAAGCATGCTGCAGATTTCATACTGGCTAAGAAAGTCTTCAGTTTTCAAAATACTTTTCTAGCCCAAAAACTATTTAGTTGTCAAATAGTTTTTTACTTAGGCGTGGTAAGGGGGGCTAGGTGGCACCAGTCAAAAGGCGTACATATTGTAAACACAATATATCTTTTCAAAATTGTAAAAGAAGCTCGAGAAGTATGCCAAGACAGAAAAGTATGGCGGCAAATAGTTATTAATAAGAGTGACAGTAGAGTGAATGACGCCTGAAACAAAAGACCTTGGATACTAATGGACCCAAGTGGGGAACCTAACATAACGACTTTGTGAGGATCTTCACTTGGGGTGATTGCTAGAGAGATTGATCAGCAACCTGGGTCGGATCAGTGTTCCAGAACGAACGTTTTATTTTAAAATATAGCATGTGAATTCTGGATCACTCTACAAATTTTATAACCCTTTCTCACATTATTCCTTTCCCCTCCGAATGAGTCACGCCTTCCCCGAGAGGGAAATGGCGCAGTTAGGCTCTCGTATTCGCACGTTTAATGCATACAATGTAATTCAATTTTTTTAAACATCGTAAATACTACAAACTAAATTGAAAACTGTTGTTTAAACTTCTGAGGAATTACAACCATAAATTGTAACTTAAATTTTTTTCTATTTTTTTTTTTAAAGAAAGTTCTAACAGCACCTACGGCTTTGACGATCACATTCTCATTCTGAAACTAGCGCTTCGAGCTCGATAACTTGTGTCCAATTAGAAAACTTCATCAAGATAATTTGTAAATCTTATTAAAATCTACTAAAAACAACGCTTTAAACTTATAGATCTCCTAAAAAACCAAAATTGCATATTTTTGAAAATGATCTAACTTTTGGAACTTTTGTCTAATTAAGAAATTTCATGATTATAGTTTCGAAAAACATATCTTATACCTAGTAGAAATTTGCATTGATATTTTTTAAACCATGAAAAAAACTTTTTTCCTTTCTTTGAAAATTTTCAAAATGTTGAAAATCATATAACTTTTTGAAGTTTTATCGAATATAAAATATTATCAGGATGATTTGCAAGTCCTTTTGACGCGTACCAGAAAATTTGACAAAAATCTGTAAAACTCATAAAAAAATTTTATTCAAATTTTGAATGAGCTCAAACTTTTTGATTTTTTGTCTGATCGAAAAATTCAACTGACATAGTTTTTAAATATATTTGATATCTAATGTTGATTTTAAATGAAATTTCCTAATCTTGTAGAAAAATATTTGTTTCTCTTTTTCTAAACATTTTCAAGATTTTCAAAAGTACATCACTTTAATAATTTTTATCGAAAATAAAAATTTTATTTTGATAACTTGCAAGTGTTTTACCCACCTATAAGAAACTTTGAAAAAATTTATAAAATTTGTAGAAAAAAATTTTTTAATTTAAAAATGCTCTCAATTTTTCAATTTTGGTTGGAAATATCTGATTAACGAACTTAACCTTCATTTTGGGGACCTTCAGAAGTCTATAAAATGCGGACTCGATTGGATAAATCCTTCAAAAGTTAGCGGGGCTACAACATTCACGTAACCATGCATACAGACATACATACAGACACAGAGCTACAGAAAGACAGACTTACAGGTAGACAGACACCGGCCAAATTTAATGATTTTCGGATTCCGTGCGTGCCGAAACGTGAAGATCCGTTAAAAATCAGAAATCGAAAATTTTGACGATTACATGACACTCTCATGAATGAGAATGTAAAAAAGTGTATGAATTCGAAAAAGATATTAAAAATCATTGGACTGTATTTAAAAAAGATTCTACCTAATATAATATAAAAATTCCTTAAAATTCGTAATTTTGAAAATAATAAAACTTTATTTAAAAGTTTTGTTGTTATCGAATAATGTTATGGGTGTGATTTTCAAATACATTTAATGTCTATGAAAAATGCCCCTTAAAATTTATTTATTTATCAGCAAAGCAGTTCTATCTATTTTTTAATTATGAAAATTGTCTAAAATTTTGGAAAAGCTCTAATGTTTTAAATTGTGGGTTAATTGAAAAATTCGGCCTGAATAGTTTTGAAATATATTTGGTATCTGGTGAAAATTTTGAATGAAATTCAGGTAACCATACGTACAGACATACAGAAAGAGAGACAGACACCGACAAAATTTTATGATTTTCGGATTCTGTGCGTGCCGAAACGTAAAGATCCCTCTGAATGATCCTGCTCCTCGTATCGATGATCCCATTTGAGTGCTTCAGTCCTTGGAATAAAATAAATTCTGGGATGCAAATGAGCCATAAGTTTGTCTGGAATATATTGAAATTAAGTTAGTTCGCTTTTGTTAAAAATGGATGTTTTCAACCAAAAATGAAGAAATTTAAAAAATTTCCAGGATTTTCAAAGATTTCGAAGGGTCTGTAAAATTTTATGAAAGTTAAAAAACTCAAAGGGCTTTTTAATTAATTTCAATATTTGAAAATGATTCAAAAGAAGTTAAAAAGTTATTTTTAAAATTCCGAGTTTTTTTTAAAGAACCTTAATAAATTGAAAGGAATTTCAAAAGAATTTAAGGATTTCGAAATATTTCAAAGTACTTAAAAATATTCCGAAGGTATTTTCAATTGATTGTAGTAACTTAATGGGGATTCAAAGGTTTCTTAATATTTTAGGTTTTTTTTTTAAATTCCAAGGCATTTTTAAGAAATTTCAAGGGATTTCACAGAATGTGTACGGTTCTACGAAAGTTAAAAAAACTTCCAAGCAATTTTGATTGAATTGGTTTAAATAATTTTAAGGGATTAAGCTCTCAAAATGTTTAAATAAATTTTTCACGATCAAAAATACAAAATCAAAAACACCATTTTGGAGGTTAGTTCGCAGGGCTTTCCAGGATGTTAATCCTAATCCATCTCTGGGTTCCTCTGAAAATTAAAAAACACAACACGCACTAACACTGAAAAACAGAAAAACAATGCAACACTGCACGATTAAATAGTTGCACCCGACGAAAACAACTATTTATTTCGGACTTTATGAAACTCACGAAACTGTAACAAACCGAGTTTGTTTTGAAAACACGCGTTACAACCGGCAATCGAGCGCTCGTGTGCTCCTCGGCAAAGATATTATAAACGTAGATGCGGTACGGGGCGTCGGACATCACATCACATTTTCTGCCCTATCGAGGTGCTGCCTTCATCGTACTACGAAGTCGAATTCTTGTTTTCTCATTCTTCGTAAAATATGACGGTGAAGCAGTAGAAAAGTATTTTGAGGTTAGAAAAGTTTGACATGTATGTATAGCTGAATTTTTTCAGATCTGAAGCTTGATCCAGGTTTTCGGTACAGTCTTTTTTTAATTATAGAAAAAATGTTCTCGAAAAATCATATTTTTAATTCTAAAAAAAGTGTTATAGAAAGGCATTTCAAGATAAACAAGTGCTGAAAGCATTTTTTTTTGAAATTTTTTTTTTTTTTTAATTGAAATAATCAAATATTTATACCAAAGAAACAACTTTTTCAATGTTTGAAGTATTTAAACATTATTGTTTAAATTTAAAATA
>NC_046658.1:24392403-24393599 GCF_010883055.1 Belonocnema kinseyi
GCTGGGACGTCCAGGGCGAGGTTCGTCTTCGACATCCTCTCGGCCTTCTTGGAACTGCTTATATCACTTATACACATTTTTCTTACTCAGAGTAGACTCACCGTATGCAACTGTCAACATTTCAAGAGTTTTAGAGCACTGGATTCAATTTTTTACACAAATTTAATGCAAACTCTTTGTTATAATTTTTTCGAAAGAAGAAAATCGCCGAGCACACCAAACCCTTCTAACCTTTTACGCCTCTGCCAGAAAAACAACACGAGTTATATAGTCAAAACTGTTAACATATGATCGTGACGAGTGTACCAACACAACAAAACAAAAAAAATTTAATTTGAATGTACGTAGCACGCGAAAATTAAAAAGTCACATTACTTTTTGAACACACATCGTAGTTCGAATTTCAACCTGAAAAGATGGAAAAAATCGTTAACATTCTTCGAAATCGCTGAAAAATTCCAAAGTACTTTAGAAATATTAAAAATAAAGTTCTTGGTATTTCAAAATATTTTGAAGGATCTGAAAAATTCGAGCGAATTTTAAAAGATTCAAAGGATTTTAAACATTGTTTACAGTATTTTAATATGTGAAATTTAAAGGATTTGATATATCTTAGGATATTTCAATAGATTCCACGGAATTTTCATTTGATTTCAATAATTTAGTCTGAGATTTTAAAGGATTCGAAATGATTTAGGATGTCCTAAAAAATTCCAAAGAATGCTTTATTAATTTTAATAATTTTAAGCGATTTCGAAGAATGTTAACGATTTTTTCCATCTTTTCAGGTTGAAATTCGAACTACGAATTGTGTTCATAAAGTAATGTGACTTTTTAATTTTCGCGTGCTATGTACATTCAAATTAAAATTTTTTTGTTTTGTTGTGTTGGTACACTCGTCACGATCATATGTTAACAGTTTTGACTATATAACTCGTGTTGTTTTTCTGGCAGAGGCGTAAAAGGTTAGAAGGGTTTGGTGTGCTCGGCGATTTTCTTCTTTCGAAAAAATTATAACAAAGAGTTTGCATTAAATTTGTGTGAAAAATTGAATCCAGTGCTCTAAAACTCTTGAAATGTTGACAGTTGCATATGGTGAGTCTACTCTGAGTAAGAAAAATGTGTATAAGTGATATAAGCAGTTCCAAGAAGGCCGAGAGGATGTCGAAGACGAACCTCGCCCTGGACGTCCCAGC
>NC_046658.1:24393699-24395637 GCF_010883055.1 Belonocnema kinseyi
ATATAACCTCAAAATCGACGCATGCATGAAATTAAGAATCACGCGAAACTTTAAAATTTAACTTTTAGGTTCAGAACTCTTGAAATTTAATTAAAAAAATGTATATATATATATCAAACCTTTCAACATCACATATTAAATTACCGTAATCAATTAAAAATTCCGTGAAATCTCTAAAAATTCTCTCAAATTTCTCAAATTCTTCAAAATATTTTGAAATGCCTAGAACTTTTTATTTAAGATTTCCAAAGTACTTTGGAATTTCTTTAAATATCCCTTATACAAATTTTTTAATTTTTTGAAATTTCTTTAAATTATAAAAAAAAAATTGAAAATTCCTTGACATATTTCAACACATCCTCAAATATCTAACATCTTTTGAAATATTTTGACATTTTTTAAAGCTTCAAAATGAAATTTAGAAAACAGAAAATTTCCAAAACCTTAAATATTGAAACGTTTATAGATTAGAGTTTTGAAAATGAAATGTATGTTTTTCAATTCGACAATCTCTAAATGAAATTATTTAAGACTGAAATTTAGAGAACAAAAAAATTTCAAAACGTTAAAAATTTTAATGTTCGTAGATTATTTAAAATATTAAATTCAAAATTTGAAAACTTGAATCCCATCGAGATGAAAATCTTTCTTATTTAATAGTTGAAATTTTGTAAAAATTAAATTTCGAAATCTTTAATCAACTTTGAATTTCTATGGATCCCTTGTTCATAAATCTAATCTAAAAACATTTCAATATTTAACGTTTTGAAATTTTTCTGTTTTCTAAATTTCAATCGGAAGTTTTAAAAAATTTCAAACGATTTCAAAAGATTTTTGAATATTTTAAATATCTGAGAACATTTTGAAATATTCCTAGGAATTTTCAATTGATTCCAGTAATTTCATGTGAGATTTTAAAGGATGTGAAGTATTTCAGGATATTTGTTAAATTTCAAGGAATTTTCAAGAGATTTCAAAGCATCTTTAATTTTTTAATTTAGAAAATTTTAGAAGGGTTATTTACAAAAATTGCAAAGTATATCAGAAATATAAAAAAAGGATGTATTTAAAAAATATTTTTAAAGATTTGAAAAATTTGAGAGGACTTAGGATATTTTGAAAGGTTCCAAGGAATTTTCAACTAATTACAGTAATTTAAGAGATTTTCAAAGATTTGATATATCTCAGGATATTTTAATATATTCCAAGGAATTGTCAATTGATTTCGATAATTTAGTATAAGATTTTAAAGAATTTTAAAGACTTCACCTTTTCTGGTTAAAAGTGCAATAACCTTGTTAAAATTTTTTTTTTCTGTTGATGATTCATATTTAGTCCAAAAATTTGTTTGTTGAAAACTTTCTTTTTATGTAGAAAATTTTGCTTTTTTTATTGGTTACAAATTAATTTTTTTAAACTACAAATTTAACTATTCTATGCTCCGTTGAAAAGTGATGTTTTTTAGATGAAAATTTTTGTATTTGATTGAATACTCGTCTTTCTTTGTAGAAAATTAATCTTTTTTGTCGAAACTATTGGAATTACAATTGGTCGATAAATAAATGTTAAATATTTTGAAATAGACATGTAATAAAAATGGTTATGTTCTTTTTAATTAATGTACACAATTTTAAATGCATACATTAGTAACAATGATTAAATAGATAAGAAATGATTAAATTAAATAATATGATATTTTGTAGTTACTGAATACTTATTTCATTTTTAATGTAATGCTCATAATGTATGTAATACGAAATTTGCAAATCGCTTCGGGCGCTTGAAACGCAAACTACGGCTCTGAGAGCGATGCACGCGGGCTACAAAGTTGACCGAGGACAAAGATATTATAAACGTAGATGCGGTGCGGGCTTAGTTGCCCGCCATAAATATAGACGGCGCGTCCGGCGAAAAAAGTCACTTCCCCTCTACCCACCG
>NC_046658.1:24395737-24396737 GCF_010883055.1 Belonocnema kinseyi
AAATTTTTGATATCACAAAGTTAAAGATAATCTCAATTAAAATTTTAAAAAATTCGCTGTACATCCAATTTTTATTCTTGGGTCTTGGCAATTTTTTTCTAAACCATTTCAGTGACTGGTAAACATGGATGATTTTCTCTTAGAAAATAAGTGATTAAAATTTGATAAAATGGGGTAGGCTTTTTTGACATCTAGGTATGTAAAAAAGGTAAACTGCAGAAAATTTAAAAACCAATTTAAGAACTATTTATACTCTTTTAAGATACCAATACAATTTACATAACACTAATTGTAAAATTTGCAAATTTTTAGCCTTCAGTTTAGGAACTGGAATTTTAACGTTAAAATTGCTTCATTTTCAGAATACAGCCTTATTGTTTGAATGTTCAGAATTTTTCGAAATTTTTCGAAATTGTTAAAAGGCAAAAAAGTTTGAATTTAAAATTTAAAAATGCGAAAATACACCTTTTTCCATGTTCATTTGCAATCCAGCGAGTCACTTTCTTTCGCTTCTTTTGAAAGTCGATCCTTTGCTTTCAGTTTTCTTTTTAAACTATACTTTGAATTCAACGCATTTCAAATTAAATTTTTGCAGCTGCATTTAGATTGAATTTTACAAAGGTTTTTTGTTTTATATATAAATTAATTAAAACATTTTATTGGTCTTTTACGACTGTAATTTATAACTCTAAAATGGAATAATTGTAGTTCAAACATGAAAAAGTATAGACTAATTTCATATTTAAAGAGATTCTATCACATATATTCAACTATTAAAACCTCTGACCTTTTTTAAGGTTTTTAAAACTCTTTTAAAAACTTTTTAAAACAATTTTGGTTGTGATTTCTTAATGAAAGAATAAGTGCTATTTAGTCTCCAGAACAGCAATTTCAAAACTATTTAAAGCCTTAATAATTTAGACATTTTAAATTTGTAGTCTTCAGAATATATTGAATAATTTCAAATTTAAAGCTATTTAAATATTTCATCTGAATTTTT
>NC_046658.1:24396837-24402323 GCF_010883055.1 Belonocnema kinseyi
ATATAACCTCAAAATCGACGCATGCATGAAATTAAGAATCACGCGAAACTTTAAAATTTAACTTTTAGGTTCAGAACTCTTGAAATTTAATTAAAAAAATGTCTTCTTTGGTACTAAATTAATATTCTTGTTTCAAAATGTAGGTTTTTATTTCAAAATTCAACTTTTTTTGTAGAGAATTCCTGAATTTGTTCAAAATTCCTCCTTTTTGTGGTAAAATAATGTTTTTGTTTAAAAATTTATCCTTTTTAGTAGACACTTCAACGTTTTAGTATAGTTTCCTTGAATTTGATTAAGTATTTGTCTTTTTGGTAATAAATAAATATTTTTGTTTAAAAATTTATCTGTTTGGTTGAAAATGTTAATTTTGAGTTCAGAACTCTTGAATGTTACTAAAAATTTGTATTTTTTCGCAGTAAATTAACCTTTTTCTTTAGAAATTCATCCTTTTTAGTTGACAATTCAAATTTTTAGTTCAGAACTCTTGAATGAATCTTTTTGTTCAAAAATTCATTTTTTACTTGAAACTTCAACTTTTGAGTGCAGAACTCTCGAATTATATTAAAAATTCGTCTCTTTTGATAGTAAATTAATCTTTTTTGGTAGAATATTGAACTTTTTGGTCGAGAATTCTTACATTTAGTCAAAAACTGTTTTTTTTTTTTCGTTAGAAAATTAATATTTTTATTTATACACTGATTTCGACTTTCTGTTCAAAATTCGTTTTTTTAAGCAAATCTAGTTGCATGGAAGTTCAACTTTTGGGTTGAGTGCTCTTGTATTTTATTGGATTTTTTCAAAATAATTCAATTTAAAAATTCCACATACTCTGATGAACATTCACATGTGCAGATTGGCAACTTGATCCGCTATTGATACAAAAAAAAATCGGTATAAAGGCTACGTTATGGGGGGGGGGGGGCATAACCAAATACTAACGGCGGGGGAGACCGCGCCAGCAAAGTTTGACAACGTGGACCTCACATTTCAGCAGATGTATACAAAACAGCTGATCACGACTACTGATAGAATTGAGTTCTGCGGTGGGACTACGATACCGTGCCAGAAGTCGAACGGACCTCTTTTTCTAACGTTTGGAGATAAAAAGGGAGGTTCGTTCGACTTCGAAAATTCGACTTGGAATTTTTCTTTTTGCATATTTCATACAAAAATGATGTACATAAACGTAGTTTATTTTCTTCTTGTACATTTTTGAAAGTTTCAAACCGATATTTAATTTACAAAAAAAGTTGTTACATTTAAAAAAAGATTCTGAAAAATTAAAAATTGAGGTTGGTAATGTAGGTGCCTGCAGCGTCTCCAACACACCTAATTTATAGTGGGTGAAATGAGATTACTTTGCCTTTGCTCTCATTGTCGCAATGAATAGCCACTCCCTAATCATAATGAAGTACTGAGGGAACATTTTTTTACTCGGCGTTTATGCGTGGACCGCGTGGACCCCGCATAACCGCATTACAGGTGTACGATCAAAGATATGTTTGGTACGATGAGCCACCTTATAGAGCTTCGCCTAGTGGCCGCCAGACTTGGCGTTTTCGTGCCCATCGGGAATACCGACTGCTGCCGATAAAATTGACAGCTGCTCCCTGTTTCAGAAATGCAGGTTCATATTTAGTGGAAATTTTTTTACAAATTTGTTGCTAAATGGAGAAAATAAATGTAATTTACTTTCGGCTCTTGTCTTTTCCGAAGTTTCAGGCCGAGATTTGCATTCTACAAAAAGTTCTTAGATTCAAAAAATTTCAAGGTGAGATAGAAAATCTGCCAAAAAATAGTCTCAGTTTTCCTGTCGTTGCAAACAATTTTTAGTGAAATTCCTACCTAAATGAAGTACATAAACGTACTTCATGGTCTTCTGGTACTTTTTACAAAGTTTTAGTCTAACATTTTACATAAAAAAAGTTCTTAGATTAAAAAAAAATCCATTGAATGGATAAAATGAGGTCGTTAATATAGGTATTTCGCTGTGTCACATGCCCTTAAATTTTTTTTTAATGGACAGTTTCAGCGATATACGGCGGCATGCGCTCAAAATCAGTGCATATGATATATGTGTATATCATTTAGAACAAAAACAACGACAAAAAAAGAATCACACATTAAAATGTGATCGACATTACGTCCGCCTATCACAATAACTCTCACAGCGGGCTTCTCTCAACAGCTGAACGCTAAGCGCTCAATATTGTTCATTAACTGCAATATTCACAGCTCGAGCGAAACAGCGGTGTTAAAATAAGGTCAGTATCCAGTGCGGTCATAACAGTCATATTAACAAACTGCTTCTCGCAACTTTAGAACACGAAGCGCTGAATATTTTAAATTATTTGCAACATTCACAGTTTGAGGGGAGAAATGATTCTTAAATAAGTCCAGCAACGCGCGAAAGCTAAGAGCTCAATATTTTTAATTATTTGCAAAATTCACAGTTCGAAGGCAGCAGCAGTCCTAAAAGGAGGTAAGTTTCAAGTGCTATTGTGACAATCATTTATATCGCCCACTTCCAACAATGATCAAACGCTAAGCGGTCAATATTTTCAACTAACTGCAATATACATAGTTTGAGGGAGCAGTTGTGCAAAATTAAAATCAGTATCAAGTGCTATTGTGTCATATATCGTCCACTAAAAGCAACGTTCAAACGCTAATCGCTCATTACTTCGAATTACTAGGCAGTCTGATAAGTACCTGAAAATTCTAAGAGATGGCATTAGTATTCACTAATATGAACCATTTTCGTCGAGCTTGATCCTTCAAATGACGCCTGTCAAAACTTTAGCCATTTATGTTTACGAATTTACAAGTTACAGCTCTGAGAAGCGACTAACCTCCGAATTTTTTTTTAATATGGAAAAATCTGAGTTTCGAGTTTTGATTAAACACTACTATCTTCGCAAGAAAACGATATCCGAGACCAAGGCCAAACTGGATAAGTATTACCCGGACTCTGCACCGTCGATTGGAACGATTCATAAGTGGTTTACCGAGTTTCGTTGTGGCCGTACGAGCACAGTTGATGCTGAACGATCTGGGCGCCCAAAAGAGGTCACTACACCAGAAAATGTCGAAAAAAACCATGATATGATGTTGAATGATCCCAAAGTGAAATAGAGAGAGATAGCTAATGCTGTAGGCATATCATTGGAACGCGTGGGCAATATCGTGCATTCAGTTTTGGACATGAAGAAGCTCTGCGCGCGATGGGTGCCGCGTTTGCTAACAGTGGACCAAAAACGAATTCGTCTGACAACTTCCCAGCAGAATTTGGCATTATTTTCGCGTAAGCTGACCGAGTTTTTGCGCCGATTCATAACCATGGATGAAACCTGGATCCACTACTACACTCCTGAGTCAACGCAACAGGCAAAACAGTGGGTTCCACCGGGCCAAAGTGCTCTGAAGCGTCCAAAAACGCAACAATGGGTCGGAAAGGTTATGGCCTCCGTATTTGGGGTTGCACATGGCATAATATTCGTGGACTATCTTGAAAAAGGTAAAACCATAACCGGAGCATACTATTTATCATTATTGGACCGATTGAAAATCGAAAGTTTGGAAATAGTCTAGACGAAGCGGAGAGGTCAAGGTTATTGACACTACTGAGACATATTTTCAAATATCTATGACGTCAAGGAGATTTTTTTCTTGCGCCCTATTTCCAGCATGATTAACTGCATGGATTAGTCTTGTCGAGGGGTAACGAATATTTTTTTCATGACGTACATATCCGAGGAACCACAATACACTGACAACGTGTGCATATTAGGGTGGTCCAAAAGTGCATGGTAAAATTTGTTCACATGCTAGAGGGCAAGGAACCCCCCCCCCCATTTTATTCAAAATCCGAAAAAATCAATTTCCAAATTTTTTATTTTTTTATTTTAACAGGTGCCGGTTTTGACTTGCAATTTCCCATATAAAATGCATGGGGAAAAATCCAACGACGAATTTCATCCATCAGACATATGGGTTTGACACCCCTAACACACCCCCGCGAGTCCCTGAAAACTACCCTTAAAACCAAAAATGTCAATTTTTCATGAAATCGACCTTTGAACACTGTATTCTCATTTTTTTGCCTAAAATTATTAATATTGTTTTTTTTTTTAAAGATGTAACTTTTTTGTTGACTAGCGTGAGGTAATAATATTGGTTCGATGGAATGACGGTGTTGATCTATTAGTCGTGATATGGTACTTAGTTTTTTATTAAAAAACAAGCTTTCGCTTGGTGACACCAAGCCTCATCAGGGATACATATGGAATAAAACCAGTTACCTAGTGAAAAAGAATTTTTAAAGATAAGATGTGTTCGTTAAAAATGTTAGGGAAAGATGTTCTATGTGATTATGTGTGTTATTCTACTTACATTTGTCGTTATAATACTAATTTAAGATAAGAATTGTTGGACTTTGGTTACGTGACTGATATTTATAAAGGTGAGGTTCAGAAAGACTTTTTTAAAAATATATGTTATTGTGTTTTTATTAAATAAGATACCAGAAGTGCGATACTCCCTCCTGGACTTGCAGTGCATTTTAGTGTTAAAAATAAATAAAATTGTGGGCAGCACTCCTCATCACCATGACTGCATGTCCAAGAGTGAGGTTATATTTGTTGTTATGTGGAGAGAGAGTATTCTTGGCTAGAGCCACCTATGTCGCAGTTAGAAAATTAAAGATATAGCGGGAAAAATTTGTTTTCATAACATAGAAAATATACATATTTTAAACATTGTTAGTCGATAGAATTAAACTACGGTATATATCTCTGAGGAAATCTGTGTCGGAACGTTTGTTGACAGAGTTTTGATGTTTCACAATTTGGAACATTTCTTTGAAAGTGCGTTTTTTATCATTATTTATGGGTGCGCAAAATTTTAGCTTTAGAAAAGTCAAATTGGTGGTCTAAAATGTGTGAGTGTGAAACCAGAACAGTGCCTCTAGAATCTTTTTTACAGTCGTTCTTATGGGGCATTATTCCTCAACTGCCCCAACTCAGAAAGTCATGTTTTTCGATTGTCTCTAAATTCTGGGAATATGTTCGCCTACCCAACAGTAGTTAATCCACAAACTTATAGACCAGGATTACCAACCCTCCCCAAGTGAGGGGGGGTTGAATTTTCAACTCCAATGTCTGCAGGGGTAGTTTCAAACGCCTGTAACTTCCTTTCTAATTACGCGATTTAAAATTTTTATGAGGGTTTTGGAAAGTGCTTTTTACACACTTTCATCCTATTTTATTATTTATAACAAAAAAAATTGTTTAAACAATTTTTTCAATAAATAAATTGTTTATTTATCTTTTTTCGCAATTTAGGCAACTACGATTTTTTTTAAATAGTCTCAAAAGAAAGCTTGGCTTTTTTACTATGAAAAATGTCCAATAAGAAAATGGACAAATTGAAATTCATTGAGTTACAGAGCCGGTTGTAGAGGGAGTCCTCGCGCTCGCACTCGGGCG
>NC_046658.1:24402423-24407610 GCF_010883055.1 Belonocnema kinseyi
TGTGAATGTCATCTTATTGATTTTATTTAAGAAAAAGTATAAATTTTGCTTTCTGTCGCAGAATTTGTTTTAGAAATTGAATTATGGTTGTAGAAAGGAGAAATTTCTAATTTTAATTCTTTTTACTTAGAATCAGGAATCCAAAATATACAAACCTGATTAAAATTTGAACCGATTTGAACTCTTGATGGTGTCTATATACAATTTTAAGTCGAAAATTGTCGCTTCTTTAATCATAATTGAGTATTAAAAGGCACTATCGACGAAATACATAATTTCAACTTTTTTTATAGCTAGAGAAAATTGGAATATAATTGTCTTTAAATTGTTCTATTCTCAGATAATTTGTCTTGCAAGTTAAATTTCCCAATAATCGTGGAACTTGACTTTTATTTAAAAATATGGTGAAGGAATAGGTTCGCAATAATATTTATGTAGAATAAATGGCCAAATAAGAAACACTGGGGTTTTAGCATTTTAGAGTGTCAATAACAATTTAAAAAATAACAAAAAGTCATCAAAAAGAAATAAATGACGTTCAGATTATAGAGAGTATAAGCTAAAATGAATTTTTAAAGGCAATAGGAAAACATGAATAATGTAATAAGTTTATGAAACGCAGTTTATTAAGTATTTGCATTCCGCAATCACATATTATGAACTGTAGCACCTCAAATCATCATAATATTTTGAACATCTTAAGAGCTAAAAATAAAGCACAGAACATTGATAAAAATAAAATGTTGTGATGTAAATCGTACAATTTAACTTACATCTATACAAAGATTCTTTTTTTGAATAAGCCTGAAATTTATTTTGGTAAATCCAAGTACTGATTGTTTCAGTATTTTAAAGTATGAAATGTTTTGAAGTCCAACTTATATGCTTGCAACGAGTAACCTTGCCATAAAAGCTTTTATAATTTGAGCTGTATAAAGATAAATTATCCTAACATTTTAAACATTCTAAAAGTTATAACCAAAGGATAACAAATTATTTCAAATAAATGTTGTGATTTAAAATCGCATTTGCATCTATATAAGACTTTTTTGTTCAAATAAGTTTTAACTTTCATCGTAATAAGTACTTAACTATTGACTATCATAAAATCGAGCTTAAATCTACAGAAAGCTTTTATGGTAAAATTAGTCTTCAATTTATCTTCGCCAAGACTAATATTTACCTACTGATTATTTCAATCTTTTAAAGTATGAAATAGCCAACAGTTGGACTTATTTATTTTTAATGAGTTAACCTATAAATTGTACATGAGATTGCACGAGTAGTTGTAAGATTACCGATTTGAACTTTCGTTTTTGTAAATGCTAATGCTTAACTACTGATTATTTCTTTTTTTTAAAGTATGAAATATCTAAAAGTCGAACTTACGTACTTGTAACGAGTAACCTTAGCATAAAAGTTTATATAATTTGATATGCGTAAAGATACATTATTGTAATATCTGGAACATTATTAAATCTCTAAACTAAGCATGTAACATTACTTAAATCAAATTTTATGATTTGAAATCGCAATTTCATCTAAATAAGGCTTTTTTGCCTGAATAAGTTTGAACGTTCATCTTCTTTAATGCTTAACTATTGACGAGAATTCCCATGCTCCTAAGTAAATTATTGATTAAATCCAATTTCGTGATATAAAATAATAAAATCGTATAGCTTAGAAATTTTGTGATTAAAAATCATACAATTGAGCTTACATCTATTTAAAGCTTTTATGTTTAAATCAGTCGTACATCTCGTGAATGCTGATATTTAACTACTGTTTATTTCAGTCTTTAAAAATTCTAATTATACACTCGCTGTTACATCTATATAAAGCTTTTATGTTTAAATTAGGCGAACGTGTTCCGTCGCAAATTACCGCTTCAATCTTATAACTAAACATAGGTCGAAGTTCTCTTGAATTATGAATACAATTTTTCAGAATAGTGCTGTATATTAAAAATATTTTTGGATAATAAACTCCATTCGTAGCTTCTCATAAAATATAAATTCGTGTAAGCTATTTTGAAAGAAGTTATATAAACTACGGCAAGTGTCTTGAAACGTACTTTTTTCCATGCTCCTTTATTATATGCAGAGGCATTGGACAGAGTAATTCAGAGTAACTGATGAGAAATTTACTGGATGAATATTGTACTTCGTAAGCATCGAAGTATGTATCAAATTGCACCATTTTCAGGTTTTCGTACAGGAAAAAAAAGATTAGATTTTTTGTCTAAAATTATGCATTTAATACGACTAAATTCGACAAATCCGTCCGTTTGTCCTGTCAAAATTGCCAAATTTTCCTGGTATTTAAAACCGAATTTTTTAGCCCACTTAACATGAAAAATGGTTTCTTTTAGAAGATTTGGAATCATGCAATTTTGCGGCAGTGACAGCTTTTTCAATGTTGTTGACTTTTTAAAACCTAGTTGCAACTTCTCAGAAAGTCCCCCATTAGATAGTAATTGATTCGCAAGTTTTAGTTGATGCTTTAATGCTAATGTGTAAATCACATTCTTTTTACAGAAGGAGATTGAAGCTGTAGTTTTAGATTCCTGATGCTTTGATTCAAATCGCATACACCAGAATTTAATGAGGGGCCCGCAAGCTCTCATTACAGTACCGTAGTGTGTCAAAAAATGTGCTTTGGGTTTTAGCGTTTTTTTGAATAAATTTACAAAAGAGTAATTATGCTCTTAAACAAGCGTTTTTAAAAGAAAGCTACAGTCCTTTTGAAGAGATGGAGAAGTTACAAGGCATATGATTTGACGAAGGTTCAGATAGAATTCCCAAACAGAGTCATTACGGAGAACTCGATCACCCATCATTAGTCCAAAAGAAAGGACAAATGTCCACATTTCCTTGGCTGACATTTTAATTTTACGGTTTTTAGGACTGGAAGTTTCGGAAATTGGAGGAGTAATATTCTTTTTGTCAATCGAGCCGTAATCATAGTATTGCATTCTGTAATTTAATTCTTCCAAGGTAAATTGTTTTGTGATGAATATATAATTAATCAATATCTGCGCCATATCTTCATCACACACTCCCTCAAACAGATCATGCATAATATCGACGACTAGATTTCTAGTCATATGAAACCCTTCTATTTGATGAAATGCATTTTCTTCTTTAATGCCCGTCTTCGTTAGATCCTGAAGTAGTAAATCTGATTGATAGGAAGCTATTGTCCTTAAACTATTTGCATCTTCCCTATGAGAAAATCGCCTTTCATGTTTTGGAAGTTTACAGAGTCTGCAAAGAAAGTGTGCATTGAAGCACTCCACCAACCCGAAAATGGAATTCAAACCGAGGTTATCGCCCGTTATTAGTGCTAACTTGAAGTACACACATTTTTCGCCTTCAGGAAGTTTCAATATTATACCTTTATTTTGCAGAAATTGCAGCTCTTCAATTAATTTTGAAAATGCGAGTGCATTGCCGCAACTTTTTCTATCTTCAGAATAAAACAGTTCGGCAAGATAAATATTCTTTAAAGCACCTTGAAATTCTGGTGGAAAAATTGGAATACTGATGTAAGAAGCCCCTATTTTATAAATGCCTGCGTGACTACCTAAAGCGTTGCCCGTCTCGTAGTCGTCGAAAAATAAGAAAAGGGGTATTACTAAATCTGTGTCGTAATCCTTGATCAACTCTTTCCACAAAGATCCCTGTATGAAATTTGATAACACCTCAGTTTCATTTTCGAGACATTTTTTGCATGCCATAACAGCATTAAAAACGCCTTTCATTTCAAAAACTTTCTTTAAAACCCTACTAAGTTGAATGCACTCTGCTCTTGCTTCTACATGTGCCTCTTTGACATTACCCGAACGTGATATGGCTGGTTCATGCTTTTCACCTATTTCATTTCTTACCGGAGGAAGTAAAACCCCAATATCCTTTAACTTTTTAAATCGTAAATGTTCAGTTTCGAGTCCTTGAAACGCGTTTCGTGTTAAGTTTAAAGCATTTGCAATATTATTATAATTTTCCTTTGACTCACCCAAAGTTTTTAAACGATCAAGTATATGATAATGTATTGAAGAGGTCTTGTGAACAATTTCTGTGTGCAAATCTACGAATACTTGTACTTTTTTTCGTGCCAAAGTTGAATCTGCATATAAGCCACTAACACCTTGCAGCGCTTTTAATTGTAGTGAGTTTTTTAATTTCTTGGTATCGAAAAGTGTAGCTGGGTTACATTTAATACTTGATTTATCTGACTTTTGATCTAAATTTCGAACACTTAATAATTTTTGGTCAGCTTCACCTTTACTAGAATTAAGTTTGCTAATATTAGGGTTTATAGTCTGAGATTTACGAAGTCTGTTTTTAGATTTTAGAATGGATGTTATTCGACCCTTTTGTTCCATTTCTGCTAATTTTCCACTGCTACTAACAGTTTCGCGCACATCATTGTGTATTTCTACCCAATGTCGTTTATATTATTTGAAGTTTGAAAATTGTCGAAAACATTTTAGCTCACCGCAGAATATATAAGTTCTTTTTTCACACCTATGCTCATAATATACGTGGAGGCTTAAAAGGTCCAGACTAGCGATTATAGCTTTGCACAAATAACACCTCGGCATTGTGAATATTCAACTAGACTTTATATGCGAATAAACTTATTTCTATTATTATGAGAGTCTTTCAATAGTACGAAATGAATAAAAAAATATGCAGAATTTACAGCATCTGTCATAAATACTATCTTGCCATATTTTAATCAATATTAAACGCTTTTAAAAAACGATATAATTCTTTAGAATCAGTCATAAATCTCCTAACTATTAATCACCTTACCACGGTTACGTAGATCCCCAAGAAGAGTTACAACGCTTTCTGTCATGTTCTCGTCGTGCCCTTCTCCTATACCATATATTCTCAGTTGAATAATTAACCAAATGTTCTCAACTTCTTTCGGATAATTCAGCTGTAGAGCATAATAACTTTTGAAGAGAACATCGAAGGCTTTTATTGAAGAGCCAATTGAATAGCGAGTATCGTTGATGCACAGATATGAGGCATCGATATCAACAAGAGTTTCACCTACGAGAACAAGAAGTGGTTGTTCTGTTAGGCCATGCATCCGAAGTTTTTCTCGTCGACTATCCAGCCTCTCTTGAAGTTTTGATATATTCTGTTTGTATAACAAAGAGAAATTAAAATA
>NC_046658.1:24407710-24412084 GCF_010883055.1 Belonocnema kinseyi
CCGATGACTTCATGCAATTTTGGATCAATGTGAGTAATACAATAAAATGGCATACTTGAAAACTGTTCCGCGGTATGCTGCCGCATAACGCCCGAGTGCGAGTGCGAGGACTCCCTTTACAACCGGCTCTGTAACTCAATGAATTTTAATTTGTCCATTTTCTTATTAGACATTTTTCATAGTAAAAAAGTAAAGCTTTCTTTTGAGACTATTTAAAAAAAATCGTAGATGTCTAAATTGCGAAAAAAGTTAAATAAACAATTGATTTATTGAAAAAATTGTTTAAACAATTTTTTTGTTATAAATAATAAAATAGGATGAAAGCGTGTAAAAAGCACTTTCCAAAACCCTCACAAAAATTTTAAATCGCGTAATTAGAAAGGAAGTTACAGGCGTTTGAAACTACCCCTGCAGGCATTGGGCTTGAAAATTCAACCCCCCCTCACTTGGGGAGGGTTGGTAATCCTGGTCTATAAGCTTGTGGATTAACTACTGTTGGGTAGGCGAACATATTCTCAGAATTTAGAGACAATCGAAAAACATGACTTTTTGAGTTGGGGCAGTTGAGGAATAATGCCCCTTATGTTCTCTAATTATATCTTTCAAATGTCGTTCAGTTTGGCCAACATATAAACATCTGCACTCACATGGAATGCTGTAAATAATATGAGTTTTTTTCTCTATTAGGGTTATATCTTTGTTTTTTGTGAAACAATGAAAAGGATCTTTATCGTATTTGCAGGTAATTAAAATATTGAAATCGATAAAAGTTCTTTTGTAGAATTTCGTGAGTTCATTGATAAAAGGTAGTGCGATAAGTTTATTAAAATCGATATTTGGAGATCTGTTTTGTGTTTTAATATGTGAGTTTTGGTTTTTAGCCTGTAAATAATTTAATCTTTTATTGATATATTTTTTGGTAAAGCTGCTTGGGTAACCGTTATTCGTTAGTGTATTTTCGAGGATTTTAAGATTTTGTGCTTTAAATTTCGTATCTGAGAGTGTGATGGCTCTATCTACTAAATTGTTAATAACAGAAATCTAATCTTCATTTGCTATGTTAGATTCGAAACTAACGTATCTTCCTGACCATGTTTCTTTGCGGAACCAGTTGGTTATAATTTTACTGTATTTCTTGTGTAAAATCATGTCTAAGTAGTTTATTGACTTGTTTCTTTTTCTATTTCGATAGTGAACTGTAATCTAGGATGGTAGGAATTTAAAAGGTTAAGTAGGATGTCAATTTTGTCATCAGGGACACACGTCAGAATGTCATCAACGTATCGGAAATAGAAGATTAATTTAAAATGTAGATTTTTGAAGATATCTTTTTCGAGTCCTTCCATTATTAAATCAGAAATTTTACTGGAGAGAGGGGATCCCATGGGGTTACCAAAGATTTTTTTGTAATATTGATTTTGGAATATGCAGTATGCGTTGTCTAAAAAAATTCTATTAATTCTAAAAATTATTGAATTGGTATGTTGGTGTCTTCTCTGATTTTAAACCAGTTAGTTTTTATATTTTTTAAAACGAGTTCTTTAGGAATATTTGTGAATAAGGATTTGGTGTCTAGAGAAACAATTTTGTAATCTACAGGGATTTGAATATTTTTAATTTTTTCAATGAGATCCCAACTATTTTTAATTTTTGATGTTGTTTTTCCAATTACTAATTGAATGAATTTTCCAATATATTTCGAAATGTTATAGATAGATGATCCCATGAAGGAAGCGACAGGTCTTAGTGGTATGTTTTCTTTATGGATTTTTGGCAGTCCGTAAAATTTTGGAGCAATACCATTGTAGTTTTTAAGAAATTTAGCTGTATCTGGATTTATAAAACCGAGTTTCAAAAGTTTGGAGATAAGTTTATTAAGTTTCCTTTGTATTTTTGTGTCGGATCTTTAGTAAATTTAATGTATGTTTTAGTATCTAGTAATAGAGTTTCACATTTTTTAGTATAATCTGTTTTGTTTAGGACGACGGAAGTATTACCTTAATCAAATTCCGTGACAAATATATCATTGTTTTGTTGTAAGAATTTATTTGTTTTAGTTCCAAGAATTTCAAGATCAGGCTTAATATTGTTACTGTAATTTTTATTCAGGTATTTTTGTAAGTTACTAGAGATTTTAGATCTAAGTTCGTTTCTTTTTTCATTAGGAATTAAATCAATTTTGTTTTCTATGCATGCAAGAGTTTCTTCGTTTCTTCAACGATAGATCCTTTGTTTTTAGCAGAATTGCAAAATTTTTCTCCTGAGCTTAAAAAAACCTACATCTTTAGGAATTTCTGTTTCAGTGAGATTGATGAGCCATTTTTTGTTTGGTCGCTTTTTGGAGTTGATGTCATAGTATTTATTTGTGAGCCATTCAAATATCGTTATCGATTTTTCTATTAAGACTTTCTCAAAATTGTTAATAATATTGTTTTGACAAACAAAAAATCTTTTAAATAAGAGTTCTTTATCTTTGATATTTAAGAGTTTCATTTCTATTTTTTGTACCTCGCTTTTGACTTTTCTGATGCTAAAATTTACATTCGTGATCTCTAATTTCAGAATTCTGATTTTAAAATCTAGGCAGTTTTTGTTAAAATGACTTTTACATTTAGGATTATCGAACTCAATATTAGGTTGTAAATTAATGATATGTGCGGGAAGATATCCTTGTCGTTATAATACTAATTTAAGATAAGCATTATTGGAGTTTTGTTACGTTACTATTACTTAAAAAGGTGAGGTTCAAAAAGACTTTTTAAAAAATATATGTTATTCTTTTGTTAATTAAATAAAATAACAGAAGTGCGATACTCCCTCTTGGACATGCAGTGCATTTTAGTATTAAAAATAAATAAAATTGTGAGCAGCACTCCTCATCACCATGACTGCATGTCCAGGAGTCAGGTTATATTCGTTGTTATGTGGAGAGAGAGAGTATTCTATGTTCGCTAGAGCCACCTATGTCGCAGTTGAAAAATTAAAGATATAGCGGGAAAAATTCGTTTTTATAACATAGAAAATATACACATTTTAAACGTTGTTAGTCGATAGAATGAAACTACGTTATATATCGTTGAGGAAATCTGTGTCGGAACGTTTTTTGACAGAGTTTTATTGTTTCAAAACTCAACATATTAAAACACAAAACAGATCTCCAAATATCGACCTTAATCAACTTATCGCACTACCTTTTATCAATGAACTCACGAAATTCTACAAAAGAACTTTTATCGATTTCAATATTTTAATTACCTTCAAATACGATTAAGATCCTTTTCATTGTTTCACAAAAAGCAAAGATATAACCCCAATAGAGAAAAAAAACATATTATTTACAGCATTCGATGTGAGTGCAGATGTGTATATCGAGGCTTCCTAACGGTAGGATGCCAACGCACGCGACAAGACTTGACGGTACTTAACCAAAAATTAAAACAATAAAAAACTAACCGAGAAATTAGCGCTAGAAAGTCTTGCTCGCGTAATTGAGCAAGATGAGGCTAGAAGTTGGCCAAAACTAAAAGGTGCTCACTCGCTTCTTCAAATCATGAAAGTTCTATTTAGGGCCAGCAAAACATGAAGGTTGTCACTTCTCGCGTTTACATTATAAGCGAGAAGTAGCACCTTCATGCTTTGCTCGCCCGAGATAGCACTTTAATGTTTTGATGGAGCGAGCGAGCATCTTCTAGTTTTTGCCAACTTCTAGCTTCATCTTGTTGAATTCCGCGATCTAAAACCTTCTAGTGCTTACTTCTTGGTTAGCTTTTTATTGTTTATATTTTTGGTTAAGTATCATCTAGTCGATCGCGTGCGTTGGCATCCTATCGTTAGGGCGCCTCGATATATTGGCCAAACTGAACGGCATTTTAAAGATAGAATTAGAGAACATAAGAACGACTGTAAAAAAGATTTTAGAGGCACTGCTCTGGTTTCACACTCACACACTTTACACCACCAATTTGACATTTCTAAAGCTACAATTTTGCGCACCGAAAATAATTATAAAAAACGCACTTTCAAAGAAATGATCCAAATTGTGAAACATCAAAACTCTGTCAACAAACGTTCTGACACAGATTTCCTCAGCGATATATACCGTATTTTAATTCTATCGACTAACAACGTTTAAAATATTTATATTTTCTATGTTATAAAAACAAATTTTTCCCGCTATATCTTTAATTTTCCAACTGCGATATAGGTGGCTCTAGCGAACATAGAATACTCTCTCTCTCTCCACATAACAACGAATATAAGCTCACTCCTGAACCAGTGATCCCAGATCTGAAACGAGATACGGTCCAATACTATGACAGGGCTATGTCCGTGTGAATATAGTAGGAGACGCTGTAAATGACTGAGTTGCGCGCG
>NC_046658.1:24412184-24414802 GCF_010883055.1 Belonocnema kinseyi
GTATTAATATTTATATAATTTATATTTTATACATGAAATAACATAACCTCCAAATATACGCATATCAAGAGGCGCGCGATCTATTCAAATCAAGAGAATCGTCAGCATCGAAATCTGGAAATGTTAAAATCCCAATCTCCTGAATTTATTTCAAAGCAGTTAGCTTCTGCTATCTTATTTAATTAACAAAACAATAATATATATTTTTTAAAAAGTCTTTTTGAACCTCACCTTTATAAATAACAGTCACGTAACCAAACTCCAATAATGCTTATCTTAAATTAGTATTATAACGACAAATGTAAGTAGAATAACACATATAATCCCATAGAACATCTTTCCCTAACATTTTTAACGAACACATCTTATCTTAAAAATTCTTTTCCACTAGGTAACTAGTTTTACTTCCATATGTATACCTAATGAGGCTTGGTATCACAAAGCGAAAGCTTGTTTTTTAATAAAAAACTAAGTAGCATATCACGACTAGTAGATCAACACCGTCATTCCATCGACCCAATATTATTATTAATATTGGTCTAGTGGATATATTTATTATCATTGATTAAATTATTTTCAGTTATTTAAACAAGTGGAATTGGTTTAAATAATTTTTTTCCTGGAAAATCTCGTTTTGTCCCTAAAACTTAATACTATTAGTCTAGTAGAATATTTATTAACATTGGTTAATTAATATTTTATTATTTAAACAAATGGGATCTGTTTAAACAATTTTTATCGAAATTTCGTTTTTTTCTTTAAAAATTATTACTATTGATCTAGTAGAATATTTATTAACATTGGTTAATTAATATTTTATTATTTAAACAAATGGAATCTGTTTAAACAATTTTTATCGAAATTTCGTTTTTTTCTTTAAAAATTATTACTATTGGTCTAGTGGAATATTTATGAACAGTAGTTCATTAATTAATTATTACTGATAAATATTCCACTAGACTAACATTAATAATTTTAAGGAAAAACAATAAATTTTCGGAACAAAATATTTAAACCAATTCCATTTTATTAAATTATTTAAAAATTAATTAACTGTTATAGACCATGAATGAGGAACACGAATAACATTTAAACTGTTTTTATTAATAGTTAAGAACCAATGAATCATACAACAGGGAGATGCGCTCGTCTCAACTCGCTCATCGCCTCATTCACTCGACTACTTCTCCTCCCTACCGTCCTACCACTATGTAGTACTCGTGTCTAGGGGCCTACGCCTAGGGACCTTCAGAGAGAATCTATTGGCGCTAACATAACCAATTATAATAAATATTCCATTAGGCCAATATGAATAATTTTAAGTAAAAAGACCAGAATAAAGTGCTCAAAATGTCGATTTCATGAAGAATTGACATTTTTTGTTTTACGGGTAGTTTTCAGGTATTCGCGGGGGTGTGTTAGGTATGTCAGACCAATATATATAAGACATGAAATTCTTCTTGCATAATTCTCTACAAGTCCCCATAATTTAACATCACATTTTTTCAAACTCTAAAAAATTATTTCAAAAACTCAAAAAAGTGATTTTTCCCCGTGCATTTTATATGGGAAACTTCAAGTCAAAACCGACACCTGTTAAAATCGGAAAATAAAAAAATAAAAATTATGGATTTTTTTTGCTGATTTGGAATGAAATTGTGGAGCCCGTTGTCCTCCAAAAAATAAAAGGCTTTTTGGGCCACCCTAGTTCACATGCATCAACAGTTCGAGCACCAGACTTACATGTACAGTAGTAACCTTGCACAAGTTTCACTTCCTCACCATTCATTTCATCTTCGTTAGTAGGTTTGTATGCAATCCATAACTGGTGTCTTCCTGCATTGCGGAACCGTGAGCACACCCTTATCCTCAATAATCCAGCTTCTGATATCCTATCCGCATCTCCTAACATTTCAACCTGGAAATCAGCTGTGTCGTTCCTCTGCATTTTGTCCTGAACATAGGATGGGGCCAATTTTATTTGATATGTCCCAATAGTCAGTTTTTTCAAATAGTTTAAAATTAATAGTGGAAAATCGGGTATATGTTCCGAATTCAAGCGAACCCATCTTTGAGCGTTTTATGTGTGTGGCCCCTCAATCTCCACCAAGGCTTGCACCACATTCGGTTCTCTGGCTTTCTGAAGCAATTGTCGAGCCATCAGTCTCTTCCATCGTGATGAGAGGATGCTACACGGAAAAAAAATTGTTTAGGCGAACGAAGAATTCATGATTATATTCGATTCCAGGGAAATGTTCATGTAGATTAGGTTAAACGTTTCGTTACAGTATTTAAACTTTTCGTGTAAAACAGCACTTTTCGTGAAAAAGGTAAATCAATGAAATTATCCTTTTGAATAGATTCTGTATTCTATCAGTATCGTAGAATAAAATAAAATATTTATATATAGTAGGAATATATATTTCTACAGTAGCGAATTGTTCGGCAGGTATCGCGAATATAATTTAGCTGAATTAGCTAAAATGAAAATGCCTGCGAATTAATATATTTAAAAGATGTTAAATGGCAATCGAAGTCGAAGTGGAGTGATTTTAAGTGCAACGGGTGATAATTTTACGAAAGAAGGTAAGTAAAACAAGAAATTATAATATTGAATT
>NC_046658.1:24414902-24418236 GCF_010883055.1 Belonocnema kinseyi
TTTGAGTTATTTCAGGAAATTTTCATAAAAAATGATAGTTTTAATATGCAACAGGGAATTTGCGAGAAAAGTGATCATTCCTAATAGAGGTAGAAAATTTTCTGAAGCAATATAAAATGTAATTCTGCATTGGAAGAAACAAAGAATTACTATTCAGATCCGTAGGACAGAATTTTTATCAAGTAATTATAATTCTGACTTGTAAGAGGAAATTTTTAAAAATAATTAAATTTTTATTCGGAGCGGGACTTTTCAACAATAATTATTATAGTTTTGACTTTGAACAGGACTTTTTTGATCAGAGTAATAATTTTGAGTTGGAAAATGTGAGATTTTCCGAAGCAATTTTATATATTATTGTAAATGAAATAAAAAATTATTATTTAAATCTAGAGCAAGAAACATTCCCTGATAAATTATAATTTGACTTAGGAGAGGGAATTTTTGAAAATAAGATATATTTTTGAGAAGAATGATTATTTTAAGTTATAACAGGAAATACTCTGAAGTAATAATATATATAATTTTGAACTTGATGAAAAAAATTATCATTCAGATCTGGATCACGAAATTTTTCCTAATATTAATTAAAATTGTGACTTGAAAGAGAGAGAGAGAGAGAGAATTTCGCATTATAATTACAATTTTGATTTCGAACGGAGACTATTCAAAAACAATTAATTTAGTTCTTACTTTTAACAGGATATTTGTTATAATTCTTTTAATGCAGATTTTAAGCACGAAATTTTTCCCGATGAATTATACTTTTTACTTGGTCAATTTAATTTTCCAAAACAATCAAAATGCAGACCTGGAAGGGGGAAATTTGTGAAGAAATAATGATTTTGAATTGTAGCAGGAAATTTTTAAAAGCAATATTATGTGTAATTCTAAACTGAAAAAATTATAGTTTATATCTAGAGCATGTAATTTTTCCTAAGGTAGAATAATTGTGACTTGGGAGAGGGAATTTTTCAAAATAATACAAATTTTGAGTTGGAACGGGGAATTTTATAAAAAACTTATTGTAATTTCCTCTTCAAGTAGTTAATTTTTCAGAGAAATTAGAATTTTGAGTTGTTAAGTGAATTATTTGATGATTATAGGTAATTATGAATTGGTTAAAAAAAATTAAAATTACATTGTGGAACAGAAGATTTGTCCTAAGGAATTAAATTTCGGAATTGGAAGATGGAATTTTCCAAAATAATTAAAAATTTTATTTGGAATTCTCTAAAAGAATGATAATATTTATGACTTTCGAGCAGGGCATTTTTTGAGAAAATGGTAATTTTTAGTTCGTTCAAGGAATTTTAGAGGAAAATTATCATTTGAAATTACAACAGGAAATTTACCAATGCAATCATATATATTTCTAGATTCAAAAAAGAAAGAAATTCTAATTTAAATCTGAAAGACATCTTTTCTAATGAATTATAATTGTAATTTCGGGAGTAGAATTCCCAGATAAATTAACATTTTCGCTTGAAACGGGGTGATTTTACGTTTAACAGAGAATTGCATTTTTTTTAAGCAAATAAATTTTTAATGAAGCTCAATTTTACATTTCTGCCATTGGTTATTTTTGTAGCTTATAGAAAATAATAACGCAGGAATTATTGTCGAGGACAACAGGACTGAAGACACGGAATTGCGTACGAAGCCCACTAACGAAAATGTCAGAAATCATTCAGGTACCTCGTTTATTTGATTGTTCACATATAAAATGTATGCAATGCTGTTTAACTTATTTTTAAATATTGTTAAATAGATTCAGTGCACGAAAGGGAAGTAGATATTTATGGGCTATTGAAAATATCTATAGAAGGAATAGCTGCGTTAAAATATTACGATGAGAATACAATTTTGACTAATGAGCATAGGCTCAATATATCTGAAATAATTATTCGACATGAAATGAAGCCGGAATATGAGTACTGGTAAGAATTTTTTTAAATTCACAAGTCTAAATTTCCAACGATGTCTTGAAAAGTAGATTTTTTTATCATATTATTTTTCAATGTTCTTTATAATACAAAATTACAAATAATTTGTTTCAGCATACACTCAAAAAGAATAACTTATCTTGCTGCGAGCATTATAAAAGTGTTTCCAACTGAAAGTCCAGCAACATACTACATTCCCTTCGCCATACACTCCCTAACGAGAAAACCTATTTTTGCCAAAGGGAAACTCCAAGGAAAATATTATTTGTTGCGAGATAAACTGAGAAAAGCTGGAGTTACTGTGGGAAATTTGAACGCTATTCAAAGTGGATCAAGAACATCGGATTTGCCCGAACCACGAGAAATGATTTTGGCTACCTATGAACAGATAGAAGGCCCGGGTAATTATTTTATTTTAATGAGTTCTAAAGTTCGTATTTCATTTAAATGCATTACCTATATATTTTTATAACTATTTCTGAAGATACCGTTGAACTGTACACCGCTGAATTATGGCTAAAAAATCACTTGAGTCCATGGAATGAGGTTTTAAGTCAGTGGATTTTGACTTCGAAATTCAGGATTCGAAAAGTAACATCCGAAGTCTCCATTACAAGTAAAGTTTACATGTCAACGTACAAAGTTTTACAACAGCCACTGGGATTCGAGCTTGTGAGTTTTGTATTCTCTCCGCATAAAATGATATGTTTATTTAAACATTTGATATACTTTTCAAATGAAAGTTATAATTTCGGATTTACCTTAATTTCGGAATTAAATTTTGACCCATTGAATATTGTAATCTTTTTAGATCGATGCAGACTTTGCGGATATTTACCTAGAAAAAACAAATTGTCTAGCGACAGAATGGGATTCCTTTGAGAAGGAAGTCATTGCTTGTGCTGAAACCTGAAACCTTTACGAAATAAATGGTTTAGTAGCTCAATATTATTTGATTGATAGCGATATATACGGTGAATATATATACATTACATTACATTTGATCCAATAAGTTATGTTTTGTAATTTTAGCGGTTTCCACATAAAAGTTTTTTGCAGCTTCCGTTTCTATTGTTTTACGATTACTACCTTTATTGCTTCCCTGCGTGAGTGTGAAAGGAGCTGACAACAAGCCATTGTGGAAATTAAGTAGACCCGAAACTCAAGATTCATTTGTTATGCACATTACTGTAAGCCTTACACTTAGAATATTTTTCTTTCAATTTTTAAACTTATTTAATACTTCAGAATATAAAGAACATTTAACAAGTAAGTTATCCTAAATTATATTTTAATTTCTCTTTGTTATACAAACAGAATATATCAAAACTTCAAGAGAGGCTGGATAGTCGACGAGAAAAACTTCGGATGCATGGCCTAACAGAACA
>NC_046658.1:24418336-24419596 GCF_010883055.1 Belonocnema kinseyi
ATTGGACAACATACTAACAGAAAAGCATTTTGCTCGACACCTTGACAAATGTAATTCCATGTAGAAACATGCGTTTAAATAAAATATTTTACCAAAAAAGTTGTGATTGTTCATCATTAAAATCAATCATCTAAAGTGCAGCTATTATGAAATATATTCAATCTTGTCTAATATGCGACAAGGGATTTCTGACGACTTTTTGAAAGTCATGTTTCAATATTTTAGTAAACAAGCTGTAAGTCTTGCCATTTCCACTGTCAGGCAATCACTAATGCAACGCGTTGTTCCTCGTAATATTGGGATTTATGCTCTCACGCGACAACAGTCTATAGAAATGCATATCACTGAATTTGAAAATGAATTATACAACCCAGAGCCACAGACTCCACGGTTGATGCAAAAATTGACGGTACCTATGTCAATATACCAAAAAGTACCAATTTTCAATCTCTTCGGCAGTCATACTGTGTTCACAAGGGACGGCATACACTTAAGCCTATTTTGATTGTAGCACTGAATGGCTATATTCTGGGCATGCAAGGGCCTTGTTTTGTTGTATAGTCGAAGTGATGACGCTGCAATTTTACGAAACGATTTTGAGAGAGATGCTGAGAGAATGAGACAGTGGTTCCAGGAAAATTATATTATGATAGTAGATAGAGGTTATCGGGATGTCACAGAGCTACTGGCTCGCCTCGGTATCAGATGGAAAATGCCAGCACTTCTACTACCTGGGCATCGACAGCTTTCTACGGAGGAAGCCAATGATTCATGTTTAGTTACGAAGTCTAGATGGATTGTAGAGGCTAGGAATGGTCACATAAAAACTATACTTAAATTCTTGGACAAAACTGTACCAATTCTGCATCTTCCAAATCTGGGTGATTTTTATCACATCTCTGGTGCAATCATAAATAGTTACACGGTAAAAAAAATTGAGCTGTGACAGGGGTATTATTCGTTATTATAGCCAAACATTTAGCTGGAAACGAACGAGGGAATTTAGGAAGATCCCCACGTCAGCCAAAGTGAATATCTTTGACCATTTTAGCTGTTCTGGGGATATCATATAGTCAACGAAGGTATTATGTATATCTGAATGAGAGAAATAAAAATTATCTGAGACCTCTATTAAAGTATGTATACCAATCATAACTAAAAGTTTTATAAGCCAGAAAAAAGAAAATATTTGCCAGAATATTTGTAAGAATGTGATGTTAAATTTACGTGTACTGTGAATTACAAAACCAATAATAATGT
>NC_046658.1:24419696-24459003 GCF_010883055.1 Belonocnema kinseyi
GAGGGAGCTCTTCTTAATATTTTGACACCAAAATCATGTCGATACACCTTACCGACTGCGAGTAAAGCCACCCACGCTTTAACTTGACAGACTGTACACTCACCACGCCAAAATTTATGAGTAATTTCAAAACATGTTTAAGCCATTGAGGGAGTTTCTTAAATCCGACTTTTGAATTTTTTTGATAGGTACGGGACTGACTCAATATATATTGTTTCCGAAGGTTTTAAGAATGAAAAAAAGATTACTTGTCCAATATCCGGGGCTTTGCGAGGTAGCAGACGACTATGTGTTTGTTGTAAATGTAATTGTAATCCGCCACCAGACTAGCTGTCACCTTCGTGCCACGCACGGAATCGGGGAGCCATTCCTTATTGGCCGCGGCTCAAGACTACGATTCTGTAAATGGGAAGCCTCTTATACGACATTTAATTTTTGATGAGACTATTATCAATCGATAGTACGTCAAAAATAATTAGGTACGCGTACAAAAATTGTTGATCCCTTGTGAGTACTACGAGTGTTTGTAAATCGCATTAGCGACGGTTGCCGAACGTCTACTATTTCGCGCGCGTGTACTGTATCAAGCACCACCGGTTCCCCGGTAAAGCACCTGGCAGGCGACCATGCTGCCGTGGGTTCAAGTCTTTTTGTCAACTTTTTTGTCGTATTGTAAACATTTCAAATAATAATTTTTAATGCTTTACCGCCGATTAAATTTTTTTTCTAAAATATTACTTGGAAACAAATATCATGCAGACACTGTTCGAATCATTTATTTGTATTGTTACGTCCTATAACGTATTATAACTATACTATTTATACTTATATTATTAATCATCGCTATATTTATACTTATAATTTATATTAATAATTATAAAAGGAAAGGATTACGTTTTTATAAAAACGCACAATCTTGTGATATGTATTATTATACAGTATGTTAAAATCAATATTTTGAACATCGTTGTTCAAACCACGTAACTTGTGCATCTTGACTTTCATTACACCGCAAAAATACAATGATTTCTCATCTACAAATCTTCGGCCGCAGCTCATAAAAGTCAGTTACGAAACATTAAAGAGGGTGTCACAATAACCAGTTCCTTGGACTCAAGGTACTGCGTCCCCGATTCTACGCCTTCAGATATAGACACCTGTATATATATATATATATATATAGAAATCAATTGATTTCAATTGTTACGTTCCCTCGCCGTCAAGTTTTTGGTTATCAAGTTTTTGATTCGGATCACAATGGTCTGATCCCAGGGTCTGAATCAAAAGTCAGTCTAACTAAAATCTTTAAATCGGGCGAAAGCTCTGCCCTAGAGTACAAGGAAATAATTCTTCAAATATTATATTACATAAAAGACTCCGATTATTTGGAAACTCTTTCCAAATAGTCAAAATACGATTTTCAACATAAAAATAAAATCAGTGTTGTGCTTAGGAAATTCAATAGAAATGAAATCGATTAGAATTTCAAATCCCTTTTTAATAAAGTGAAACTTCACTCAGAAGATTCCTTGACAATACTATTGTCAACCATAATTACCCCTGAGTACCAGCAGGAGAGCCGAGCCTACCTGTGAAGTAACAAGCTTCTTTGACGATACTCTTTGTCAAACATCGCCACGGTCAATCACCAGAAGGACGATCAGCCCCACCTGTTAACCATTTTTGAAGGGATCTTTAAATATCCGAGTGAAAGTCTAATAACTGTCTAGCCCAGTTTCATCAGTTCACAAATTGAAATATAAAATTGGTAAGTTTTGATCAATGAGTTAGGAACTCAAAATATTTAAACATTTCTAAAAACTCAATTATTAAGATCTGCCTTCATTTTACGGTGGAGATCTAAAATGAAGGGTTACTGCTATCCGTGAGTCTCTAGTGCACATGAATTTAGAAAAAATAAAATAAAATAAAACATGATCATTTTTTATTTTCAAATCAGCTATCTTTCCTTAAACTTATAATTTCCTAAATTTAATTACCTTTTTAATATTATATATAAAATTGCATTTCAAGTTATTTGTAGAATAATGTTAGTTATCTTAACCTTCGGAAATTATTCTCATCCCTATTTCGAAATCCTAGATTTCGTTCAAAAACGAGAAGCCTTTTAAATAATTATTTTTAATAAGGTAAGTTTCTTCCTTTCAGGACGTAACAGTACAATCGTAATTTATTTTTCTTTACATATTTTCGGGTGATAATCACCATAAACTTTTTGCAGATAAAATCTGCAAGCGCGTATATCTTATAGATAAACCAATTTATGTTTCTATGTAAATTTGTAAATTCACCCAGTATAATACAGTATAACTGTATTAAAAATTATAAATTTATCAAGTTACCCAGCAATAAATTTCAAAACTAGCATCTTTCGAAATTAGGCTCTCGGCAAACTTATTTATAAATTTACAAGAATTTTCCACATTGATAATTTTTCAAAAATCTTAAAATTGGCAAATATTGACTTTCTTTGATAAATTATAAATTTATCAAGTTACGCAGCAATAAACTTAAAAATAACCAAATTTCTAATTCTCAAAATTCAGATATTAGAACCTCTGCAAATTTATTTACAAATTTTGAAATGTAAAGCGTGGTGAGTGCTTACATTGTTTTTGAATTGCAAGTTTATGAATGTATTTCCCGATTATCCGATTATCACCGCAAATACGTACAGTAAAATAAATTACGATTATACAAATAAATGATTCGAAAAGTGTCTGCATGGGATTTATTTTCCAGTATTATTTTTGAAAAAATAATAATAATTTAATCGCCGTTGAAGCATTAAAAATTATTATTTGACATGCTTACAATACGAAAAAAATGTTGACAAAAAGATTTGAACCCACGCAGCGTGATCACCAGCCAGGATCTTTACCACTGAACTGGCGGTGCTAGATGAAAGTACAAGCGCGTGAACTGACAAGCGTTCGCCAACCGTCGCTAACGTGATTTACAGAAGCTCATAGTTCTTACAATGGGAAAAAAGCCGGGACAATTGTCTAATTATTGTGACGTACTATCGATTGATAATCGTCTCATGAAAAAGTCAATGTCGCATTAGAGTTTTTCCGCTTTAAGTCCATGTGACGAGTATAACAGCTGATCAAGTCAGCCCTAAGATCAATATTTTTTCACCCATATTGAGAAATAAAAGTTTAAATGACAAGGAAATTCTTTTCGGGAAATATTAATAAATATTAAAGGATTGTTTGTGGCCTTGCAAAGAGTTAGGGAAAGAAAAAAGTTTATTTATGAAAATAATGATTATCGACGGACGCATTTAGACTTTACAGCAGAAGTTTGACTTCTATCTTTCTCTATCGGTAATCATGCAATCTGTTTTACCCACAGGGCCTTCGAAGTTCAAAGTTGTCTACTCGCTGCGATAGTGCTGCTTTGACACAGCTGATACGTATGTCCGACCAAATTTTTTTATTTGCATTTCAAATGCAAACATCAGTTTTTGAATTTTTTGTGCATAATGTTCGTGAGCGATTTTTATTGTTTGGTCCTACTTTGATAAATATGAATTTCATAACTAGCCCATTGACAACTTTGAAAATTGATTCCAGTCGATTACAGCACGGTCGGTATTGCTCCAGAATAGTAATTTAAAAAAAAACTTTTTTCACAATTCTAACTATTTAGGACCAGAGACACATTTCTGCATGCCTTCTATTTATGGTGCCAATTTTTTAACACGATATCTCATTTCGTGTGCATGTAAGTTGGGAATGAAACTTGCACTTTTAGTTTCATCGAAATTTTTTTTTCAAAACTTGTGCCGGAACAAAGCAGAGACATGGACTTTATTACCTCTTTTTTTATTTCTCAAACTTTCAGAGCGATATCTCATTTCGTTTAGACGTAGGTTGGGAAAGAAAAATTGAGGACTAGGTTTGGTTACGTGACCCTCTCGTCACCTGGCCTTAAGAATCGCAGTCTTGACACGCGGTCGATAAGAAGGGCGCCCCGTTACCGTGTGTGGTGCGAAGATGACAGCTAGCCTAGTGGCTGATTACAACTACAGTTACAACACACACATAGGCCATGTCAGTTCATTCCCCTTTTTTCTTCATTTCGCGACGAATTTCGCCAAGTTTAGGGTCACCAAGATCAAGACGTGACCCTTTAAAAACCTTATTGAGTTTGAGAATTCTTCTAAAATGTCAGAATTTTGGGTGAAAAAATAAATTTGCGAACGATTCTGACCGTTCAAATGTTGTCGCTTGCTGCTACGCGCTAATTTCTCTCTTTCGCAAAATTAATATTTGTCGTGAAAATAATATTACCTATAAAAAAAGGAAATTCGGATTTAACCAGCACCCTTAAGAAAGCAACAATATAATAAAAATCTACGGCTGTTACTATATTTTCAATTTGTTTATACTGCCTATCCATTTTGTATCATTTTTAGTGCATATAAAAATAAGCAACATCTTCATTACAAGCATTTCCCGTGTATCCACCAGGACCCAAAATGGCGTTTTGATATTACCATATAATATTAAAATCTCGCGAAATCAGTCACCTTTCGCCTATTCTAACTTCTACAGACAAAAGTGAGACCAAAAGTATTATGTGCATCAAGGGTGGAAGGATATTCTGATACGCAATATAGTGTCTATTATTCTGAAATTTTCAGTAAGATTAAGCACTCGAATAACTAGGGTTAGTATTTCTGAAATTTTCGCTCATATCGCTGACTCGCTAACGTTAGTATTACGGAATTTTCCACCCTATTATCTTTAATGGTTTCGCATGTTATTACTATTATTCATGCTAATTGTTACAACCAGGATTCCTTTCTCCTAATTATTTAGCACTATGCACTCAGGAGAACGAAAGTACAAACAGAGAGAGTGCAAGCTCAGCATTTCCTGTCGTCTGGCAGCGATAAGAAGAAAAGTGGATGGCGGACTTGGAAGTTGATGGAATGCCTGAGTCAGCGGATTTGTGCTTAGAGGTGCATACTCGCGCCTGTGATAAGCGGCGCAGTAACACCTTATACGAAACTGCAATCCTAGCAGGAGGGGAGGCAAGTAGTTCGCCTGGCAGTTTAACTGTTCCTGTAATGCAGCTCGATTCGCGGTCTTTCTTTTCGCGCATTTTTTTTGCACGCCTCTCGGTTCTGTCCTGAGACAAAAATCAACTAACGGAAAAAAAGAGAGGCTTCGAATTTAAATCAAATTCATTGATTTAAACTATTTTCTTATCATTTACTCTCTTTTGTCCAAAGTCTGGGGTGAGTACCATTGTATCAAATCACTGGCTGTTCCTCGTGCCCTATTATTCTGTTGCGCATCCTATTGTTTAATGTTTTCTTTTTGAAAGGAAATGGTTGAGAAGTTATTAAATACAAATTCCTTCTTTTGGGCAGTTCCTCATGCCTTTTTATCAGCAAAGTAGGATCCTGTTATCTATATTCTATTCTTTTTTGTGCCTCAATCGGCAGAGAAGATGAATACGATGATTATCCCTCCGAACATAACATCGAACGAAGGCGCTAACCATAAGGTGGTCAACACGTGAATTAGTCCTTCTGATTCGACTTCCCATGCCGGTCTCATTTAAGCGTAAGCGCAAGTGCCGCACAGGGCGATAGGTTCGCGAGGGAATCGAACGCTCTATTGCCTGCTAATCAGAATCGTTTGTTACGATCACCCAAACAAACACAAACGCAGAATCGTCGGAAAGTTAACGTGAAATAACGCTGATGGATCATCCTACTCTACAAATAGAAACGTCAGAAAGTTTTTCTGAAATTTTGCAATCTCTCGAAAATCTAGTCGAGACATAATTTTCCCCTTAAGATTTCCGGAAGAACTTTAAACTGTAAATTGAACTAAAACCTGCGCCTAAAAACGGTCCTCAGAATTAATTTGATTTCGCCTGTGTTTGTTTATTTTCTTTCGAATGGTTTGACCTCTATTAGACGGAGCGATTGGAAGACTAAATACTTTTTTAAAAAAATTTTATTTAGTTTTACGTTTATGTCGGATTTTTTGGTCCCCAATGGCGCGCCACGTAGGAATAGACGCCGAACAGGTAGACAAGTGCGGAAAAGATTTGAGCAGGCGATAGCGCAAGTAAATATTAACTCTGCCGTTGCTCAAGAGGAACCGGCTGAATCCAGTCGCATTGACCAGCGACCCCACAAAGCATGACAAATGTCCCGGCGACAATAGATTTTTTACGGAATTTTCAGACTTCTTCGAGGCTGCACTCAACAGAGCCGAAGCGGCAACACTTCTCTCAAAACTGTGAGTGAAGACAATAGAATTTTTTTTGTCAGTTTCCAATATTGCCTAGATCATCGGACATTTATTTTTGCGGCAGACTAATGCCACCCTACGTTTCAGACTTGACGAGAGGGCGCGAAAATCTGCCCCCTACTGCTATAAGTTTATTTTCTTCCTGCATCCATAACGGCAGCGTAGATCTATCTTTTTGTACCAGTGTTGATCTAAGTTTCATCGCGGAAGAGGCACTTTTAGCGGGGTTCATCAGGCATACCTCTATTGAGAAGACAGTGATGGGTTATAGGTTCCAGACCATAGGCTCGGTGCAACTTACAGTTTTCGGAGTGACCCTGACCTTCGAAATCATTTCTTCCCTGACCTCCTTGGGACATCCTAGGGTGAGCGGAATACTGGGTCGATTGGCTTTAGATGCCCGGGGTTTTTAAGAAGGATATCATCGCGGAGGTTAAAGGTCCTAACGAAGCCAAATTGACTAGGCAACCCGAAGTCACGTGATTTTTCCTTTCAGTAAACCTCAAAGCAATATTAAGGGGCTCTCCCGTGCTGATATAAACTAAACGCTAAAGCGAAGTGAGGATCTAAAGCAGCGTTTCAGCATTCGCGTTTTTTCCCACCAGGGAAGCGAGATTTTTAATACTAGATCCTATTATACAAAATCTCTGGAACTCTCTCGGGCTATCTTAAGCAGGAAACGCAAAATCGATCCTGATTCTTGCGGTTAAACCTACTGTGAGAATTCCGGTAGAGCCAAACCGAGAAGTTAGGGAAGGTCCTAGCGATGACGAAACTATTACAATCGATCTAACTTTAGAAGAGGCTTTAGAGCAAATGAGGGTGGCGCGAAATTAAGAAATTAGGGTTATTAACGTGACGTCGATCAACAATTGGGAAGATTCGAATTTCGAAACAATGATCGCTCCTCTAGAAGCAATTGACGAGACCGAAGTAGAGACGGTAACGTTAAAGTACGATTTTGGGACAGCAATCAGTTATACTATCGGTCCCATGAACCTCTTCGCTCGCATCCCTGGGACCCAGGAGGGGCACCTTTAAGGCCCAGAAGGGGTGTACCCGAAACCTGCCCGGATAAATCTGAATGCTTCTACGGTGGCGGAAATATACAGTTCGCGCGCGAACATTGGATTTCAACCGAGCACGACTGCTACTCGGCCGAACCCAGTAGGCGGACAATCCAGGACATCGTTAACGCAGCCACTTACGTCGCGCCAGCCTGCGAACCTGCTTTAATAACCGCGGTACTAGGTCGATTTGGGGGCAGCGCCCGCGAATGCACACGAAATAAGCAGATACAAAACATCACGGAAATCATCTATCGATTAAAAGAACGATATGCCCCAGGCAAACCCTTTCAAGGGGGCATCTAGAGACTCCGGGGCATACCGCTTACCGTGTCACATATCTGCCAAGGACATACGGCCGCCAGGATACGGAACAGCCATTCTACGAGGACCCTCGAACCAACAGACACCCTGCGGAGGACGTACGGCTGTGCGATCCTGGAGCATCCAGGACGGTGCCCCAAAGGCACGTCGAAAAGCAGTAGAACACGGATCGAATTCGCTGATAATGACTTCAGCTTCCCCCACTCGAAGTTATTCGAACGAGTTCTACCAACAACACGATTCTTATGCGGTAGAGCAGGCACCGGATTTTAAATACGCTCAAGGCGGTACACGGGATCAACGAATCACCAGTAGTGAGTTTATACTTTAGGCTCAACAGTGCTAGAAATATTCGGTAAAGGGGTCTCTTTCCATGTGGTGCGGCATACTTTCACTATTTCAGTTAAAGGGATTTTTGGTCGAACATATTTGAGACTAGAACGTTCAAATATTTCTTTCTTTTACAATGCTCTGATCACGCAATCTCGGCTGATAGACACAATTCCCTTTCTTGACCCGGAGTCAAAAAAGGCTAACTTAACTTGAAGCTGTCGCAGGAGTTAAGCAAGTACCTCGGATTTTAACAATTCGTGCAAAAAACCGACAATATATAACTATTCCGATCGCCGAGTCACAAATCAAGGAAGGTTATTTTCCGCCAATCACACCGTTAACAGAACATTATATACCGACTTTGGCTGAAGAGCCTGTCAAAAGTAAACAATATCGACAGCCGCAGAAGCAAGAACATGTGCGCGATGAATTGGTAGACAAGATGTGCAACGATGACCTGATTATCAATTCCACTTCCCATTACAATTCACCGCTTCCAATTGTCCCGAGGAGACCCTACGAGCAAGGGAAAAAACGGTGGCGCAAGATTGCGAGAAGCTAATATGGCACTTCAGCCGGAAAAATGTAAATTCTAAAGAACCGATATAGGCTATCTAAGGAATATCATAGGACGTCAAGGTGTCCACGCCGACCCAAAGAAGCTCGCTGCTATCCGAAATTTTCCAGTTCCCCGCACTCAACGCGCAGTCCGAGAGTTTCTAGGAACCGCAGGTTACTAACGTCATTTTATTGCGGAATTTTCCAAGATTGCTAGGCCACTGTTCGACCTCCTTCGGAAAGACAAACTGTTTCAGTGGGGAAAGACTCAAACACAAAGTTTCAGGGCATTAAAAAAGAAGTTGTACTGAGATCCCATTTCGCAATGCTCGGATTTCGAGAAAACTACCTATCGCGTACTTTTGGCTGGTTTTAAGAGCCTCAGAGCTAAATTGCGATAAAACAGAAAAGGAGTGTCTGGCGGTGATTTATGCCCTAAAGAATTACCGTCCTTACCTATATGGTAGATAGTTCATTCTCGCATCCAACCATGAAGCCCTCCGATGGGTAACATCCGCGAAAAAATCTCCCAAAAGACTTGCTAATTGGCTGTTCAAGGTGCAAGAATATGAGTATGACTATGAATGCAAACCCGGAAAGGTTAACAGGTGGATAAAAGGGTTGTCCTTCAACCCTGTTAATTCAGGAGGGAGCGAGTCAGAAATCAGTTCCTCAAGATAGAAAGAGAGTATTAGCAAAAACACGGAAACCGTTGGGCCGGCGAATTGGGGTAAATTACCGCTCTATATTCGTGCATCAGACGTTAATGCCGTCGGGCCTGGAATCACTAGCAAACCTAAGTCGCAGACATCGGCATCAACGCCCACATCCCGTGCATCCGTCAGCCAGAATCTACTTCCTTAGGAGAGAGGCCTAAAGGGTGCCGCTGCAAGACCATTTTCGGCACCGATAGCTGGTACAAGCTCGGGCGTGGACGGAAGTACAATTGCTTGAAGGATAAAGTCCAGGAGAGATCAGGAACGCGTGAACGTTGACATCGCAGAAGAACCAGCAGGGAACCTAGGTAGTGATCCGGAAGAGGGCAAAAATAGTAACGAAGCCAGTGAAACGGTTACATCTGAAGAAGAACGGGAAGACCCGGTTCAGCGGCGGCGATATAGTATGATCCCCTCTCAATCTACCACCCAAAATACCTAGGAATGAGAACGCTACAAATTTTACCTCCCGGGTACACACCTCCAGGGCCACAGTGTGACTCCCTGGGGGCCGCACATATTGGAGATCAGATAAGGATAGACCGCTTACGGTAGAGTTAACGAGTGGAACAATCTCTAACTAACGACCATACGTATTTCAGAGATAATCAAATGTTCGAAATTCCGTAACCCGCATCCTTCGCCGAAACAGGAAGCGGGTCGAGAGAACAAGAAGATGCCAACGCGGAGGAAAGAATCGATCGTGTATTCAGAGAAATTCAAGAAATATTAATGCTAGTCGACACGCTTCTAAGTTCAAGCGAAGATTCTTGCAACACGGACGAATCCGAGGGTTGCCAAGACAAGGAAACACACGTGTCACATACGAAGCTAGCGGAGGGAGAACCAGGACACAAAACAAAGTTTGCACCTCGGTTATCAAAGGTTATCGGTTATCAAAGGAGGTTATTAACCCCTCTAGTGGAAGGCAGCCCCGCAGGAAGATCAACCCCGTACCCTTCTCGAACCAACAAGCAAACACTGATCGATAGGGACAAAGAGGAGAAAGAAGAATTCGGGCCTACGAGGACGAACGGGCGACGTAGGAGACTCGTTCCAGTTGCCAAAGATGGTCTGCAATCACTTTCTGTTTCGCATCAACTTGTTTCCCCAGCACAGCAGCGGCCTTTGGGGTTAAATTTATCTGTGCATTTCAGGCATGACTGCAGACGACCGACCGAAGACCCTTCATCGACCGAAACTGGAACTGATCGGGACGCGCGTTAAATTATTTTAAACACAAGTCGAGAATCCCTAGTGTACCTTCGAGATAATTACGTCCATTCCTTGTCATCTAATGGTAAGCCTGTGACGTCAGTTTCGAAGCTACTGCTCGCCATAGGTGCCAAAAGGGGGTTACAAAAACCAACCGTAAGATAAGGGAACGCTATACTTAGGCCAATCTACGCGACGAAATCACCGAGCAAATCCGGAAGTGTCGGAGTTGTGCCAAACGCAAAATCGTGCGCGCCCGCACACGAGAGCCCATGTTAATAACAGACACGCCCCTGCATACGTTCCACAAGGTCTCTCTGCCCGTTACGCTATAAAGGAATTGCCACGTGCTCACAATACAGGACCATCTGAGCAAGTACTGCATCCACGTGGAAATACCTGACATAAGTGCCACAGACGAATGGGGCGTTAGAGAGGAGCCATGCTGTTCTCTCAGAATACATCTAACATTACGCAAACTCATACGATGATTAGCATAGACTGCTCCCGTACGTAATGTTCGCATACAATATATTCGTGCATGAAGCGACCGACTTCATGCCTTATGAGCTAGTTTTCGGCCGTTTAGCAAGAACCCCGACATCTTGCCCCACGGAAGAGAAATTAGAGACTTACGGATCTTACCTGCGAGAACTAGTAATGCGATTAATAGAGTTGCGTCTAACAGCCGCAGAAAATATCATAGCGGTTAAACATCGCTCGAAATTGCAGTACGACCGTAAGGCCAAGCCAACAAAAATCGACAAGGGTGGGTATGGTTTAACGAAGTTCACACAGAAAATATCTCAAAGGTTACTGAGGGGAAACTCGAATGCGCGGCGGTCGCCATTGACCAGGCGAAAAAGTCAAACATCAAGAAATCAAAAACACAGATTCCCAGTTTCTCATCAACGCGTGCACGCACTGGCTGCCGAGATGGGAATATAACGGTTGGGTAACGATGCGTATGCAGAAGACTACGTCAACAGCGAGTTCGTTAAAAGCATGGGGCTCTTCTATGAACTGATTATTCCACTACAACGAGTCACTGGAGTTTGGAGAACAACTGTCTACCTGGACGCAGAGAGGCTGCAGAACTCCCTTCAAAACTACCGAGAACGTTTAAAGCGGATCGAAGCTCCCTGCAGGCTCACTCTAGGCACTGACTGCGAGAAATAATTTCCATACACTAGATTAAGAAGAGCAATGGCCACTACTAAAAATCTACGCAACAAATTAGTTGACGCTATACGAGAGCTCAAAGAACATAGTCAGACTCACGTGCCGCTCAAACTGCCAACCAGTATGCATCGAAGAAAAAGAACAATCCCTTGGTTCAGTTTCATCGGAGAACTAGCCGGGCCCACGTTAGGAGTCCTGACGTACGAAGAAGACGAGCGTTAAGAAAGAGTAATGACGGAGTTGGATGAGGCACAGAGAAATTTATCACAACCTAGAAGAAGCATAATAGCAGGAGATTAGAGGCATAAAGAACAGGCGTTCCTAAATTTGGCCTACTGGCATTTCTTTATCTACATAGGAGACCAATATCGTCGTTGTGTCGTGCCTGTCGCAGAGACAAACCAAATTTGCAGAGAATGGATAAGACGGAGCAGAACTCAGCCATCTACAGTATCCCTAGACACTCGCGTTCCATGTCTGGAGGAACGAAGAGAAGAGATAAGAAAGCTAAGGAGCACACGTGAGAGTCGGCACCTCAGCTAAACCAGCCGACCAGGGAAGTGAAAGAAGTTATGAGGTTGAAGCAGGAGCCTAAACCAGCACGGCCTACAATGCTTAAAGTCCCTCCGCAGGAGATAGAGGTGTCTTGAAAGTGAAGTGGAGTGTGTCAATAAGTGAAACAGGGGGTTAGGTGGTGAAAAGAAAAAGGAGCTTTAGAAAAATTAGTACCGTAACTAAATCGATGTCGGGAAAATATGTATAAAATAAGAAAAAGGACTTATTATAAACATTTTACCGGATTATACAATGATCACTGCAGCCGTCAAGGGACGACGGTCATAAAAAGGGAAGATGGGTTGTTACAGCCAGGATTCTTTTCTTCTAATTAGTTACCACTATGCACTCAGGAGAACGAAAGACGAAACAGAGAGAGTGCAAGCTCAGCATTTCCTGTCGCCTGGAAGTGATAAGAAGGATGGTGGACGGCGGACTTGGAAGTTGATGGAATGCCTGAGTCAGCGGTTTCGTGCTTAGAGGTGCATACTCGCGCCTGTGATAAGCGGCGGAGTAACACCTTATGCGAAACTGCAATCCTAGCAGGAGGGGAGTACGAACGCAGGTGCACGGCAGCGAGATACCGCACGGTCAAGTTAAGTAGTTCCTCCCTATCCATTACAACCAAGCGCCCTGCACGTTTGGTTGCACATTATCTAATTGTCGCAGAGGCAAGTAGGTCGCCCGGCAGTTCAACTTTTCCTGTAATACAGTTCGAGTCGCGGTCTTTCTTTACTCGCGTTTTCTTTGCCCGTCTCTCGGTTCTGTCGTGAGACAAAAATCAATTAACGCAAAGAAAAGAGAGGCTTCGAATTTAAATCAAATTCATTGATTTAAATTATTTTCTTATCATTTACTCTCGTTTTTTTCAAAGTCTGGGGAGAGTACCATTGTATCAAATCATTGGCTGTTCCTCGTGCCCTATTACTTGGCAGAGTTTCGAGCCTAGTCTTCTGTATTCTTTCTTATTATTATGTGAATCTAAAAATAAAAGGTGATATAAGGGTAACTCCTTTTTGTTGTTCAATCACTATCCTTTCTAACTAAAAATCAAAACGACAAAGAAGCAGTAAAAGGACAGACTTCCATGAAAGGTAATAGGGAAGAGGACATGCTCATTAATCGTAATTTCCTTCTCATATTGCACTTTGGCGAATTTAAAAAAGATAAAAAAATGTTTAACATTTTTGAAGTTTGTAACGGGGGCATTCGCATAAAATTGCGCGAGGAGGGGAGTGAGAATAAGGTAGGTAAGAAAATTACGGTCCGATTAGTCTCAGACGAAAAATTCTATAACACTAAACAGTACCGACAAGATTCTATTAATTTCACTTTAATCGATTAATTTTTTCCAGATTTGGCTAGTATTTTTAAATATCGTTAGGAAAGTGGATTGAACTAAGAGGGCACAAAACATAATGAATTTTGAAATTTATTAAGGTCTGATTCAACTATTGTGCGTTTTGAGCACCAAATTTTAGCGTTCACTTAAATTTTTGTTTTTCAAAAAAATTAGGGTAAACTGTGCAAGAATAGGTCACTTTTATGAGTAGCTTATTTGAATTTAATAGAATATGTGCAAAAATTTCTTGGAGCTTCTGATTACAACACTCCGCACAACATTCAGCACAACGGAAAAAAATTGTGTAGACATATAATGATTAACAAATGGGTAAGATAAAAAACTGATTTATTCACATTACACGTCACATCGAAAATTGCTGATTTTTATTAGTATCACTGAATGGGCAGAAGATACGTTCACAGATACTTTTCAATCGTGTTTATAGAAGTATTTTTTAATTTATAAGTTTTTTACAGAAAGGATTATCTACTTTCTAGAAAGAAGCGTGGAAAATAACCTTTAAAATGTTTCGTCTAATCATTTAAAAAAGGTAAATACTTTATTTTATGAACTGTTTTTTGTGGAAATAATTAAATGCATAGTTAGAAATTCCCGCACTTTTAATTACTGTTTTGAATTATGTTCTATAAAGTATATAAAAATTTCGTGTGTTTCACTGACCTACTCAGTTTCCCCTAATCATAAAATTTTACTTTTTCATTGGAAGCAATAAAACGTGTTAATAAAACGCAGAAATGTTTTAGATTAGAAACTGATTTGGATATACGTACGAATTAAATCAGAGAGTTATTTTTTAGAAGAAGGAAGAATTATAATATGTGTTCTTTTCAGATATTTTGCTACAATTTCCATTATCGACTAAAATAAGATAACATGCTTTGCTCTGTTGTAGCTATAAACATACTTTTTAACGTGAATAGTGACGAATACATTTTTAAACTAACATGAAAACCTATGAATTTGCACAAAGTATTTAAAAAACCTGAGAAACATTCGAAATCAGATTTATATGCACACAGGGATTTGATATCAAAATACCGTAAAAATAAATACGATCGCAAGAAACAGTTCTGGCTCGGTGCGTTCAAGTAAGTCCCGCGATTTGGCTTGATTATTAATGGGGGCCTGCTTCATCCGAGATGCACAGATTCGCATTTGTCTCATGTTAGCAGACGTGTGAAAGATTTGTTCCAAACCATTCATTTGTGATCAAACAACCTAAACATCATTAACTAGGGTAAGAACACCAATTGTTGGCACCCCCCCCCCATTTTTGACCCCCTTCTCTAGATTTTTTTAAATAATAAGAGAATAAAGACAAATAGCTTATTGCTTTTATTTTTTTAATAGTGCAAACATTTTTTTCGTAGTAATATATATTTATCTTATGTTAAACAATAACTTATGTGTTCTGAAATTACAAAATTCAGCCTTGTTTCCAGGCTGCCAAGAATTTTCATGTTAGCTAAAGAAAATCTTTAGGTAATTGCAGTTTTCAAATTACCTTTATAGCAAATTTATAATTAACGGAAGTGACTATTTTTTTCAGCACATTTCGAGGAAATGTTAAAATTGTTAATAAAAAATAACTGAGTTTCTACTATAATTTATTTAATAAATAATAGGGAGTGCCAATGAATGTTCAATCTGAAGCACTGCATGCAATTCTTGGCACCCCCCTGCCAAGAATTGGATTGTATGTTCTTGCAATGATTTCTATTCATAGAAAAAGTATGGTTATGTTCGTTTGTTGTTTTGTAAAATTCAGAATGAAAGACCAAATCAAAGGTAAAAATAATATTTTAAAGTAAATTACTGGACCAATACTGAAAAGAATTAAGCAAGTAATTATATTAAGTGATATATGTTATTTAGAAATCAAAGTAAATTCGCAATTTAGTGATGTAGACTTAACCACAAATCAGTCTAATGTATCACCCACAACTATTTTATCCAACAAAATTACTGCCTGATTTACACGATTCTGCAGATTTGAGACGAAAAGCAATTTGAACCTAACATGCACAAGAAACTGCTTTGAAATGTGTAAAAAACGGAAATATGCATGATTATTTACGTTTCCCTCTAACTCCAAAACGAAAAGGAAGGCAAAAGGCATCTATGATGAAAAAGTTAGAAACCAAAAAGACTACGAAATAAAAAAAATCAATCTTCAAATATTGGTAATCTTATTGATTCAGCTAAATGAGTTACTAGAGAAAAAGAAGTTAAAAGCTAAAGACACTAACAAGAAAGAAAATCAATTTTCGAAAAAAATCGATTCTACTAATTCTACTGAAGCAGTCAAAAGAAGCCGAGGATCACAACCTCTAAATTTAAACTAGATGGATGCTGATAATGAAGTAATTTTAAACCAGACTATTTGCTTATAAATAAAAAATAATTGATAAAAAATGTTTTACTTCACTATTCACTTCTTAGTGATACTATTAAAGTTTAGTTTAATCTGATTTCTTCACAATTTTCTCTTCATATGACTGGGGAGCCAACAATTGGGTCCATCTCTACCAAGAATTGCATCAACACTGCCAAGTATTGATTTTTTAGGCTAATGAGCTAATTTTAATTATTTTTTCAGTTTTTAATATATATTAAGGTAAATAAAGCTGAGAATTTGATACCCTCTTATATGAGCACTGTATATATTAGTATTACATTTACCACACATACCATTTTTGACATTAACTTCTTTCACAAAGCCTGAAGTTTGCCTTAACCTGACAACAATTGGGTACATCACCCTAAGAGGTGAGCGAAAAAAACGTGGTGAATCAACTTGAGATAATTTCGCAATACTCAAGGATATATTTTAGCTTGAAATTCATTAATCAAAATGCAATTTGAAATGGGCTATTCTAACCATAAAGGCTGCCAAATAAATTAAATGCTAAAAAACCTTTTTAAATTGAATACTGAATTGAAGATATTAACTTAATTAAAATACATTTATTCACGCTTAATTCAGTAAAGCTACATTTTGCTGATTATAATAGAAATATCGAAAAGTAATTATGAATTTCATCATTTTTCATAATATCCCTATCGAAAATTTGATTTTCACTTGCTTTCAACCCAATGTATGGAAGCAGGTGCCTTGTTAGTAGGAAATCTAAAAACAGCTGACAGAAACTCTACGTGAAATAACTTCTTCGTTCTCTTGATGTGCATCTTAGAACCAAATTCAGCCCATTGTCGTACTGTGTCACATATGATGTGTATTTTTCAAAACAAAAAGCATTAGTAATTAGTTTTATCTAAAACTTGGATTCTTTGAACTTATTTCCTGTAGTGAGGAATACCGAGGACGATTCCCTGAAAAAACGGCACGACGCTGGTTTCTGGCACTTTCTTTTCCATATAAAATTGTGACTTTAAATATTGCAATTTGCACGAAACTAACTACCTCCAATTTAAATAACTTCATTATCTTCATTAAGACTGAAGATAGTTCAGTTGCATATGTACAAAAAACGAACAATTATTTATATTTGGCAAAGTATGCAAAAATATGCTCCAAAGTTCACTGTCTTTAAAAGCTGTCAAATTTCCTTACTTTTTATCAGATTTTCAGATTTGTGAGCTACCAACAATTTTTTGAAATATTACTATTAAGGTTTATTAACGTACAACATTTGTTCCTTTAAAATGATCCTTCTTCCATTAAGCTACCATTTTTCTTCACTTAATTATTTTACGTTAAAGCCAGAGGACTCGAATTTTCTCGCTGATAGTTAGCACCTTGCAAGTCTCATCTGGTCCATTTATAATATTATAATATTATATTATTGTATATATTTTTATATTTGGATTTTTTGTCTCCAAAATTTTACATTAAATTTGAAATCAGCAACCTCGAAAAACCTACTGTGCCATTTTTGTACGAATCTGACGATATCTTGCATTTTGTGAATCTATCGGAGTTTTTAAATCCAGCAGCCATGGACCCTTTATTTGTTTTGAATGTCTTTACTAGGAAGACATGACAGCTAGAAATGGAAAGGCATGGTCTTAGCCAGTAGATGGAAACGCATTCATACAAAAGAAATGATTTTACTAAAATCTGGTTGAAACTTCGGTATTCCTTAATCATAAAGAGAATCACGATACAAATACTAAAGAACATCAAAGTAGATTCGCATCTGTAAAAACGGTGTGTGAAAAACAAAAGTACAAAGGCTCCATATCCTCGCTTGACTTAACTTTAGAACTGAGTAAATGTTCCTTCTCCTTGCATGTTTGAGAAGTAGAAAAAAAATAATGCGTATTCAAAGTGCAATAAGCACTTTACTTAATCATCGATTTGAGAGACAAGGGGACTCATACTCTAGTATGAGCACCCCGAATGAATATAATTTGAAAATTATACTCAGCTTTAAATCGTTATTAAAAAATTAGGGGAAAGCAGTTTTAAAAATAGAAAATTATAAAAATATATATGCAAAAAGTTTTACAAAAATAAATAAAAAATATGTTAAAAACATTTTCAATAACTACAGTCTTATTACATTAATATTATTAATAGGCACAGTAAGATCTACGAGGTGCTTAATTATACTACAGCAGTTTGCGGTGCGGAAGCCCGGCGCAGGAACTCTTTTATAAGTCTACTAGCAATTTGATCCCTACTTTCTAACCTAATCGATTTTCAATAGAAAAAAACAAGCGTTTTTTAAATATTTTGAAAAAATGTAAGGTGTCGAATTTGCTAAAAAAAACTTTTAAAAATGTTCAAACTTCGAGCCCGCTAAGCCCACAACTCAGTGGATTTTCAAGAAAATTGAAGATGACGAATTTTTAGACAAGTACGTTTGACAACTTTGCCCAACATGTAGAAACAATCTTTATCTCAAGTGCTTGAAAAAGTGGATTTATCAAGTTTTGTTTACTTATTCTTCAAGTACCCATGTAAAATCTGAGAAACTGCGCAAAAGAGTTCTAACAAACACTGCGAAAATTCATAATACTGAAAGTAGAGCTCTACAGCATTTAAGAGTGCGCAGTCAAATTTGAGTAGAGTTCTCCGTTACTTAGGGCTGCGCATGAGTGTTATGCAGCGCTTAAGTTAGCGTTGATAAAATAGTCAATATTTATAAATAAACCTTTTTTAATGTTTTGAAACGTTTTCTCGAAAACTAAGAAAGATTTCTGAGCTCGAAACCTACACAAAGAATCGGAAATTGGATCGAATCCGTTAATTCCTCAAATATAATTCAATCACAGTTTTGTTAAATTACCGCCTAATATCGAGCTTATGGAAGCTTTCTGAGATTTTAGATCGGCAGTTAAACTTCGGATTGTCACAAAATAGGGAAAAGGATCTTGATTGTGGAAAAATTTAATATATATTTTGACACAAATCACATAGAGGGATGAATCCTCTTCAAATCGTAGATGAATACCTTTTTACAGTTTCTGGATAGAATGTAGATTTAAACTTTTGTCTATTTACGCTACAGTGGCACGTAATTTCGATGAGGGTTTTCCATCGAATATGATTCTGAAGTCGAAAATCTTCCATAACGTCATATTTGTTTGAAAATTGGGTTCGAAAAGTAAAAAAAAAAAACGTTTTTGACCATACAGAAATGTCGTGCCACTATAGCACGGGTAATATTCTTGTTACTCAGTGAATTATATTGTATGTGCTATACATATTTTTTAAGTATCTACTATATACGATCAATCTAAAATTCATCCAACCATTACAATGATTTATATAACAGAGAAAAATATTTTTAATGTTAATGGGTGTAAATTTTTATGGAGAAATCTAAGCTTCTTATAGTCAACAATTGTATGGGTTGATATTGTTTATTTAACAAACGTTATAGAAATGTTCGTGTTTTAGCTTAAATTTCTGGTAGAAGCTGCAATTTTGATCCAATCATAATGATCGGCATCTCAATTTAGTCCTTGAAAGATTCATTACAATCTTCTTTGGTTGTTTTTTTAAAGTACGATAAAATTATGCAATGATTGTTTTTTTTACAAATTCTTTGCTTAAGAATTTAGATATAAATAAAGCTTAGCACGACATAATTAAAAACAATCTTTCAAGAAATACAATCAGCCGTTGATGGTAAGGATTGGATAAAAATTGCAACCTTTACCTAAAATCGAAGCTAAAATACCAAAATCCATATAAATTTTTTTAAATGAAGAACTTCAAACGAAACATTTTTTTCTAAACCACGATTAAAATTATCCTTAAAAACTTCATCAATTAAAATTTAATATATTTTTGTCGATTTTATACATCATTTTTTAAATATCTCAGTTTTGAAGTAGATTGAATTTAGTAAACACTCTTATAAGAATTTTTCATGCTGGTTCCAAATGCAGCCTGTAAATTGACGTAGAACTTCATGGTTCTTGGAAAATGGCAAATTCAAACTGCTACTTTAAACGATTAAGGCTTGAATTATTTCCTTTGTGAGGAGTTATTCACTTCGGAAATCTTGTTTAAAGTCACTATGAAATAAAAATAATGAAACACTTAAAATAAAATTAAGATTTACAAAATTTAGGAGAACCTATGATACAGCGAGATTAAAAAAAGTCGAACAAAATCTCAAAACCTTGCCGGAGAACTCCGAAATTTTTCAAATATTCAAAAATATTTGCGAATCTTCAAAAGATCTTTAAGAGATCTCGTGAAATCTATCTAGAAGTGAATATCCCCTCGGTCCGCTAATTGAAATTTGAGCAATTCATAGTATTTAACGGTTTTTGGGAGCACTGGTTTCGAATTCAAAGTAATGATTTTAATTTCCCTTTCAGGTTTTTTCTTTAGACACGAATCCAGGGGAGTGACCTGGGGGGAAGGGGATAGAGCGTCTGAAAATTGTATATACACACAAAACTATGATTTCAACATCGTTGTGTTGTATTGGATTCGGCATTTTAAATTTTCGACTTTGGATTCGAAACTAGTAACCCCAAACCCCCTAAAATACCATGAATAATAGAATGGCTGTATATAATTTAGACCCTAAAGAGCTAAAGCAGCATTTCAATCGCCCTTTTTCAGAACCATTAAGTCTCAACTCAATTTGCCGGACTGATTTATAATCAGCACAATAAAATGTAATAAAAATATGTAAAATACATAAAATTCAATATCCAAGTGCAAATATTAATCGATAATCTAAAGTTTATAGAAAAACTGTAAAATTGTATAGATTTACAATGTTACTTTGTTTAAGCTTTCTCTAAATTTTCTCTATATATCTAAAAAAAATCAAAATGACGGTCATCTTCTGTATATTTTTCTCGTGTAACGTCACGAAATTCTAAACATGGATCGCAATATTTTTAATGTTCGAAAATAAGAGTCACACTAATCTTGAATTACAATAGGATTAATTCTTGTAGGTGACCCTGTTTCAAATGATATTGAAGTCTCACACACAAAATGTGGCTGCTCAGTTTATCGGGCTAACCCAATGACCGGACAACCCAATGCGATCGAGGCCATTTTGCACATCACTAGAATTTCGAGTATAACTAATAACCGGTTACAAGTATTCTTGTCATTTATATACAGAATAGACAATTAACAACAACTAACTTCGTTCCAGAGTAATCAGCTCCAGAATACAATAAGATCAACACCAATGCGAGGGAGAAAGAAGAACGGTATAAATATCTTGTTCAAAAATTGCACGTACGTCCTAGTCGTTGTTGTTCTAGGTCAAGCTAGGCCTTCCTTTTTTCGAAATTATAATAAAATGGTACTCACAAGGAACAACCAAGAATTGATTTTTTAGATTGTTTTTCGAGGAAACAACTTTGAATATTTTTTTATGAAATCATCTTCTTGCATGTTATTTTTTTGTATTAAAATGTTTATTTATTAAATGCTCGAGTAAAATAAAATAAAATTATAGAAACATAAAAATGGTCAACATTTCTTTTCAAAAGGAAAACTATCCTTTTCGAATTCTTTGTGGACCAGCATGTTTTGAGAACGTATATGATCTAAAAATACGTAAGGTTGTTTAGATAACAGACTGCGATGCGGCCTGTGAAGCTGAAGCCGAGAACTTAATAACAAAGTAAGTTGCCTATTATGGATGGGCGCAATCAAAAACAAAACTTGTAATAGGTTATCATTTATACAATTTTGAAAATTACGCCAATATGCGATGAAGTAATTGAAAATCGGGATTTTTTGCCCAGATTCTATCTTTTGTTGGTGTACTGTTTGTGAAATAATACTATTAAAGTATTATTATTTATTATATATTTTCTAAACCTGCAAAAAAATTCTCTGACCCTGGCTAATAACACTAACATCGAAATAATTAAAATTATAATGTTTCAAATTCCAACTTCTGCTAAATTATCTAAATTCTCGAAGAAGTATTGTACACGCAACCATGAAATTTTCACATTACTTTAAAAAACCAACAAAAAGAAGAGTTAGCCACCTCATAATTAGCCAAATTTTCAAACGCACACATTTTTCAAATTTATCCATGCAATAAAAATCAGCCACAACAAAATTGATGAGCCCTACATCTTAAAATGTATAACTCCAAAGCTTTATAACCGTTTGAGTTAATCTAAAAACAATTCAAAACAACATGACTCTTTTTTCGAAAACATTTTGATTGATCAGTCGTTAAAGTTTCAGAGTATTTGCTACCTAACACGGCCTTACGCATTTTGAACAGAAAATCGATATCTCTTGATAATCTCTTGATAATCTCTCTATGTGAAATGAATCTAGATGGATTAAAAGACTTTAAGGATTTTTATTTCCTAAGCAAGTCTTTTTGTCGAAGTGCCTGCAATCTTTGCATTATGCAGTGTTGAGGACATTCTCTATGGAATGGAGATTCATCGAATGTTAATCCTGGAGCATATGTACGAAGCTTATGGGAAACATGCCTCTTCTTTCTGGCGCTCGTTCCAAAGCACCCTCCATCCAATTATCATCGTCAGTTTGCTCGTTCGTGACTATGATCACTTCACCCTCGCGAAAAGACAGTTCGTCCTCGTTATCCGCATCACAGTCATATAGGGCTCGACAACGTCTTAAGCCAGCCAAGGCTAACATTGAAGATGGCTGAAATTCGAAAAGGCAAGAATAAGTAGTCATTTTTTAATTGCATTTTTTAAGTATTGATTGCGAACAGTGAAGCAAACATATACTTTTAAAGCCGAAATTTTCTTAATCAGAAATTATTACTTAGAAGTTGTAGAGTGTATAAAAGCTGTGGGACCTGTAAGAATTTTCAAACAGAAAAATCTCCAAATTTAAAGTACTCGGATGAGCAAAAATCTAAAAATATTAAAAATTCAACTAGTTTCTACCAATGAAACTTTACATTTAAAATATTAAATACACCTCATTAAATTCCAAACGTTTCGAAAAAACTTGTCAGAAATAACCACAAAGGAAAACTTTAAGGATCCCCATGTTCAGAATCCTCCTAAGTTGAAGGAGTTCCAAACTCATCATACAAAATCTGAAAACTGAATAATGGAATTTGGGTAATAAAAGATAGAGATCACTTCGTTTTGAAAGCAATATTTAGCTTATATTTTTTTCGAAGATTTGAAAGCTGAAATGTAAAGTTAAAGGTTATAGAAATTACTTAAACGTTAACAAAAAATATTTTTCATTAAGGATGCTTACTCAAATTTCATAAGTTGTCAACGTAAATTAAGCCATGACTTTCTCTGACGATATAATGCACTAAAATGAAATAGCTATTATAAAATTTGATAAATATATTACATCATGCGCTATATGATATATATGTTAAACTATCATAATTCTTCTAGAGAAGGAAGGATTTATTTTGGACATCCGTTCATTTTTATGTAGCTTTTATTTTAAAATAAAATAAAAGTGTCGATACATAATCTCGACGTTTCGAGACAGCTTTGTGTCTTTCTCAAGGCTGCAAAATACATAATATTTGTTAAAACTTTAAAATGGAGACTTATTGTTTCCTCTATTGGATCACCAACCTATAAATTAGCATCTTACTTAGCTACAGTTTTTAAACCCACATGATCAGCAACAAATTCTTTCTTTAAAGATAGTTGGCAATTTAAAGATAAAATCAGGGATGTAAAAATACCTAAAGATCACTCGATGGTTTCGCTAGATGTGGTATCAATGTTTCACAGCATACCGTTAGATTTAGCCTTAACTTGTGTAAAACGGAAATTAACAAGTGATATGAATTTAACAAAAATACCAAATGGCGAAGTGTTAATTTCTGTAAGAACGGTCTTAAACAACACTGTCTTTTTCTTTAACAATAATTTTTATAAACAAGTCTCTGGTTGCCCAATGTGGTCTCCATTGTCACCAATAATATAAAATATAGTTCTTGAATTTGTGTGAAAAAAGCTTTATCCAAATTAAATTTTAAACCGGTTTTTTATAAAAGGTTTCTCGATTATGTTTTTACTATAATTCCGACTGAAAAAATAAAAGAGTTTGTTAAAATTTTCAATAGCATCGAAAAATCTATTCAATTTACCTTTGAAATTGAGGAAAACAATATTTAAAATTTTTTTAGATCTATCTATCATTAAAACGGAAAATGCATGTTTAATTACGAATCGGTTTCAAAAACCGACATCATCAGGCCCATATCTTAATTATAATGCTCCTAATCCATTTTCGCAAAAAATTGGTTTAATTAAAAATTTAATCGACAGGTCTATAAAATTGAGTCATGTTGAGTTTCGGAGTAAAAATTTTAATTTCATTAAAGAAAGTTTAGAATTAAATAATTATCCTCTACCACTTATCAAGAGTGTTATAAAAGAAAGAGTTCATGAAATTCATATAGTTCAAGCAACAGTAAGCAAAATGAGCGGTTAGATAATCACAATGCAAATGATAAAGTGTTAACTATTCCATATATTCAAGGATTATCTGAAAGAATTACTAGAAGTTCTCTTAAAAAATTTAACGTGAATGTTTATTTTAAAAATAGCCGTAAATTAGAAAATTGTTTCATCAACAAAAAAGACAAGGATGCAAAGGAAAATTTTTCTAACGTAGTTTAAATGATAAAATGCACAGTTTGTGAGAAAGTTCATATTGGAGAAACCTGCAGGAGATTAAAGATACGAATATCTGGGCACAAAAGAGATTGTGAATTCGGTAACAATAAAACTGGTCTTTCGCAACATGATTGGAATTGTAACCACTTTTTCGATTTTAATTACAACAACATAACAATTTTAGCGCGGGAAAATATCTCTTAGAAACGTAAATTTCTCGAATCAATTTTTATTAAAAAATATTTTGACATTTGTTTTAATTTACAATCTGAAAGATGGGATATTAATAATTATTATCATTTCATTTTAAATTAATATTTTTCCCTTTTTTTGAATTTGAAACTTCTTGCCGTTGCTCAATAGATGTTCTACGATCGTTACGTTAAATCTTACCTGCGGGTTTGTTTCTGTTTAATTTCTATATATTCTAAGTTCCTAACCTTGGCTTCTGTTTTTACGAATCATCTGTGTTTCATTATGTCCGTCGGAAACAAACTAACAATTTAAAAAAAAGTTTGCATGAGGTTATAAACAGAAATTTTTAACTTTTGACGTTATTTGGACTTTTATAAACAATGACAGTTTATACCTCTACAATTTTACTTCATCAATAATAATTGTATCCTACATCATGCAACTATTTAGGTATTTAGCTATATTTCAGATCCAAATCTCACTTCTAAATAATAATTTGGTTTTTAAATATACAACAACAAATATGATGTATTTTGCAACTTTGCGAAAGACACAAAGCCGTGTCGAAACGTCAGCATTATGTATCAACACTTTTATTTTATTTTAATATAAAAGCTATATAAAAATGAACGGATGAACAAAATAAATCCTTCCTTCTCTTGAAGAAATTACTCACATCTATACCACATTCGAAAAAAGTTTGACCCTGACAAAAACAAAGTATTTTCTTTTTTGAAGTTCTTTGTAAGTTTTTAAAAATTTTAAAGTTTTATCTTTTATCTTTTGATCAACTTATATAATTCTTCAAGTTCATTTAGAAAAGGAATTTTTTGAATAGAGTAACGGGAATTCGATTTTCATGAAAAATATATCTCTTTTTGATTTATTTTCATTTATTAATTTGGGCGGGAGAGACTCCCGAGAGCATCCCCCGACACTCAGGCTATAAAGCCTATTGTGCCATAGATAATATGAGTGTAGCCGGCTTTATCATAAATTAATTTATTGCACTGCACGAGAGTAGCAAAACTGCATATTTGGATCAATTGAAATGCTTCCTATCTTCACTCGTACTCAGAATAAAGAATTTGTAAATAAATCCTTGTAAAAAGCAAATTATTGAATATTCCATTATTTTGAAAAATATATTGCATCAAAGAATGTTAAAAAAATACCTGTGAATTTTTTCAGATTTTTAATAAGGTCGGATGCTTTCTGGGAATAGGTAAAAGTCGATACTTGCAAAAGGAGGCCCAAAACCCCTGATTTTTGTGATGTTTTGGCCTCTAACTATGGGCAAAAATTCTGTTAGGATAAGAGTGATCAAATTGTACAATTCTAAAGACCGCAATCTTTCAGATGTTCTTGATTATTTAGTTCAGAGTTTTTTTGACTGAGTTGCAATCAAAAGATGTGAGGGGCCTCGACTTTTCGCCCCGACTTTAGCACGGTCATCTTACATTATGTAAATGGTAGAATAATTTAAATATTTTGACCCTTAATACAGCATTATCTCAGGGACGATTTCTGAACCTTGTTGGGGACACTAACAGATCAACTTCTTAGTTCATAATCTTGAACACTAATTCTTTTCCAAGTCTCTCAAAGTTGATTAGGCAGTCCCAAATTTAGACTCCCCGACGTGGAGCCACTCCGATGGAAGCTTACTAGCCGCATTTACGAGGACCTACAGTTAAAAATGGACTTCAAACCACCAAAGCCTCGGTAGAATTACATAGAAAAATTTCTTGTGGTACTGGTAAGGGGATCGAACCTCAGTCCTCCTGCTCGAAGTCGGATGCGCTATCACTTGAGCCAAACTTCACTAAAGAACGTGACTGACTATATGCAGATGAAATACGAAATGACATGTTTCTCGTGTTTTAAGAGATGTAATGAAAGTCTTGAGGTACTCGGATTCCATCCCAGAGACAAAACAAAAATCCTATGAAATTCGTTTACCGTCTACAAGACGTCTATTATTTAGTTTTAAAGACCAATTTCAAGAAGCAATCTAGGCACAAAAAACCGAAAGTAAAATGAAAATACCAGAATAAACAACTTGCCAGTCTAGATAATTAGTGAATAATGGAATCAAGAAGTAAGCCTAATTCTTAATAAACAAATTACATACGAAGAAAGGAATCAAAGAAATGAAAACAAGGGCAATAAATGAGTAAAACTGAATCATTTACCAAACAAATTTAATTAAATTAAATTCATTAATATATTTTGTTTTCATTACTAAAGTTTCGGTAGCGAATGTGTGACTCCGCTGTGCTGTATAAGTAACTGTCTCGTATAAACCGTTCGCATAGAGGCAAGTAGTTTTATGCGAAGCATTTTATATGTGAGATTGTATAAAAAGCGAGAATTCTCCCCTTCTTAGTATTTTTGTGTAAAAGCAATTAATATTTAAATAAAAGCATTTATAAATAGTTTAAATTGTCGTTTTCTTTTTCAATTTTCAAGAATTTTGTAAACGATCTAGAAAGATCCTCCGCAGGGTGCTGAAAATGAAGCTCGAACCTTGTAGTTGTGGGCGAACACATTAGAGCACCTGTTGATGTCCCTGGCAAAAATAGAATGCTTCTCGTGGCTGTGACGTTTGTTGATTTCGGGGGAGAGGTTTTGAAAGTGGTTTCCAAGGCTGTGAACTAATTCAGGATTTTTGAGTGTGCGGGAGGATGGAGCAATGAATTCACCTAGAAGTTGAATGAGAACACCAACGAGCTCTATTGCTATCGTGCTGATGGCTTCCTTGCACGCAGATCTAGTTTGAAAAAGTACACCTGGAAGGGCGTTAATCTACGAATCGTCATGACAGAAAAGTACTGCTTTGAGTTGTTGGTTTCTTAAAGTCCTTTGGCTTGTCAACGCTAATGCGTTGCTTTCAGGTGCTTGGACCCGGTAGAGTGAGGCTTGAGCAATAGTCTCTGCATAGCCGTCTTCAAGAGGGATATCTGTACAGAATAGAGTGCAGGGGTCCACGATTAAGAGATATTGGTTAAACCTTCTGCAAGGAGCTAGTTTAACCAGGTTTATGTGGATGTGCTTGAAGCTTTGAGTTTGCAGTGTGAACGTGCCAATAGGTGACAATGTGCGGCGAGAGAATTTTTTCTTCTGGCACTGGATACAGTGTTTGATGCACTTGACACAGTCTTTCTTCATTAACGGCTAGATGAACCGCTAAACATTTCATTTTTGTGATTATTTTCTTCTAAGGTGAGAAGGCTAATGAATCGATTCAAAAATCGCTATAGAACACTCAAATTTAAGTGTGCCTTCACACTTTCAGTTGCGTAGCATAGTCGGCAATCTAGGTGCGTAATCTATGGCCCAGACGCCAATTCTCTACTCAGCGTCGTCGACACTCACTCTGTGTTCGATCATAGTACAGTCCACCCCGTTAGTAGTTTTTCTCCCATAACGACGCCGAAAATGTAATTATACGAAATTAACCCAGGCATCTTGTTTGGGCGTATAATAAGCATCTCCTGTGAGGGACTAACCGAATTTGGCTTAGGAGTGATGCTCTAATTGAACGTGGGACCGTTACGACATAATAAGGCCAGATAAGTAAAGGTATGTGTCTTCATTTCGCCTTCCTCAAATTGTAATTAGTGCGTGGTCGATATTCAGGGTGGTGGGGACAGTTAGCCAACAACTTAAGTGAAATTTGTTCTTTTCGAATACGGGCTTGGATGTGCAAGATATTGATTTAAATTCTGTGCGGTAGTAAGAACTTACTAAGTGCGATCGTCCAAGATGGCGGCGAACTTAGCTGACCTTTCGTGTCAGTAATGGACCGCCATGGTGAAAGTTCGTTAGTAAACCAAATCACATACCGAGGGTGTAATACTATAATCAGTAACTTCTGCTTTGTATAAGTTTGTATGTATCATTTACAAAATTTTTAGTGAGAGTCTGGTCGGTAGTGAGCGTCAGATTAGAACGATCGTCCAGAATGGCGGCGACCTTCATTGACCTTTTGTGTCATTTATGGACCGCCATATTGGAGGGTTGTTAAGAATTCATTCACATGATTTCAGTAAAGATCGGTCTATTTATAAAGTTTTTAGTGAGAGGCTGGTCTGTAGTGTCAATAAAGGATTATTTTGTTACCCGTAATATCTGGTCGCACCTCAGTTATTGAAAATTTATTGTTGTTCTAGGAGTGTTCTATTTTTCTTGCTCAATTCATCCTAACTCTACCTCTCTCTGCGTTGAGCTAGTGCGGAGTTAAATCGTAATGGGTAGGAATCATTAAAAATCATCCTAGTATCGTTTTGATCGTTTAGGGGTGTTCGTTAATTTGATAAACGATCTGGCGCCCTTCAGGCAAATTAGTAACTTTCATTTGTTTTAAAACATAAATAATTGGCCTAGCAATAGCCAGTAGCCTGGCAGCCTGAAATTTAAATAGTTATTCGCTGGAGTTAAGCCAATATGTTGGAAGAATTTTATAAAATTGTTCATTGGCTGAAATTCTAGCCAATAATTAAAATAATAAAAAGCAAAGGTTATACAATATTCAAATATATTTAAATATATCTACGATAACATTTTATACTGCTTATCATGCTGAAATATTAGGTCCATTGATCATTTTTATGGATCGAAAATGGCTAATACTGAAAAGTTCCAATGCGTTATTACACACAAAAATCTCGAATGATTTCCCAAAATTAAGAATGGTCCGACGGTGAAACAATGAGTCTAGACAAAATTTATTTGGAGGAATTCAAACAAATTCTTCAGTGAGATTTATAGTTATGATGATTTTTTACATGTAGGAGTTTTTGGTAATAAATGTTAAAAAAAATAAATTGCACTTCTGATTAATTTAGATTATATATATTTTTTATAAGCACTTAATACCCAACACTTTGTTTAAATTCTAAAATTAAAATTTGTTGACATAATTGAAACCCGTTGGACCATTTTTCATTTCAAATATAATTCGAGTTTTTTATTTATAATAATTAGTAAAAACTTTGGAGTAATAGCCATTTTCGATTTACAAACATTTTCAACCCACCCTACCCCATAATAAGTATTTTCCTTCATTATTTATTCTGCTGCAAAATATCTACTCATTGTAAATCAACTCTATTGAAAAATATTTACCAATATTGGATCTTTCTATGCTATTTTTAGTTTTTAATGTACGATGATTGTGCTTATAAATATCTGTAGAATGTAAAAGTTGCTATCTATTCTAAATATTGTCAAGGCTCCAAATTCACAAAGGAACATAAGTAACAGAATCTTGTGAAGAGATGGTGGATTTCCTCATATGTCGCTAGATTGCCGCGCTTGGGACTAAATACAAAATAATCTACCTGGAGGCAACCTAAGAAGAAGAAGGGAAAGTAGCCGGAATTTTACAATAACAGCTACACGACCTGGAAAACTAAACCTACAAACAAAAAATAAAAATATAGCAGTTTTCCTACTACGATAGCGGATCCAATTGGAGAGAAACCACGAAAGAAGAAAAAAACTAGAGAACTAGAATACAAAGTAGAAAATCTAAAACTACAAGAAAATCTAGAATGCTTAAGAAAAATCAACAAAGTAAGATTGAGAAAATACACATAATTTAAAAAGTAGCAAATAAGACAAAAACTATAAGAAGAAGAGGAAAAAAGACTAAACGAAGATCGACAGATCGAGGAAGAGTGACGACAACTTTACTCTAAATCTCATCAATCTTCTTCTACAATATTTTGTTGTAACAAAAAGTCAAAATAATAATCGGCTAATCATGCCGAATAAACATTGAATTTAGATAGATGTTAATTCACCATTTGCTAAATTCATATAGGTTGAATTATACAAGAAGAAAAAAATAGCACACCTAGATTAATTGTTGATGGAGAAATACTTAGAAACGATTATTTAGGAGTTGAATATTAATTTAAGAATTTTACTTGAATGTATTGAGACGAAGCATCCATCTCCTCAATTATATTCATGGTTATAAAATTTATTTAAAATCATGGAACATATTTGGTGACTAGCCAAGATTATTCCTTTTGTTACCCGAGTATTATAACCTCACGTATCATTTGATATAGAAAAAATTGAGTCGTGCCACTCAGTACAAAGTTATTCTTTCTTGCAATCCACAGAGGAAGTGCGGCTTTGATGTTCGTTCCATGCGCCCGCAATTTCTCGCGTCGCGCGCCGAGCGCGTACCGATTGCGCAAAGCCCTTAGCGGGCCAAATTGACAAAAAAATCATCACTCGCTTACGTAACGAGTAGTGCACCGCTGCCAACGCTTAGTCCATAAAAATACGGTCCATGAGACTAACACGGAAATTTCAAAATTTTCCTCTGCAAACAAACACCCGAAAACCAAGTTTTTTTTCAAATTGGCAGAAATGACGCCCCTTCCTCAAAGCGGTTCTTCTTGTTTTTTTGGTCAATTCCCGTGTTCAGTAGTAGAGAATGCTAATTCTCAACTGAGATCGGCCGAGGAGTCGCCCGTATCACCGACTAATGGGAACTCATGCTATCCAGATCGTCCTACGAGTTGCACTCACAATTGAGTTAAAACTTACTGCGCTCCTTAGCCGGAGGATCTTTGCAAGAAGATGATTAGCAAATCTGTCTTGGGCTCTCAGTGGTTTGGAAAAACCGGAGATACTTTGGACGTGCCTGTCAAAGCAGTGAGTTTAAACCCGTTTGTATGGGCAACTCTTGGAGCGTTCTGGGTAGCAGGGATACCCACTGGGTATCGCGAAATTTTTTCGGGAAAATGTCCTCATTTTCTTGGAGACATGGCTAACAGAAGTACCCATTAGGGGTCTTGGTGGAAGAAAAAATCTTGCTTCTGACAGATGAGGTTATGATCTCCAGTGAAACAAAAAGAGTATCGAACACTATTTTTCTTTATATAATACTATGTGAAACCCGAGATATGTAGACTTGAAGAAATGAGAGGCGTAGGTTTTCACCCCACCCCTAGCGGGATCGAGAGGTGGATCAACCACAGAGGGGGGAAGAAGAGGGGGGATATAAGACTCTTCTATCTTTTTATGAATCAAATTACTGGAACCAAAATGAACGAAAACCATCAGCCACAAACGAAATAAACCCAACCTCACCCTATACGATATTCATAGAGCAGGCGTTTACGACGCTAGATATCAACCGGTGGCCAAAATGTTTTGGTAACCGTAAAGACCATTTTGCTAACCGGTGACAGGGTTTTAGATGCTTTTTGTGGATGCTTTCTAAGCAAAATTTATATTTATAAATATAATTTATAATTATAAAAAAACTCAGCAGATATAAAATGTTATTTTTAATTATTCATAAAATTGATACTATTTTGCGTAATTGACTGGCTTTTTGATTGATTAATTGTTTTCTCAATTTTTTAATCTGCTTTACTGACATTTTTAGACATAATTCGACCGGAGGTACTTGAAAATGGAGTCCTGAAAAGATATCGCGCGCGCGTAGTCATATTTATGAGTGTGACAGACATTCGTTTGTGCTATCAATAAGCGTCTGAATAGTTCTCACGCTTCCCTATGATTAGGATGAATTTATTCTAACGGTATATTTTTTTATGTTAATCAAACTTCGATTAAGAATATCTCCAACTGATGCCTAGAACTGATAAGATTATGAGATACAGCTATTAAATGGTTTCGTGCTGCGTTGAACTTTTTCCTTGAATAATCTTTATGAGTATAGTTTTACATTTTTACGGTTATATGCAAATTATGCTGCATAATCTCGTCCTCTAAATCAAATGTGTGAAAGCTAGTTGCTCGATCCAACACACTGAATTTCAAAGCCGCGCACGCAAAATCAATTCTCCACACAACAATTAGGGGGCGCCCCTTTTTGCCTCGTATTCATTATGCTCTTCTGTGCGATCCAGCTTGCAAGTGTGTGGACGATTTTCCTTATAAATTTCGTTCGAAATAAAGTGTTTCAAATTTAATTCCGGTAGTCATCTATAAAAGAAGATCAAAGATACAGAGTATCGATCAAAGCATCATTAAATAGTGGTGCGTCACGTTCACAATCACGTTCACGGTCAAGTTATGATCAGTGAAAATCATCTAGAAATAGAGGTTTTTGAGAGCGTAGTAGAAATAGCGGAAAGCGTGACTCGCCAGAATTTTCTGGAAAAATTACGTCACGACACGACCTCTACATGGTTCAAGATCGTATCCCCGCGAAGTGAACGAATGGAATAACGAAGAACGTTAACCACATTCTTGGAGAGGTGCGTCACGTAATTATCGTCACGATTATCGCGATTATCCTTAGAATCCTCATAAAAGCCCTGCAAGAGGCGACGATCCTCAAGATGGCGACGATAACGACTTGCGTGACAGGCGCCATAGTCGTTGTAGATCCAGATCCATTTCTGTAGTCTCCCGTAGGCATCTGTCTAGATCTTCTTCAGAAGAATCTATGGGCTCTAGTTCGCAATCCGAGTCAGTCGAAAGAGTAAAGCCAGATGGGGACAAAACCCGTTCGGTGGATAATAAGATTGAACCAAGACCAGAAACTCTTGAGCCACTTGGTGAAGAGTTAAATAAAAAAATTGGACCAGAAATTCATACGAAGATTGTGGACAAATGGTAGAATATTTCAAAATCTGGCATTCCTAAAGAGGATAAGAAAGACTTTGAAGAGAAATATCTGACGGCAGCTAACTTCACAATGTTCAAAACCCCCAATCTCAGCTGAGAGATTAAAGAGTTGGCAAAAGGCCTTCCCCTTAGAAAGGATAGTTTCTATGTTCCTTCGCAGAATCTACTGATGTTAGTGCTCGTATGAATGCGATTGCCTTCTGCCTTGATGAATTGTTGACTCGAAAGAAGGTAGACACTGACTCCGTAATAAGCCGTCTAAGAGATTCGGGCAGAACTTCACCACGCTATGCCAATCACAAGGCGAATCACTATAACTAGTAGTATAGATTCACTTGCCCCTCTTATGAAAAGTGTGGCTATTGACTGTGCAGTGGATGATCAGTTGTTCGGAGATGACTTTTTGTAACGCGTCAAAAAGGCTAAGGCGCTAGAAAAAACGATGGAAGAACTCGTAAAAACAACCGAATCGGCTCATAGGGGACGATAATTTGTTGTTAGAAAGGACACTTTAAATTCTGATAATTTTAGAAGACAGACCGGTAATTTAAACTGGAAAACCCTTTTCAGGCGAGGAGGCTTCAAGGGGTTAGGCCTTATCAACAGGGAGGGCGGAAGTACCCATCTTAACAACAACCTAAAAGTTACCAGCCCCGTCATTAAATAACGTAAGTAAATTAGCAGGTCCTTTAAGAGATTTTCTTAGAAACTGGAAATATATTACGTCAGATCATTATATACGCCAATGTATATGAGGTTATGAAATTCCATTTGTTTCTATTTCTCACCAGGAGCAAATACCAAAAGAACCTCCAAAGTCTTTAGATGAGAGGCTAACTTATAAAAAATCTCTAAACAATTTAATTAAAAAAGGAGACAGTTTCCTTTTCTCAATAGACAGTTTATTCCCTCCTATTTTTTGGTAGACAAATCAGATTGTTAAAAAAGGTTTATTTTGAATTTAAAGAATTTAAATTAACTTATTATAGCTCCTAATTTTAAACTAGAAGACAGGAAAACTCTTAGCAGTTTGTTATTTGAAAATTCCTATCCAGGCACTATTGATCTTAAAAATGCTTATTTCTTGATCCCAATAGCTAAAACATTTAGAAAATATCTGAGATTTATTTTTGATTGAAGTTTCTATGAGTTCAATTGTGTTCCCTTCAGACTCTGCACTGCACCATTCAGTTTTACAAAACTAATTAAGTCTGTTATCCAAGACCTCAGATCTAAATCCCTTTTATCAGTAGCTTATCTAGATGATTTTTGTTTAATGGGGAAAACAAAAAACGAGTGTTTAAAGAACATTAAGATAGCGCGAGACAGGTTAGAACGTTTTGGTTTCTTGCTCAATGTTAATAAATGTAACTTTGAACCATCTAGAAAGGTGAAATTTTTAGGTTTTATATGAGACACAAGAAAAATGAATATTGAATCAACCGAGAAAAAAAGAAAAATAATTTTAGGTTGGGCAACAGAAATCAGTCAAATATCCTCTTATAAAATCAGGGAATTAGCTCAATTCATTGGCACTTTGGTAGCAGCCTTTCCAGCGAAAGGCTAGTGAGAATAGACAACACAACTGCCATTGCTTATATTAATAGAATAGGTAGCACTCAGTATCCTAAGCTTACAAAATTACGTAAGGGGATTTGGCAGTGATGTGAAGAGCGACAATCATGGATTTTTGCTTCCTACATAAAACCACGTGATAACTCCATTGCAGACAAAGAGTCCCAATTAGTGCCAAGTGAAACTGAATGGGAAATATCCTCCGAGGGATTCAGAGAGATTCAAAAAGCTTTCGGTTTCTTCCAAATTGATTTGTTTGCTTCAAATATGAATGCAAAATGTATTCAGTTTGTATCCTGCAAGCAAGATCCAGAAGCGTTTTTTGTAGATGCATTTACATTTAACGGCGCTTCTGACAAATTGTATGCCTTTCCTCCGTTTTCTCTCATTTTGAGGTATTTGCGCAAAATAATAGCACAAAAGACTCATGGGGTTCTAATGGTTCCTCTTTGGCCAACTCAGCATGAGCTCCCACTCTTCAAATCACGTTGGTGAAGAATCTTACCCTGGCTGTACGGAAATTATCGCGAGAACGTATATAGGACTTGGCGTTCCAGACTCCTTTATTCCAATGGCTTTTCCTTCGCTATCTGATGGCATTTTACAACAATACGATAAGCATATCAGGCTTTGGTGGAAATTTTGCAGAGAAAACGAATTATACATGCTTAGCGCATCTATCTCAGAAGTTTTGAGATTTTTTACTGAATTATCAGAGGACATAAAAACATACGGCACATTAAATAGTTATAGCTGAGCATTGTTACTAATTTTACAAGAGGATTTAGGCAACGATGCGCGATTAAAAAGATTCTTAAAGGGGTTATCAATTTTAAAGCTCCGAAATGCGAAATATAACGATATTTGGGACCCGCAGTCGGTTTTAAGTTTTTTCTCGAAATTCTAGCCAAATACGGAGCTTAGTTTGAAAAATTTAACTGAGAAACTTGCTATCATTCTCGCATTAGCTACGGCACAGCGTGTGCAGACTCTTTCAAAACTTAAGATAGGAAACATTCCAGTAAAAGATGATTCGGTTAGAATTATTATTACAGATAGAATTAAAACGTCGGGTATTGGTCGAGCAGTGTCAGCCCTAGAATTTCTCTTCTTCAAGGATCAACGTGATTTTATATTCAGGTGTAAAAAAATAAAAATAAAACGCACAGCTAACTCCTTTCTGAAATAGCGCGCGGAGTCCTACATTCGATCCCTGCAAACTGAACCGAGTTGAGTCGAGTGACTCTTCTCTCCACTACCGCGTGCCTCTTACCCAAGTCTTTCGGTTTTTTTACGTAAGTTAACGAGTCGAGGTTATTTTCGTTTTACAAGAAATAGAAAAAAACCACGTAGTACCCTGGGGGGGGGGGGGGGGGGGGGGGGTCGACGATACTTCCACGGTAGACCACATGGAGGGTTCAAAAAGTGGCATAAATCGGGCCACGTGGCTTATGGAACCCTTCTAAATACCGATACTTTATTTTTAACGTTTAAAAAACTACACCGTACAGCTGCTTCGCAAACAATTAGTCGTTGGCTAAAAGAAATTCTAAATGAAAGTGGGATTAAAACGAAAAATTTTAACGGTCACAGTACGAGACATGCCTCTACCACGCCAGCAACTCGGAAGAAAGTTAATGCAGAAATTATTTGAAAATCAGCAGTTTGAACTGCTAAGTCAAATGTATTCGCTAAATTCTATAATCGCCCACTACGGGAAACGACATGTGATTTTGCGTCGAGCATTCTCAATCCCTAATGTACAAACTTATCAATGAAGTGGAGATTCAAGTCGCAAATCTGATGCTTTAAAAAACTACAATTGATCTAGAGGACGAGACTATGCAGCACAATTGTACAATTAAACGAACTTACCTGAAGTGAAGACCAATCGAAATTATGCAAATACGTCTCGTCCGAATACATCAAACTCTCCCTTTTCTTTTCCCTTATCTCTTGTGTTTTTTATTTGAATATCAAAAAAGCGTAATGAATACGCGCCAAAAAGGAGCGCCCCTAATGGATGTATGGAGAATTGATTTTGCGCACGCAGCTTTAAAATTCTGTGAGTTGTATCGAACAACTAACGTTACTACAATTCATCTATTCGGACGAGACGTACTTGCATAATTTCGATTGGACTTCACTACAGGTAAATTCGTTTGATCGTACAATTTTACCACAGTTTTATAAGCTTTTTCAAGAGGTGCGCATTACCTATTGATAGCCTGTGAGATATGCTGGATATAAGATTTTCGATAAGATAGAAACACCAACTTTAAAAATACTGACAGTATAATTTTGTTGTTGTGAAAAACCACCCCATATAAAGAAACAAATAAATGAACTTATATTTTCATGAATTTCTGAATTATTTACGTTTTGGTCCGCCATTTATGAATAAGCAATTCTTGAGAATATACAGTAATGTGCACGGGTTCACTTGTTCTTATGTTGCAAAAAAATTTGTTTAAAAAAATGCGATGGTCAGCTTGTGCGCTATTCTGAAGATCGCCCAAGTATATATTGAAGTCAATGAAGGTTTTATGGGTATTATTTTTTATCTAAACTGTTTTCTTTGTTAATATTTAAGGAGAAGGCTGCTGCTAAAGTGAAGCGTAATTATTGCAAATAGTTAATCTAGTAATCTCCCTGGCACCTTTGCCTTTTGTCATCGGAAATTTTCATAATGAAAAGGCGCAATTGATCGTGGCGCAAATCCACACCTGCTTCAGGGCAATAGGGTGCCTTTCTTCTATCGCATTTATGCAGTTGCTTGTACTTAGGAAGGTAAGTTTGCACAACGTTCCTTCTAAATTCCAGTAAGGAAATCTCCCTATCACTTTCCCTGAAAAGGATCCACGCATTATTCACCGTTTCGTCGAGTAACTATGTGAATAAGCTACACCACCACTTTTTTCCCCTAAACCAATCCTGTACAGAGAGATATTCTAATCCATTATGTCAGTTCCGCTCATGTATTTTTTATATTGACCTACAAGAAATGGGATCTTTACATTGATTTTCTTTTTTTCAGTCCTCCTATAACGATTTGCCGTTGAGGTAGGATTTACCCCAAAGCATGTAAAGGTAACAGTTACAGCCACGTTATCCATCCATCCGGCTATAATAATATCAAATTCAATCCCTTTTTGTAATCAAAACTTCCGCGGATCTCTTTTTCTAGCACCTTCTTTGATTTTAGGTGAGACCCCTTTGGTAGCCTGTTTTCGCGTAATGTTGCAGTTCCCCCATAGTGTCTCCCGTTTAGTTCCTGCAGAAGATTATCCCCTGTGTATAAATTGTCTAAAAACAAACGGAATGGAGGGGGTTTTAGGTCCTCCTGCAAATGGTCAAGCATTAGCACTAACGGGGCTGCACATTTCCCAAACCTCACTTCATAGTCTTCATAGTTTTCCTCTTATAAAATGCTTACAGCCGTGGCGTCCCTGATATGACACCATTGATTCATCAAAATGCATTATATAAGGAAAATATACATAAAGATTCTACGAAAAGATTTTACACAGATGAGACGTGGAAAAGAATTCTCGGCATGGCTAGCGAATGTGCCAATTCAAATTAAATATAAAGAAACTTTATATAGGACTCCTTAAGAACATAAATGTTGGTTTCGGATAATGCACAATTATATTTTGGGAGGCTTACCTTCCGAGGCGGTGGAACCGGATTACTTATCCCATGATCCGAACACATGGAGCTTAAAGATTCGCTGCTTCTACCATTACTTAATCTTGATGAACTTATCATGGAAGGAGCAGGAGGAGGGGGATTTCTTGGTCTCTGTAGTGCCGACATATTTCCTTTATCCGTACCTTGAAACAATATTAATAAAGAATAAAATTAAGAAAGAATTAAATATAATAATCCTGAAATTCATTCATTGACTTTGTGCACATTGAAGCTCGTATGTTTCTGCCCTCTTGTCGCGGTCTTTTGTCTCTTTATTTTCTTCTGTCACTTATTTTAACTGTTTATAAGTATACAAAGTCCCTTAAATTCTCCTGAAGTCGCTTGAACACTCATGAAAGATTTAAAGTCATTTGAATTTAAATGATATAACGTGAATTCTTACGAAGTCCCGTGAATTCACATGAGTCACTTAAAGTCACTTGAAATCTCCTAAAGTCAGTGAAATCTGCCAAAGTAATTGAAATATTCTAAAGTTTCTTAAAATCAGAGGTAGATGTACACCCAATTGGTCGATTTTTC
>NC_046658.1:24459047-24499537 GCF_010883055.1 Belonocnema kinseyi
CCCCGGATTATTTGTGTCGTAAAAATAAAATTTAAAAAAAGTACTTAATAAAAAAAATAACAAACATCTATTTTTACCCACTCCTATATCGATCTCGACCATAATCTTGCACGGAAACATAAGGTAGGAGGAAACAATTAGTTTAAGCCTCTAAAATGCATCTCCGAAATTTGGCACTTATGCCTTTATGCCCCAGGACTCTTCATATATAAGAGCCATGTTCGTAGTTCGTGGTGACAGCACCTGCAGACACTAATTCTGCCGTTCGTTCGGTTCATCCATAAAATACGCGGGAAAAGCTTACACAAAAATATGTGTATGGTTATTGCATCGAAAAAATAATCAAGTACGCACCTTGTTTGGAAAATAAAAACAACGCTACAGTCTCCCTTACACTAGCGTGAGGTCTTCCATCGAAAACTGTATTGAAACGGCCACTAATTTGTTGAATTGGATGCACTTGATGCCCAGCATAATGCGACATGCTTAAGGTTTTATACATGACCGCACGTCTGAGTTTTAGTGTCTATTCAACAGAAACTACGCAAGAATTAACTTGCTATATTTCCTTAACTCATAAGAAGAAAAAGGATTTACGTGTATCACGTACGTTTTTTACATCTGACGGCGCAGGAAATAGTATGGCTTCATTTAAGGCTTATATTGAAAAAACCATAATTCGTCACAAGTAATTACCTTTTCCTTTTGCTCAGGGGTGAGCAGTTTCAGCACCATCTTAGCGCATACTTTTTTCATTTGCAATTTTTTATGTAAAATTTGTCCAACAGTTTCTTTATCGATGTTCAATAATTCAGAAATTGCTCAAATCCTTAGATATCGACTTTTTTTTAATGATTTTACGAATTTTGTCGTTATAGTCATCACCATAAACAATCCTTGACAAATCATAAGTTTCTGTGGCCGTTTTGCCAAGTTTCACAAAGAACTTCACGTTGACGGGTTGTTCCAATTTCATACAAAACATAATTCCGACGGAGCGCAGGTACACTGTTTACCTCGAACAAAGGTTCCAGCCGGACTAAGAATCACAGATCCAAGTTCATCAATAGCCACACCTCGTACTTGCTTCAAATTGGATGTTTGAAGCGCATTCCCTTCATTTCGTTAGATTATTCTTTTATTTGTTATCTCTTCTTTTATTTGCGTTGATCTGTGATCTAGTTTGACACATCGTAGCGAATCCATTAAATAATTAAATGAATCTTAATAACTCCTTTTCCTTGTGAAACGTCAAGGGGTTGTTACCTGGGTGGATACCATATCATCGGTCGGTTATTGATAGTATAACTTTATAAAAAGTCTGGTGTTGTGGTCTGGAATGTAGTAGTCCATTAAGCAACCAATGCACAAGCCTACATTGCATTTTATGCATTCAGTGCGTGCTTTATTGGCACAATAATCTTCCTGGCACATTCGCCTTTGCCATCGCCTTTCTTCTATCGTATTCAGGCATTTGCTTGTACTCAGAAAGGTAAGTTTGCACAATGTTCCTTCTAAATTCCAGTAAGAAAATCTCCCTACCACTTTCCCTGAAAAGGATCCAGGCATCATTTACCGTTACGTTGTGTAACTATGTGAATGAGCTGGACCACCACTATTTTCCCTTAAAACCAATCCTGTACAGAGAGACATTTTGATCCATTATGTCAGTTCCGCCCATGTATTTATTATATTCACCTACAAGAAATGGGATCTTTACATTGATTTTCTTTTTTTCAGTCCTGCTATACCGGTTTGCCGTTGAGGTAGGATTTACCCCAAAGAATGTAGAGGCAACAGTTACAGCCGCGTCGTTCATCCTTCGAGCTATGATAATACCAAACACAATCCCTTTTTTGTAAACAAACTTCCGCGGACCTCTTTTTCTATCACCTTCTTTGGTATTAGGTAGCCTGTTTTCGCGTAATGATGTAATTCCAGCATAGTTTCTCCTGTTTAGTTCTTGCAGAAGATTCATTCCTGTAAATAAATTGTCTAAAAACAAACGGAATGGACCGGGTTTTAGGTCCTCTTACAAATGGTCAAGCATTAGCACTAACGAGGCTGCACATTTCCCAAGCCTCACTTCATAGTCTTCATAGTTTACCTCTTATAAATTGCTTACAGCCATGACGCCCGTAGTATCCCACCATTGATTCATCAAAATCTAAATTTCGTTCTAGAACACAAAATTTCTTAAAGTGCTCTTAAAGCATGTCCGCGAGAGGCCTTACTTCGAAAACTCATATTTAGATCAAGCTTTGTATTTTCAGCACAATAGATAAACCTTGCTATTTATAAAAATCTATTGCGACGCATTACATCAGAAACAAGTTGGATGTGGAAATCGTCATAGTCTTCCCAATAGGATCTACTCGAGGGATCCTTCATATAGCCTGAGAGTAGAAGCACCCCGATAATCCTCATTCCTTCCCTCGTCACACCTGGTGGCGTGCAGTTCAGAAAAACAGCATATTTTTCGATCTCAGCCAAGAAAAAATCAATTATATCGTCCAACAGTTTTACAAACAAGCCGACGCAAGTATTATCACGGAGAGTCACGATGACTCTGGCCACGCGCACGTCCTCGGGTGGCTATGCGTTGACCACTACGCCGGGGTGCCGCAGCACCACGACGAGCACATCTACCAGCACCACGCTTGACATGCTTTGGATGAGGGCTGTCTGCATCCTGGGATCCAACTTTAGCTTCAGAGAAGACTTCTGGAAAGGAAGGGAAGGACTCTGATCTTTTGAGGTAAGAGAAAAATCCCAGATCCTGTTGACATAGGACCGAGAGAAAAAAAGAAAATAGCAGGTTCTCTGGACAGAGAACCGAGAGGTAAAAGAAAATCCCAGGTTCTCTTGGCAGAGGACCGAGAAGTAAGAGAAAATCCCAGAACCTCTTTACAGAAAACCGAGAGGCAAGCGAAGGTGAGATCTCAGACCCTCTTGAGAGAAAAACGAGAGTGTAATGGGAATTCGACAAATTAGAGTCCCAGATCCAATAGGTAGAGGACCATGAAATTTTAGAGTAGGGAAGGATCACTGCTCCTATTGAAAAAAGACCGAGAGTGGAGAATAAGAAAAATAAAGAAAACTTATATAAGGTTGGGGAGCACGAACAGAAGAGAATTAAATTTTACCATGAAAACTTACCGTTATGGAGTAACTCTAACGGCGGAAAAAATGTCATCAAGTTTGCTATAGGCGTCTCCATTCTTCTGAGGATTTGTTTCCCCCAACTCACTAGTTGATTCTAGTTTTCAGCTCTTTGACACACTGGGTGAAGTTAATAGGTGGAGTTCTTTTTCGAAATTAATATGTCTAAGTTAGGGTTTCGAAATTAATAAGTCGAAGGTAAGTATTCGAAATAACAGCAATTTATTCTACCGATTAAGGGCGATACACAACAGGCAGCTTGCGAACACTCATTGAGCATACAGCTTTTGTCTATTTATAAAAAAAGCCGAAATTATAGGCTGAAATTGGAGCGACACCCTTAGCGGACAGCGCTGTGGCATGAGTAGTAACTAATCGTATAATAAACTAAAAATCAAAAAGACCCATTAACATACGAGGTATATTTAAGGATTGCGAACGGGTAAGAACCATAGTTAAAACAAAAACATTCTGTAGTCGGCCTGTTTTAGTGTAGTTAGAAACTCTTATTTTGAAGAGATGTAATTAAAAATAATTTCAGAGAAATTTAATTATGTAAAAATTTTAATAACAAATGAACAATTGCGGCGCCTGTCGTAAATTTTAATTTATAAGTATATAAAACAAGACAATTTTTCTCATGCAAATATTTGATAACAATAACAATTGTAAATCGTTATCCAATTTTTCTGACACAATTTAAATATAAGCTTACGAGTGATTTAGGTACATTGATAGACTGCAGTTTGTTTGCCAAAAAATTGTCAAATCGTGCAGTTGATAATTAAGTATGTTTAGATAATAATTATCTATTGTTCTAGAATAAATAAATATAATAACTAGGTACCATATTCTAGTAATTTGTGTTTAATAACTCATAGGAAGAAAATTGATTGAATTATAATAAAAAATATTTATTGACTATCACTACTTTTTTGTCTACGAATTGTTAAAACTTAGTGGGAGTTAATTAACCAAAATAACTTACAATTAAGTCCGTCTAGCAGACGGAGTCAATGAATCAGTTTTTATAACTTTTAACATTGTTACATTTTATTTGATTGCCAGATGTACTTATTTCCATGGAATGTAGTTGTTTCTGATGAAGACTGTCAACGTATAGTCGAAACTTAATACCTCGCATGTACTAAGAGTTTCTCATGCATGATTTTCAAATAAAATTGACCAGTGATTAACAAGCAATTATTTTAATTATGATCTTTAAATATATATTACACCCTGATCAACGCCCAAACATCTTTTATATTAACCAGGATCATTTAATCCCTTTATACCTTCTTTAATGGGTCTAGTAAATAGCAGACTTAAATTAATATTATTACTTGTCAAACACTGTCAACGTCATGTTTAAGCGTGTCAACTGCTATCAAAAATCACCTTTTTTTATTTTTCGAGTTTAGTTGCCTTTCGAGCCCTATTAATTCTATGTAACTCTTTTTTTGTCATTTCTTTCTTTCTTTTCCTGAAACGCTCAAGACGCTCAGCGAGTGTGGATAGAAAAATCTTATTTATTTTGCAAAGTTTATTTTTGTCCTATTAAAGATAAAAAGTCGTAATATTAAGTTTAGGTTAGGGCTAGTTAATTGTTTGTTCTATGTATTGAGGGAACGGGACGCTCTACATGACATCTAGAGTTTAATAACGGTCTTCGATCAATACCGCATGCCGAATTAACAACTGGTTCCGCAACAGTCACAACTGTCGGGCGGCCATCTTTGCCACTACCGCCATGCTAGCCACGAGGTGGTGTCTATTATATTGTCAACAGGGATGGCATCTATCCTAACGAGGATATTTGGACGTGGATCCTAAGAGGGCAGCACCTACCGAGCAAGGGCCTTGCGCAGTGAAGACGAGCGGGAAGTTGACGAAAATGAAACTGAACAATCAGTTCGTGTTAGCTATTCACATCGATTACTCAGAGGAATTTTCTTTTACACACGATCGCAAATTTGGAAGAGTTCATTTTTGGATTTTCGGGTTCTGCAAAAGCGTGGTAGGCGTCAGACGAAAATGTTACCTATTAAACTTGTAATCTTTCTTTTTCTTCTCAACGATTCTTTCTACACTTGTTAAAATGAATTCGTTATTTTTTATCTTTACTTAAGATAATATGGCCCAGTTACAAAGAAGCCGGGATACGTGTTTTGCTATTTTTGATGTACTATCGATTGCTGATAGTCTCTAAAAAGAACAAAGCCGAGTAAAAATTCGATTTGCCCACCGCGAGAAATTCTATTATCATCTTTGAAATATAGAACTGCATAATGTTGCATATGTACCAGATATGTACATTCCGACGAAGAAAATGAATAAGAATATTTTTAAAAAGAACTAGACAATAAATTAATACATTCTTCGCTAGATAATTATAAAAAAAATTCAACATCTTACAAAAAGAAGTTTTACATTACGTTATTATATCATATAATCAGAGAGGAAAATCTGGAAAAACAAAAAAAACAAGTTTTTTAATTACTTGAATCAAAGAATGTAGTACTGAATACGTTAAAACAAATCATTTTTTTAATCGAAATAAATTAATTATATAACAAGAATAATTTTTTCATTTGAAAAACTTTATTTCTTGAAACGAGCAAAATTTCTTTCGATCCAAACATTACTTTACTGGGCGTATTCAGACAATACATCTCTTGGGCATCAGTACTTTTTTCTCTTACTGTACAAATAAAAAACTCCAATCACACTTTGAAATAAAAAATTGTCCTACGGTGGCGTAATGAAGTCACAATTGAAAAATTTTTAGAATAAAAAAAAATGTTCCTATGGGTACAAAAAAGATAGGCATTTTTTAAAGTTCAGTTTTCAGTGTTAAAGGCAAGTAAACGATTTAAATTAACAAAATGTTACTTTGGTTTGAAATAGACCATTTTTAAAATGAACAAAAATTACATTTTTGAATATTTATCGAGAAATGAAGTGTAGACTGACTTCAAGTGATTTAAGTGACTTCATGCGAATTCAAGTGACTTTAGCTCAATTAAAAATTCAAATATGTAGTCTTTTTAATTTAATTTACCTGTTTATTATTTAAAATGAAAATCTTTTCTTGATTGAAAGTTGAACCACGTTGTTAATTCATAATAAAAACAGTAAGATTTTACCAAATTCCCTCTTACCCCAAATCGTCTTGACGTAATTTTTACATAACTGCTAAATTTACAAAAAATTTAGTCGTTCAAAGTTATGTAAGATGGTGCCGGAGGAAGTAAAAAAATATATAGACCCTAACAAAGGGGGGGGGGGGTACGTGGTTAAAAATTTCAGAATAAAAGTTTACGTAATTTATGCTCGGTTCTTTCTTTGGAATGCATAAAATAAAACCAACATTTCTGTGATAAAATTTATCTGAATTTAAAAAAATATCATTTTTTCTCATTAATAAAATTATAACTTACAGAAAAATTATAGTTCATAAAAATTTAATATAAAAAAATGTAACAAAAATGAGCATAATTTACTTACCCATAGAGAAATTTTATTAAATCGTGGAAGTTAAATATGCTTGACCCCGTTGCGACGCCATTGGTTAACTTTTCATTTTAAAAAATCAATAGAGATTTTTATTTATAATAAAGCGTGACAACTTTTTAACAATAGCGGTGTCGATTTTCAAAAATTTGATATTTTTCAAAGTGCCCTCTTTCAAATTGAAGCTTTCAAAATTGGCTTTCAGAATATTTCGAATTCCAAGACGAGCATCCTTGTAAAACTCTTGGACAACTAACAGCATGAGCGCGACACGCTCTTCGTCCGACGCTTGCAGACTTTTCTGTAGCGAGAGCGAACTAACCGCACGAAGCACCCTCCTAGCGACATCACCGAAACGAACCTGGCTAGTGACCCCCCACTAGCTACCCGAAATGAGCCGCAGAGGCGCCCTATACTGATAGTTGTGCTTTCTCTGGAATTGGTTACTCTCACTTTCTCTCTGGTTATTTAATGAATGTTTATTCAAATTTGATAGACGAAATCTGTGACTTATCCTTTTTCGAATCAAGGCATACCACATGTCATATTTTTCACAATATTTTCAGACAAAATAGCCGCCAAATGTCTACGTGAAATTTTATATTTAAAAATTCTGTATTTCAATTTTAGTCAGATCAACAAATTGCATCAGGATTGTTTCGAAACATACTTCAAATCTAGTAAAAATTTGGTTACTTTCAGGAATCTTATATTTAATATAATCAATATTAATTTAAATTTGATAAGCAACATTCCTAGTTAAATATGTATGTAATGGAATCAACACTTTCCAGTAGCGTTCAAAAACATTGTGTAGGCACGTAATTCATTTATTCCGATGAAAAGCCGGCATGAAAATTTGATACAGCTCTAAATTATTTTAAAAAATTCAATTTTTCAATTTTCGAAGGCTGCCATGTATGATATACATATTAAATATATATCTACAACTTCAAAAGATACTCAAATAGACGGTCTGTGTGGTATGCTTCACAGACCGTCTCCTAATTTTCATTAAGAAAATTCTAAGTTTACCTTGTGGGACAGTAAGCAGCTTGGGCAGGCAGTCTCGCACAAAGTTGATCATGTCGTTTATCACTCCGATAAATTTTTTCGCCTCAAAGACATTTTCGATTCCATCTTGTACTGCTAAATTTAGGTTGTGAGCGTTGCAATGTATGAAAATAGCTCGGTCTTCTTCTTCTTGTATCCTCTGTTATAACCCAGAGATTCTCCCAGATACATTAACCGCTCCATCGTAGCATTGCCCTCTCAATTTCTCCAGTGGCATTTGAAAACGCACGAGGACATCCTTCATGATGTTGTGTAAAGTCTCAGCCGTGGTACTCGTTGTTGAATAGAATCCCATGAAATATTCCGAAGACACAAGATCTGGAGAAGCGATTCTGAAGTAAATGGATATTTGCTCCATTCTTGACACATCTGCTGTTTCGTCCAATAGTATCGAGTAGAACTCAGCTTTTCTGATCTCTTCCAGATTGTCGATCATGATTTTGTTCGCCATAATTTCCAAGATTTCGTTCTGTATTGAATGATGCAACCATTTTTTATTTGTTCTTTAAGCCACGATTTCAGCTCCGACATATCTTCAGTCCGCGCTCGAAGGATTATCATGAAGTTTGAATCCTCGTCGTTCAGAGCTCCACGAATTGCCATGCCTTGCCTTCCCAAAATCTGCAACGTGCTAAAAATTTGCTTCAACGCTGTACGATGGCCCATCATTTGTTGAAGGGAAATGGTAGAGATTTGCTGAGCGAAATTAACTGTTCCGAGATTTTTCAGAGCTTCTGTGCACTTTCAACGTAAAAAACTTTTGGAATGCTTCCTCAGGCGATCAGCTAAATGTTTCCAATGAGAAAATCGAGTCTCCACACACGTCTCTTTCGATTTAAGTTCGTGTGAGTCAAGGTGTTGTACCAAGTTTTTATTGCAGACTTCCGTAACGTTGGTACAAATTGCCCTATTGTTTTCATTATGGCCCAACCAAGAATTTTCTTCCTTCCAACGTAAAAAAGAAGCTGCAGTTGCGTTGGAGTAGAAGCCGGCCCTGGAAAAGAGTATTTCAGTTCTTTTTTCAGATTTAAGTTATTTAAAAAAATATATATGAATATATTCTACAATTTTAGTGCCTAGGGAACATGTTCTTCTATACAGTTTCATAATCCCGGTTGTTTTATACAGATGTTTTAGTCTTCATAAATTCCTTTATAAAGTTTGGACGCATTTTATAAAACACTTTATAAAAATTCCCGAAGCTTTATAAAGATTCACAATTTTATAAGTTTTATAAAGACCATTCAGCTGACAGCGAAGTTGAGAAGGAAACATGTATTTTGATAAAAATAAGCGATTTTTTAGAAATCCTGGTGAAAAAATATGAAATAAAAAGTCTCGCTCTGGTTCAATGAGACAGTGCACATGATTTTTGTTTACTTACTCGTAAAAACAGCCGACTCTTTTTGATCATTTTCATTAAATTTTCTCTTTTTAGCCGTCGAACGGTCACACGTTGATGTTGTTGCGAAGGTAGATTCACCAGGTTCATTAGTTTTCCCCGCCACAGTCCCCTTATCCTAACCACGAGCGCTTTCATTGTTAGTCTTTTTATGCCGGATGACAAACCGGTCCATTGAAATTGAATTTCTCTTCCTTTTAGCTCCAACTTAAAAACGTATTCGATCATACATTCAACAAAATACTCTGGTGTTCGTAGTAGACACGACACGATCCGAAGCGAAGTTGCGCGAAATACTCGGAGAGAAACATGGCAGAACACGGGTGAACTTTTTTGATTTAATTGTTAGCACTTGTCTACACACTGCTTTACACTAAGGACCATGATCTAAGCATACACGGTCTAGCCACACGCAACTAAAAAAAAGTCAACCAATAAGGAGCAACTCCACCACTTCTAGCCATTTTGGATAAGTGATCGCGCGAGAATGAAGTATATTTGAAAGGAAATAAATGCAATGAGCGAAGATTGTAAGTTGAAGATAAATAAATTATATAGTTTATAAATGAATTAAATTAGTTTGAAATGATGAAATTTTTGAGATGCCTAATATACACATTTTCCAAAGAATTCCCAAGTGGGTAATTACACACTTGGGAATTTTCCGAGTGGGTACTACTACCAATAGTACCATAGGCTTCCGCCGGCCCTGCTTGTGAAAGTACTATTTATTGGGTCTATAATCTGTATATGACTATCAAATGCGACTTACTAATATTGCCGCAAAAAATCAAGACCCCCACTTTAGAAGGAAATAACTCCGCAGAAAAAAATGTGAGGAGGTTCGAATAAGAACCGCAGGAATCCGCTAAGTTTCCTTATAAAATGGTGTTTCTGTAATTTGCGTAAAAAAAATGTCGTTCCGAGCTAATTAGCCAAATGCAAGTAAAAATGTTGTCGCGAGGCCCATTGTTGAGACACGTTAACTTTCACATGACCTTAGAGCTAAGAATATGTTGGAAAAATTTTGAAAAAATTCTGGACAACATGTTTAGAATACAGTAGAGACCGTCAAATTTAAAAATATGTTAAAATGTCAGTTTTGCAAGGATTTTTGTTGAATGTTTTTATTTAGGGATTGAATGGAGCTATCGCGCTGTTTAATGGCTTAAAGTGTGTAGTAATGTACCCTGATTACTATTTAGGCCACAAAACTTAATAAAAATTATAGTTTCGCGATTAAAGCCGCTCAGAATAATTCTGAGCATAATGAAGCGCGGAGTGTGAAACAGTAGTAAAAAAAAATTTGTAGAAAAAAAATGTCCGCCATATTTTACAGCGGCAGGCCGCCGTTTTCTTCAGATTTTCCCACAGCTGCTACTCGATCAGCAGGGCCATCTCAAAGCTTTGAGGTGGGCTTCGCTTGCAAACGAATTATCTTTTATTTTGTTTATTTAATGTGAGTATTTTTTTGAAATTATTCGTGATAAGATAATTTTGCACCATTTATAGTGTGATACAAATATTTTTCCATTTAGACGAAAAGAAAGTATGGACTTTCTTGGAAACTGAAAATAGAGTACTTCACACTATTAACCCTACCCCCTTGTTTTACCACTTTTTAAATATTTCCTCTTTGTCTCGCCATTTTTAAGAAATTTGTACTCTTTTCCTTATTGTTTCGCCTAAATGCGAATTGAATTAATACAAAAACCAGTACGAAAATAGAATTTTTTTATTTTGTTTGTTTGAAAAGTCTATCATTATACTTTTTCTTAACATTTATATCCTTTGATTAAAAATGTTACTATATAATAAAAAATTTAATAATATTTTTAAAAACTTAACAGCTTTGTTAATTTCTTTTTTCTTTGAAAACAAGCTGCCGTGGATAGAAACTTGATCCTTTTGGAATCATGCGAAGCACTTAAGCCATTGTTAGTCATTTTTATGAAAATTGTAGTATTTGTTCCCGTAGGTGTTGAAAGAAAAAACCTAACATGATTTTTTAATAATTCCCAGAAATTACAGGATACACGAAATTGAAAAATATTGTCTTTTTTCTTTGAACTCTCATAACTTTTGTGATTTTAATACTATTAAAGCGTATTACTTTAAATATTCGTAATATGGTGCAGTTCTGAACAAAAATTTCTTGAAACAAAAAGTGTCAAAATCTTTCTTGAATTTTTTAAAAACGAATGTTTACACTAAATTTCTGAAAAAATACCCAATTAAAAAAAATGCATAGATAGCTTACACTGTCCTCTAAATAATTCGATTTACAAATTATTTTTTGAAAAATCCAAGAAGTTTTTGAAAATTTTGGTTAAAAAAATATTTCTTGACAACTGTATCTTATTACAAATAATTTTAAAAAATACACCTTTACAGCAATAAAGTCATTATAGTTGTAAGAGTTAAATTAAAATGCAAAAAGCTCAATTTTCAATATATTCGAAGTTTTTGGAATTTTTCAAAAATCGTTTTCTGCGAATTACAGAAACACGATTTTATTCCGAAAACTTAGTGGATTCGTGTGGTTCTTATTCGAACCTCCCCACATTTTTTTCTGCGGAGTTATTGCCTTTTAAAGTGGGGGGTCTTGATTTTTTGCGGCAATATAATTAATAAAGATTTGCAATTCTGTGCCATTATACGTAATTTTATTCTCTTGCGCACAATGATATTATTTTGCGCGTGATTTCGTTGAAATGGATGAATTACGTGCCTAAAAAATACTTTTGAGCACTACTCCAAAAAAATAATATATATTTTTTAAAGTTTCCTTCGAAATTGTTGTGACTGCGCCAAATTTAAAAGTCATGTATTCCGATTGCCTTCAAATTTGCAGAGTTTGTTTCTCTATATAATAGTAGGATACCCACCAATTTATACACTTTTACTACCATCCCGCCTCGAACTTCAGGGGGGTGGAATTTGAATCCCCCGGGCAAAGCGGGTATTTTCGAATGGTCATAACTTCCTTTCTGCAAATGAGAATTGAAATTTCTATGAGTGATGCCTGAAGGGGTTTTCATGCTCTTTCGTTCTGTGAAATCTATTGTTTTTCATTTTTTATAAACAAATTGCCATTTAAAATTTTGATTTAATATTTTGTACTCTTCAGGCAGTTTTTATTTTTTAAGTCTTTTTAAACGAAAGCTAGACTTTTTTCCGATAAAAATGCTGCTTCGCATTTTGGGACTGAAAATAGTTGTGTAGTAATGCGAAGATATCTGAGCGAAACCCTTCCTCGCGCGCTCGGACAGGTCGGCCAGTCCAGTCGATGCACCGACCGACGTTGTTTCGTTCAAATTCGATTCATACAAACATACTTTTCATTGGTACAGAAACTTTCCAAAAATTAATTTCACCGGTTCTTAATCCATCAAATATCTTTGCATACAGTGATAAACAAATTAGGGAACACAAGTACTTTTTAAGAGAGGGTCCACCCCTCTCCTCTCCATCAGGGGCGTCGCGAAGGTTTCAATTGTAGGGAATAATTTTAATCGGAATGCCGACTTAATTAAGAATTTGCCGGCTGCATAAATTTCATGTGGTTATAAAATAGAGCATATCATTGGGTGAAAAGAAATTATTCAATAATTTCTATTGAAAGATATATGATACGAATTATTATTATTACAGCAAGTTAATTACAAGAATATGTAAACTGAAGGATCGCGGTACACAAAATAAAGCAACATCAATGCATTCAAGTAATCATCCCCCATTGTTATACGCAAATAATTTAAAACTAATTTACGTAACATAAACAGCCGCGTAACATGAACACAAAGTGAGCAAAGTGAAGTTTTTCAGGGTTGCCAGTATTTTTACAATCGCGAATCCTCTGACTTTTCCAGGTTCTCCAGACCAAAATTTTGCGTTTTCCAGACCTTTTTCCAATTGAAATCTGTTTTCGTTTCTTCATACTTTGTACAACTATCTACATATTTATATTTGCGGTATATATTTCCGTTTTTCCAACTTAGCTTTTCCCTCAGCTTCGCATTCTTTTTTTGTTTGTTTTTCCAACGCTTCAAAATTCAAAGAACAAGAAAGACGTACACAGCATTTCATTTTTTTACAGATCTTTATATCTTCTAGACCTCCTGATGCTCGAATTCCATCATATACTTGTCTCTGAACAACAAGAGATCTAGAAATCTGATTTTCTACAATCAACTCTTTATTAATTGAAGACCTCGTTCAACGAATTCATTTCCGTGGCTGAAAATAAGAATTTTTTTAGCCGATTTCTTTCAAGAAATTCTTCTAATGCCATTTCGAGAAGAGGATACACCTTTTTCCCAAAAGAATGTATAAGATTTGGGTCAGCAAATGTTATCCCCTTGCATAGATTACATTTAATCGGACTTCTTTCCATCAATTTTTCGCACATCACTTTAATCATAAAACGACAACTTTCTTTGAAAGATGATAGTTCGGCTTCAGAAGTTTGTATCTTCTTAAGCTCCGCTCGAACAGCATGACTGAGATTTACATTCTTCAACAATTTCAATTTGTTCTGATTGTTAAGATCAATATTGGCAACATAATCTATTTTATCCAAAACGTCTTCTTTTACAAACATTCCCAACAAGGTTACCATAAGTCTGGTTATCTCTGTGTGGAGAAAAGGCGCCAATGGGGCATCATTCTGAAAATCTATTAAAAATGTTTCGGTTCTCCATGCGATAGAAGCAAAAAAAAGCAATCTTTGCTGGTAAAAGTTTGTCTTCAACTTTCTCACACATAGTTTTGTAACTTTCTGATTTTATGTCCAATTTATTGGTTCTTGCCTCTACAATAAATTTCTTTACATTTGGTAATATTTTCAGGCATGTCTAAGCAACTGGGGCATTTAGAAGCCACCGTACAGCGAAAATTTTTTGGGGGAGTTCAGTGGAACTTGTAAACTGACGGTAATCACTCCTACTTGCAGAAACATCCTTAAAAACGTTTTATGTGGCTATCATGAATATAACAATTCCCCATTTCGTTGTTTTTATTACCAGCTTTAAATTCATTGTGCATTGTGTGCAATCCGCACGAACCAATTTGCAAGAAGATTCTACTATCAGGACCAGTTGCAGATTTAACATAATTTTCCAATTCTTTCAAAAATTTGAAGTTCACGTTTGGTCCATCTATTGATATCTGTAAGAGGCATTCCGTGATTAATTTATCAGTAACCTCCAAAAAACTCTGTAATAAGTCCACTGCAGTGGTATGCCCTAAAAAAGCCTAACCGAAATATCTGGTGCGTACGAAGTTTTTTGAGTCACTCCAGAAGCGCAAAGCGATATCCATTTGTTGCTTTTGAGAACATTTGTTCATGCTTTCATCGAAAGAAGCTACATAGAATCCACTGATCATAGCATCGTTTATAAGTATGGAATGGAAATGTGGGGCTAAACCGAATACAATATTGTAAGAGATTTTTGTCCTGCCAAGTTTTAATTTTTCTGCAATTCTGCCATCAGGAAACATGCGTTTAAAAAAATCTACGCAATTGCTTGCAGCTGATATTCTGAGATGACACATTACAACTTGAAGACACCATACTATCTCGGCTTCGATGATTAGATCTTTTTCTACAAGCGCATTTATTGATTCATGAGATCTTGAAGATATCTTAAGACAGCGTGCAGAAGCTGAACACAAGACGAAGGTTGCGAGTCTGAAGTTGGAGATTTGAGTTGAGCGGTTTGTACCAAGATTTCAGTTGTCCTGCTGGCATCTACAGCTGCTTGATTATTCAAATTGACAGTGGAATTTCCTCTCTCTTCAATTAAGTTTGCTCCATCTTTAGACAGTAAAGCTCTCAAAAACTACAAAAAATAATACGAATTCTACATAACAGTAAAGCTTAAGACTAAAAGAACTATTTGTGAAATAATAATAAATTCACATTTTGCAACATTCCCGTGCGAGCTTGCTGCTGAGATTTAAGTTTATGAGCGTGCTTCTTTCTTCAGCTAAGCTGAAAAGTCTTGACGCATAGTATGCAGTACGTAGTATAAGGATTATCGGGTGTATGTTGAATGCCCTCAAAACGTGAGTCGCCAAGCCAATCATCATTCCATTTAGACTTGTTCGTAGGTGCCATAATTTTTTTGCACCTGAAAATAAAGTTATTTGTTCATTTCAATTCATCGATGCTGTAAATTTCTGAAAAAGTAATTAATCTTGAAACGCATAACGTCACCTTTTAATCTTTAAAAAGTAAGTATTTGTTTAATGTATTTCTTTAAAAAATATATTAAAATACATGAAAAAGAAACTTTTTATGGATTTTTTAATATTTAATGTCATCGGTTTTTATGTATTGATATTTTTAACTGAAATAAGAAATTCCTATGAAGATAATGTTTAATCAATTAAACGATCGATCTATGTACCTAAAAGTATTGCATAAAAAGTATTCATATCAGTGCGACTTAAGTTCTAAACAATTATCAAACCTCCTTTACTTAAACTGTTCTTCAATTTTATCTCTAACATGCAAATCATTTATAGGAAAAATACTTTTAGTTATAGATCTTGAATTATAAAAATTCGAACAATTATTCTTACAAGTTTTCAATCAAAAAACTTGAAAAAAATTAATAATAGTAATTAAAAAGTATTTTTCATTCATTTTGTACCACTCTTAATCTCAAGAATTTTCTTTATTTCTAGAACAGCATCATTTTACATATAATCTATAGAAGAATGTTATGCGATTTTAATGTATAAAGACGCCTATTAGGAAAAGAAAAAGTTTGCGAAACGAAGCATGGAACGTACTATAAAGAATCAGAAAAGTAATATTCGATTTTTTATCACTAGTGACTGCAGGAGTATCTTCAAACAGTACTTTTGACACGGATGGCTACGTTCATTTTTTAGAATCAACGTTCCACTAGTCTCGAACAATAGTTTATGCCACGAGAGGCAGAAAATCATTTTAAAGTAGCAATTTTTAGGTTAGAGCGGCATATAGAATAAAAAAGTACATGCCTTGCACATGTGTCTGTTTATATTGCTATGAAAAAAAATCGACTTATCAAATATTTGTGAAAATCCATTCAGAGCAGAAATAGTTTTCTGAAATTTATAAGGTATACACAATTTTTTGTCTTTTTTCGAAAATATTTAAATTTGCTGAGCATTACCATTTAAATAGATAAGTTGTTTTATAAACAAGTTCAGTGCTGTTAACTCTCACATCGCATAGGATACAAATAAGATAAAAAAAATTATAGCTTACCAAAACTACACGAATATCAGCAAACTGCATAAACACAGCACAACAGAAATTCTAGAGGCACGCACGAGTGTGTAGATTAGAATGCAACCAGGATGTTTGAGACACAGAATTCGGCGCGATTACTTGAAACTTGCATTGCTATCGATACTTAATATGATTTGCGACGGGATGCAGACACTGTCAGGAGCCCAGTAATCCCAACTTTGGCATGTTGAGCTACTGCGCTTACCTGGCACAGCGGCACTCATAGGTCGCTGTTGGCGCGCGATTCAAACCGGGTATAATTTTAAAAAATTCGAAATTAAAATAGATAATTATTATAAATTGCACTTGAATATCCGAAATGGTCTAATTTATAATGTAAGGTTAAAATAAAATAATAATGCATATATTTTGTAAATAATAGCATATTTTCATTAAATTCATAAGCTAAATTTAAATTTCATTAAACAAGGTTTTTGTATTATTATTTTTTTCTCTCTTTAAATCACAAATTAAGTTATTTCTTATATTCAAATGCAATTTATAATAATTATCTATTTTAATTTCGAATTTTCTAAATTATACCCAGTTTGAATCGCGTGCCAATAGCGACCAATGAGGGTCGCTGCGCCAGGCAAGCGCAGTAGCTCAACATGCCAAAGTTGGGATCACTGCAGGAGCCCGGAGTTCCTGCAGACATATCTATTCTCCATGACCTAACCTTAGAGGATATATTACATGGAGTGCTCATTCCTATTCTTGAGGCATTGTAGTACGCGTCCTTGTGATAGAGGTCACGAATCAAAATTTCAAACGGTTAAATGGCAACTTTTCGCGCGCTTGTTTAAATGAGAAAGTGTTGCATTTTTGTAAATATCACGATGCATTCTTGACTTTCATTGATGAAAACGGAGGGGAATTGTTTATGAGATTTTTATCAATTATTTTACCATATTTCACAATTACATCAGATAAGTCAAAGTACTATAATTATTTTAAAAATTGTGTACAGTCAGCTTAAAACAATTTCATGACAAATAATGTCACTGCTTCCAGATATTCTCAAGAATTTCGATAAAATGTATAGTAATCGTCCTTTAAGTTGTGGAAAAAATAACCTTGAACTAATTCTTTTTTTATCGAGAAACTAGTGAGACATTCAAAATCGAAAATTTTGGTTCTTTTTTCTTACACATTCATAACTTCGGTAATTTTATTTATATTCAGGTATATTTTTTGAATATTCGTTATACTGTACATTATAGAAGTGACAAGCACTTTCACCGTCCGAGATTCTGAACAGCGCTACCTATCCTTAAGTCGAGAAATTACCCCTGATCAGCACTCCATGTAATATATGCTCTCCGGTGCTAACCTGACTGCTGCTGCACGGTCGCGCTGCGCCGCAGGAAACACAAGAGAAATAACTCTGCACACCGTTATTGGTACTTTTAAATGTGCGCGCGAGTTTTAAAAGTGACCTAGAGAAAAGGACTTTCAAGATTAATTTTCATCGAAGTACATATGCTACGGTTAGTAAAAAGTCTGGAATTTATGTTCATTTTCCCTGACTTTTCCAGGTTCTCCAGACCTTTTTAAAATTCCCTGACAATTCCAGGATTTCCAGGTATTCCAGAGGTGTGGCAACCCTGAATTTTTAAAAGAAAATTATTAAAAATAAAAGAAGTGAAATATTAATCGTGGGCGTTGTTTTGATAACAACAGATATTTCGGGTTTCACTTGTGTGAAAAACTACGAATTTTACCGACGTTTCATGAACATTGCAGTTCACTTGTTCATGGCTGACCTGAGCCCTGAAGAAATAAACTGCTTTGTTCGCGAAACGTCGGCCAAATTCGTAATTATGTACACGAGTGAAACCCGAAATATCTCTAACTACATAGTCTACTGTTTTTCAAAACTTACCTTTCCAACAAAACTTTCTTTTTCCTTCTCAATAATATTTTCGACATTGCAGTTCAAAGTATCATCAAGCCACAATCCACTTTTGTATTTGTTCCATATTTTTTTATAATTTTCTTTTAATACCCTTACTTTACTCAATTTGAGTTCAACTTTCGCGCACACTCATGTAAATTCGCAAGCAGCTCTTAAGAACGCTTTCATACCTCGTTTACCTTCAGGCTTTTTCAGGTTTTGCAGTATATTTTCATCAGTACCGTTACATAAAACAGACTAGTGAAAGGCTTAAATCCATTAACAATAGTTTAAACTATGCATATAATCAAATTATAGAGGATTTGTTCTTTCTTTTGCTGGATTAAAATTGGTCTTGTGTATAGCCGAAAAAAAGACATCCATGTACATAGACAATGTTTGTGTCTCCGTTTATCGCGAAAACGTAAAGTTAATGTTGAATACGTTTAATATCAAACATTTAACTGAGGGAACTAATAGACAATTGTCAAATTGTCATGACACTCTGCACTAAACCTAAAAACCTCAAACCTCACGCATTTTATACAAAGTAACAAGGTTTGTTTCTAAAGCACCTCAAAGTTAAACTAAAAGAAGGCGAGTACTTAAATTTGCTTGACTTTGCTGAAAATTATTCTTTCATCATTCAAAATGCTACACAATCTTTCCATTAGAATAATAATCAAGCAACTATCTTCACAGTCGTTTTTTATTACAGAGATGGAAGCAAACTGAAGCATTTTAGCATGGCAATCATCTCAGATTGTTTAAGTCATGACACTGTAGCTGTGTACACATTTCAAAAGGTCATCAACGCGTACCTCAAAAAGAAATTCAGCGTTGTTAACCAAATTTATTATGTGACAGACGGAGCTGTGAAGCATTTAAAAAATAAATGTGCCTTCAAAAATCTTTTAAATCCCAAAGAAGATTTTGGAATTTCTGCAAAAACAAATTTCCAGGCAACTGCACATGGAAAAAATCCAGATGACGGCAAAAGCTAGCTTGCAGCGCTCAGCACAGAATCCAATCCTAACTGCGATGGAGTTATTCGAATGGGCTGAGAATCATTGAAAGGAAACAGTCATTCTTTTCATTTCGAAAGAAGATCAGATGGAGATGACGAAACAATGCGCGAAAAAGGCGAACTAAATAAATTATGATCAATTTAGTGCAGCTTTGCTGGAGAATCAAACATAGAACAAAGTCCCCGGTAGGACTGGCCAGTCTGAACACTCGAGGAAGGGTTTTGCTTTGATATTTTCGCATAACTATATAACTCTTTTCAGTCCCAAAATGCCAAACAGCATTTTTATCAGAAAAAAGTCAAGCTTTCGTTTAAAAATACTTTAAAACAATAAAAACTGCCGGAATAGTAGAAAATGTTAAATAAACATTTTAAATGGCAATTAGGTTTATAAATATTAAAAAATTAAAAACAATAAAATTCACAGAATGAAAGAGCATTAAAAAGCCTTCAGAAATCACTTATAGAAAATTCAATATTCATTTGTAGAAAGGAAGTTATGACCATTTGAAAATACCCGCTTTGCCCGGGGGATACAAATTTCAACCCCCTGTAGTTCGAGGATGGTTGCTAGTAGAATTATATAAATTAGTGTGTATAATACTATCATATAGGCAAACAAACACTTAAAATTTGAAGGAAATCGGAAGACATGCCATGATATTATTGATCTAATTTGAATAAATCTTAAAATTATCGATACTTTCAACGAGGGACACAGAATTCAGGTCAAGCTACATTTGCTCCGACGTACTTAGAGTGAACATATTTTGAGCTGGAGAACCCAGTTACACTTTGAGTGGGAATCAGGTTTTAAGGGCACGGCCTTCAATTTAAGAAAACATAATAGATTTAATGTGTTCACGACGATTCATTTTGATAACAAGTTATATTTTGGGTTTCACTCGTGTGAAAAACTACGAATTTTGCCGACGTTTCGTGAACATTGCAGTTCACTTCTTCAGGGCTGACCTGAAACTATCAAATTAATGTACCTCAATCCCCATATTTCTATTGCTTGGAAAAGAACTATAAGCGTAAGGCTACGAAAAAATGTTATTCTTAACTTCCTAGGCACTAGATTTAAATGCAAATAAAATTCTTGAAACAGCAACCATAGCCATATTCGCAGCACACATTCTTTTTATTAACTCTTTATAAACTACTACTTCCAGCTGAGTCTATGCGTAGAAGAATTTTTATTCGCATGGCGGACCTTTGTGGTATACCATACATTTTTATTTTACCTAGTTAACCGTTAAAAAACTGTTCATACAGTATTGCGCGATAAGATTTATTTTTGCTTGTAAGTCAGCCTGACAGTAAGCAAATATGACTATGTCATCCGCGTAAGGAAGCAGAATAATGTCACATAAGTGATCTTTGAGATTCCATGCATACCGTGATTTGTTAAATACTCATCTGGATTATATTTGAAAAGCTCAAAAAGGAGAGGACTAAGGATGTCTCCTTGAAGCTCCCCACAAGTTATCTAAATGGATGAAATCAGACCATCGTAAGTGATTAAATGAGTCTAATACCTTTTTGAAATCTATATAAAAAGAAAAGATTTGTCGCTGTATGATAGAAAAATGGATTTGAATTAAAGAATTTAAGGTAAAAATATGGTCAATGCAACTTCTTCCAGGCCTAAGATCGGCCTGATTTTCTGGGAGAATGTGTATCTCGTTGAGCCACACAGTCAACCTTGTCAACAGGATCTAAGAGAAGATCTTAATAAATAATACTATTTACAAGTACAATTCCCCGGTAATTATGAGGATCAAATTTCTCAACCTTTTTATGCAACACACATGGATGCATTTTAGCCCAGCCAGATGAGACTCTTTCCTCAGCTCAAATCTCGTTGAAGAGGTGCTGAGAGAGAAATAAGAAAGTCATGGAATGCATGCATGCTTACACTATTAGTCAAATGAGGCCGCAATATAAATCTATTAACCGCTGCCCAAACATCTTCAGGATTATTACACGCCGCTTGTAAATTCAGCATTTATTCCACAGCTTTTAATTCACAGTTGGAATATGCAGATTTCTCAGAAATAGACATATCATGTATGCAGTCACGTTTGCATTTTTTATTTCACATTATTTTATCATACAATAAAATCCAGTTTCTATTTACACGTGTGTCCATTAGTGCGAAATAAAAAATATCAACGCGAACCGGAAGATGGTCTCGTGTCGTAGGCAACTGAAGTGCTTGAAAATTAGAAATGAGGTGTATTAGGCCATTATTATACACAACAAGATCGTTCAAACCCATACCCTAAAATAAAAAAAAGTATAATATCCTGGAAAATATTTAGGGAATCTCCCATTAATTAAATATCATTAGTTTACTACTCTCTGGAATTTCAACAAAAGTTTCCCCCCTTGCGTTGACCTCAGAGTCAACATTTAACGGAAATGCATGTAGAGAAAATTAATAATATTCCAAAGTTAAATAATGATTTGTTTATAACAATTGCTAAACTCCCACTAGGACAAACGACTTTAGCAGAACAATGTGCATTACTTACAATCGCGGTGGGATCAGGGATCCAAACAAGGAATTCTAAATTCGGTAAAGTTACCCATGTCTCGAATAGGAAAATTATGTCCGAGCTGAGTACGTAATTTACGATATCAGAAAAATTAAAAAGGTCGTGAGCATTTCAGAACGAGGTGCGAAGATTGCTGTGATTAGGATATTGAGATAAGGTATCCAGATTAGCGACCTTTTTCTCTGCTGCAAGTAGCTAAGCCTTGCCAGGCTTAGTAGGTTTGTGACTCTTAGACTGCTGCTTCTCCAGCTATGAAGCAATTCTTTTTATAAAGGAGTCCAGGGAGCTATTCTATCCATCCGTTAGGCGCTTTTGTCGTGCTTTGAATTTGGTTCTTGACGAGGATTGAGTTTTTAATCGAAATTTATTCATTTTCCTTTTCTTTTAGGAGGGATTCAACCTGCAGAGTAGAGAACTGACAGTCCTTCAGCATAATACTGCTAATCTTAATGAACACGTTAATAACCGAATTTTGTAGCTTGGTGGCAGCATGGTATAGTGCTTTCCTTCTTATCTTTTTTCTAGTGATCTGTCATGTATGACAGAAAGCCAGTATATCAGTATATCTGCCAGTAATGAAAGAAACAAGAACGGGACAACTGCCTTGCGTTCTACTCAGAGAATAAATGGTATCAATACTTGACTAAGCCTGGTTATATCAAGCACACTACCTGAGGGGCAATGAAAAATTTATAAAGATGTCTGTTCATAACCACAAGTTGATCAGAAAGACACTAAATCGGTCAGAATTCTGACAGAAAATCACAAAATTAGGAGCAAACATTTTTCACTTGAGACACTACATCAAGACAAGAAATTAATAGGACCATTTACGGCCATTTACAAAATACGTGATAAATTTTGCATGAACTTCAGATCCCCCCCCCCTCCCCACCCTGCGTGATATCTTTTCCATTGGTCTTAACATGGAGAATGATACTTCGGCAGACCCCCTTTTTTACAGAGAAATAATATATCAAACAAATGGACAAAATTGACTATTTCAACTTTGTGAATTTTTATGGCTAGAACAAATACAGAAAGAAACTTACTATTATCTGGAATTATTACATCTGCTCTCATAAAACATAAATAATTCTAATAATAATCAATTTATTTATTTTAAGAAGCACGATAATTTAGAACGGAAAATTAGCGTAAATTAAAATGTACTAATTTTATAAAAAAATTCATTAACAAATTCTCAAGAAATTACTTTTTTTAAAAGCTCAATAGATTTTTCTGACCAAAAATTATTAAAAATTGTCTTCAAAGACATTTATATAATTTAAGCTTTTCAAGGACTAATAATATACAGTCAATTAAGTAAACCCGTGTACAGTATTACTGGCAATCGGTAAGCTATACAAACCTAAACCTTTTTTAATAAGTAGAAGGAACCTCTACCTTTCTCGATTCGATGAGAAAATTTTATTCGATGTTGAGAAGAAAGTTAACCGAAATAGGTGCCACATACGTGAAGCGTTTCGAGAGGCAGTGTTCCTCTGCATGCATCCAAAACGGCCAAAAAGGTCATATGCAGCGGCGGCCAAGTACATTAAAAAGTCAAGAGCGTTTGTTGCCAACTAGGAGGATCATTTCAAAGAGTCGAAAAACGTCGATGACATTCCAAATTGTAGTTGAAGAGGAAAGTGACCAAAATGGACGTTAAACACATCGTGCTTCTCTGACAAAATATCATCATCGAATACAATTTTCTCATCGAACCGCTGAAGGTAGAGGTACCCTCTACTTATCTTTTTTAGACAAATAGTTCAAAGTTTTAATTAATTCTGATCGAAATAACCTTTCAACCGACAACAGACTTTTAAGAGGTGGCGGTGATTTCTGCAAATTTGATCGGCGGCAGACCGCCTTCTTCGCTTCTCGACGCCGGCGCGACGAGGAGGCGTAACGGTCTAGTTTAGTATTTTTTTAACATGTAGCTTGAAAAATATAAAAATAAGTAGGAACAAAAATTCAATTTACAGCCTAAGGTATTTACTTGAATCTATTCACTTTAAATCACTCTATTCATTAAATCTATTTCTTTTTATTAATATTTAACAACGAGAAAATTCCTCATAAATTAACAAGTAATAAGTTCAATAAGATTCGTTTATGATATAGTTGTCTTCTATTCACTCAATATCTTTTTTACGAAATTTTAGTTATTTGCCGCCATCTCTTGGCATGAAAAAGAATCCTTAAAGACTCGGGGAATTCCGAGTCTATATTATTTTTAATAACTATGTAACCTATAAATGAGTAGATTCTTTTCTTCTATCGGGGGGACAGGCCCCCAAAACCCAGTCCTCACCCACTAGACCTTGTTACACAACTTATAAAAAAAAAGTACGAGAAACTCGTGCGTGGCAACCGAAAATATACCTCAAAACCATCTCAATGACATTTTTCGATTAGTTCAAAATTTAACAAAATAGATCATTTTTAAAATCATGCAATTGGTTTTTTTGAGAGATCCGTAAGTTCTAATGTTGATTTTGTCTACGTCGTTTTATTTTTTAAATAAAGCCATCAATATAACCGACTTGTCGAGCGCGAAGCGCGAGTGTCACAATGAGGATGTAATTGTCAAGGCCGCATGTACTTTGACAACCGTCTTCAAAAACAAATTGAAAAACAAATCCAAGTTCCAATTTGCAGGTGCACTCTATCAGAGGAATTATTCATGCCTTGGTTATATTACTACTGGCAGGACCTTATTACGGGAGTAATGCCGAGAAAGGAAAAGAGGAAGTGGAATGCCGAGATCAGGAAGAAGACAAATAAAAGAGACCAAGTAAGATATAACGTTGCATTTATTGTCACTTACAAGACTTCAGAGCTGGCGGCTCGTGGCCCGAAGCCGGGAGATTGTTGGATCAGAGCGTGAGGTGGGATAACGAGGCAAACTTCCCAATGTATAGATCGAACACTGTGCACTCCGCGAGCGATAAAGCACGACTGACGACGGATCGCGCCGTCGCACAGTGGGGAAAAGTACATTTTTTGGTTCAAAATACGATTCCGGCTGAACCTGTGAACAGATTTGGATTTTTTTTAAATCTGATAACATTTCAAAGAAAGTTGTCGGGGTTGATTTTTAATTTAGTTTTTCAATATTTTTATAAATAAATAAATATGACGAAAAATATGGCCAATTTTTCTATTTGACGCTTATATTGCAAGAAATTTGAATGGAAACAATATTTTAATGAAAAAAAATCTCTTAAGACTATTCCTAATAATATTATAAACAAATTTAATAAGCAAATTCATTAAGTTAGTTTATACATGTAATTTATAAATGGATTCTATTAGGAGTGCCGAATAAGATTCTAAGTGAACTTTTGAAAACAGATGGAAGAGTGCGTTCTATAATGCAGCCAAACTTTCAAAATTGAACAGTGCATGGTTACCATCTGATTCCATCATATCATTGGATCACACACAAGTAGGCAGAAGATCTTTAGAAGGTTTTGAAACCAGTTCCAAATCGACTAAAAGCAGGAAAATACTCTCTTGTTAATTCTTATCCTCAAATTGAAATTGAGAATCCTTTTTTGAATAATTTGTGCTCTTCTGGGAAGAGGAACTTGGCCAAGTAGATAAGAATTATGATATCGGGAGCTGAAGATAAAGAACATAGAGAAAATAAAGAATTTGAAGAATTGATGGAGCCATTACCTTTAGAAGAAGCTATTTCTCCTGCTGAAGACACAAAATTAACCAAACGTCAATATTAAACTATTAGACTACAAGCTAAAGTACATAATGCTGACATTTTTTTTTATAAAAGTCTTGAAGAAGCCAAGAGAGAGTCCTTACCTCCCGAAAAAAGTATGACAGTTACAGAATCTAGGATGCAGAAAAATCAGATGCAGGAATTTTTATGATGTCAATGGTGCCATTGCGTATAATTAAAACTTGTTCCCATAAGAATGATACGAATTGTTTTGAATGTGCCGAGTCCTTGACAATTCGGAACAACGATAATCTTGGATCCATCAGGTTATGTAGGCTGCTCATGTTTGAACATGCGCCAGAAAATAAGGAACGAACCACGACAGAAGTAGAGTTGATGGAAGAAAAAATAAAAAAACTTAAACTTACAAAGATAAAAGTACCGAATATTTGTTGTACCATAAGCGACTTACCTAAAGTTGCAGATAAACCAGAGAAGGTACAAAATTTTAGATACGGGCTCTCTACATTGCACGCGTGGATTCGTTTGATGGAATTGATACTGCACATAAGCTATCGTTTAGGATTCTGCAAGTAGCAAGCAAAAAATAAAAAAGAGAAAGCGAAAATGAAAACTGCAAAACAGAAAGTCCAAAAAGAATTCCGTGATAAGATGGGGCTTATTATAGATTTTCCAAAACATGGCTCAGGCACTTCAAACACAGGAAATACTGCCAGAAGATTTTTCAGAGATACTGATTTTACATCCGAAATCACACATATCGACAAGGATTTGATATATTGATTCGGAATAATGTTGCAAGCTATGGCTTTAGGGGAGACAATTGACACTTTGAAGTGCAGAAAGTATTGACAACAAACAGTGCAAATGTACATCAATATTTATAATTGGTACTACATGCCTGTGACAGCACAGAAAGTTCTCATTCCTAGAGCCAAAATTATTCAATCTGCTTTTCCCGCCATTAGTCAATTGAGGAAAGATGCTTAAGAGGCGAACAACAACTTTCTTCAGACTCGCTGGTGTCCCGAATATTCATATGTTATAGAATTTATTTATAACAAATATTAAATGTATTGCTCAATCATTCCTTGTATTCACACACTCTTGTGTATGCCAACTGTAAGCACTGAATGAAAAAAAGAACTCTTTTTCTGAAATTAAAAGGACTGACTTGGAAAAAACTGGTTTTTACGTCGACAAATAAATCGACCCGAATAATGCATTTTTAATTATATTTATTCATTTAATTTATTGTTTAAAAATCATAACATTTATGAACTAATTATGAATGATCTTAAAATTAACATAAAGTTCTCAATATAAAGGACTGACACCGAAAAAAACAAAATTTCCCTTAACAGATGCCAAAATAATGCATTTGTTTTATAATAATAAAATTTTTCAAATAGTAAAATTATCATGAAGTTCCCAATTAAAAGGACATACATTGAAAAAAAACGAATTTTTCCTTCAATAGGTGCCTGAATAATACATTTTTTTATTAAACTTGTTTATAATATTAATAAGAATAGTCTCAAAAGAAATTTTTTTTCATTAAAATATTGTTTCCATTCCTATTTTTTTCAATATAACTTAAATAACGTTACATTATTTAAAATGATAGAAAACGCATTTTTAACAAATAATTTGTTCATAAACATTTTTTGTTTATTGTATCATGATGGTGACCGAAAAAAGCAGTGTAGAAGCCCAGACTTGAATTATGGAAATTCAAAAGAAAGAGGAAAATAAGTTCTAGGGATTTAACAAGATTGAAGGATTTTTCAAAATTGCACAGGACTTTAAAGAATATAATTTATTTTTAAATAATCCGTTAAGCCTCAGGCATGATTTGAAAGAATGCAGTAGGATGTAAAAGAATTGTTACCATGAAATAGAGCTCGGTATGGCCCTGCAAGAAACACTTAATCAACTCTGCCGACTCCTGGGGAATCTCCACTCAATCCGGCCAAACTGCCCTGTCACGATTGTGGAATCGCACCAATGTGAGTGGGACGAAGAACTACGCTTTACCCTTATCCGGTCTCGTTTTGCTGTGTTTGAACCTTTATATCGGCGCTTTAACTCGTAATCTCCTTCCCAGGTTTAACCCCGTAATACCTGGTGCCCAAACAAAACAAAAAACCCACAATCCTTGTCCTTTCAAAACTTCAAACCTGCCGAGAAAAAAGGGACACAATGTGTTTAAACTCTTACTCTTGTTCGAAGTACATGTTTCGGGATGGTTGAAACGAACAGCGAATCAAATGTTAAGAATTATGACAGTTTATTAAGTCAGATGGTACCAAAGATATTAACGGATCGGCTCGCTGATATGCACTGATCTAAAACAGTACATGGAAAGCATAATATAATAAATCTGAGCTTTCTCTACTAATCTAATCTTCAAGAATAAATTTGTCTGAATCCTCATAAAATGTGATTAAATCGTCTGAATCGCTTGCTCTCCAGATTTTCAATTAGCTGGCATGAGCTGCTGAAGCGTACTTCCTGTCTCGGACATCCTTGCGTAGACGTGACATGATTTTGACGATATTTATCATAGGAAGTTTTATAGCTGGCTTGGGATTCTTTCATTTATTTTTAAACTTCGTCCAGAAGTATTTCTCGTAATATGTAGCGATCTTCACCTTCAATTGTGAGCTTCCTTATTTCACCTTCATCGTGACGATTGATGAAGCCATAAAGTAGCTCAAACGGGCTCCACCCGTTGATTTGTTTAGCGATGTCTTTAGATCACGTTAGACTTCTTAAAGACTTTTGTCCTAGTCTCGACCATTACTAATGACTATTCTGCCTTGAATTGCTGAAATGATGGTGCTGTTTGTTCGTTCCAATAAGGCGTTTGCCTGTGGGTGGCGTGTTGAGTAAGATTAACCTGGATGGTGCTCCGAACTCTACGCTCATCTCTTCTAAAGCTGTAATTGTTGATGAAAGTTTGGGGTCCTTAACTAGTTTTAAAATTACGAACATCGTAAGATTATCCGTGATAAGCAGTAACATGTACTGATATTTTTGTGGGGTCATTGGTAGTGGTCCTTCATGATCGACGTCTGTGATGATGAAGGGCCGATATCCTGGAGGAATCAGATGAAGTTCGTCCACTTGGAGACCCCTTTTGGGCCTGTGTCATTAAACAGTGTACACAAGCGTCAATGTGCTGTTTCATGTACCTTCTCATCTTTAGGAAGAAATAAAATTACGTCATCATTACGACAGTGCGACCTAATGCTGGATAATTTCTAAGATCGTGAAATTTCCGCTTTTCCTCGGTCAGTCTTTTCGCTTTCGGGTTTTTCCGGAATTAGTCGCTTTAGTTGCAAATTCTCGTCTACATACTGGAATATAATTATTTAGTTATCGGTTTTAAAAATACTGAACACGCATGCTCGGTCTTCGATTTCTTCGATCGATTCCGCAGGATTTAATGGGGCCCTGCTTAAAGCGTAACTAGGTGCCACGGATTTTTCGATTTTTGAGAATTTAAATAAATTAGTGCAAGCAATTTCAGCTTACTGGAATGGTAATTTTTCTCACAGTCGTTCTTCAGTCGGCTTATCGCGTACACAAAGTGAAGTTTCTCATCGGATCCTTTTTGTAAAAGCATTGTTGCGACTCTCTTAAAGCTAGCGTCGTTATGGAGCTCTATTTCTGCTTTTGCTTTAAATAATTTAAAAGTCTATTCGTTACATATTTTCTGAATCAGTTCTTTAGTTGTTTTCGGTATCGCTCTGAGTAAATTCCACGTCTTTTATTGAAAGTCGATGCAGTGGTTCTGCAATTTCAGAAAACTTGACAATAAACCTTCTAAAGATACCTGTTGCCCCTAAAAATCTGCGTACGGCGTGTACATTTTGCGGTTGTGGAAAGTTGCGAATGCTATCAACTTTAGATTTGGTTGGTTCGACCCCCTTTTTTGATAGATTGTAGCCTACGTACGTTACTTTAGTTTTGTGGAATTTACATTTCGATAATTTGAGAGTCAATTCGGCTGTCTTAAGGTCATTAAAAACAAGTTAAAGTTTCTCTGTCATTCCTGACCAGGTTTTTGTAAAATAAAATGGACCGTTTTTAAGCCCGAAACAAATTTTTGTAACCTGACACGTTTTTGTTGTATAATAAAGGCTTGTTTTCTTTGAGCCTATTCTGTAGGGCGTACTCAAATCAACCCTTGATCCAAATCTAACAGGGTAAATATTTCGCAATGGCCAACCCTGCTAGATGCTCGTCGATGTGCGGCAAAGGAAAATTAATGTTTTAGGTCTGACTGTTAAGCTTTCTGTAATCTACGACTAAACGCAAATCTTTGTTTTCAAGATTTATTACAAAGGCTGGACTTGCATAAGGTGGGTCGGTATCAATTACAATGCCTATTGATCTATATTTTCTTAAGATGTTTTCTGGAAGATCGCTATTAATATCGCTTCAATGGTGGGGTTTAAAACTTACAGGTTTGCTTCCTAACCTTTCAACAATGACCACTTTCGAAATATTTGTGCAACCTAGCTCTTCTAAATAAGTTGAAACACAGGATCGATGTTCGTTTAAAATGTCAATTAATTCGTCGATTTCTTCTTCCGGCGTATCATCGTCTTCTACGTCGACGTCCTTTTATCTTGGCTTAAAGTGAGTACGGGAGCAACGTGTTTTCCCGAGTAGCTCAGAGTGTTTCTAAATTTCATGGAGTGAGCTGATTATTTAATCTTCTGCGTGGTGACAGCTAACGATTTGCTAACGATTGACTAACTTGTTTCGATATTATACAAGAAGGCTTCGGGATCTTCCTAAAAGGTTAAAAAATGTCCTCTTCTGCGATATTTAACCTTTGAATGTTCTGCAAAAGAACGACAGTTTAAAGCTTTTCGGCCTAAACGCCTTAAGCTCGTTCATCACTTCTTCTGTTTTCGTATCGATTTTTTAAACAGCTGTGAATTTTATTGTACAATAAAGTCAAGACATTGTGTCGATAAAACCTTTGGACATATTTCCGTGGAGAATCACTTCTTTAAAAAATGGTTGCATCGAATTGCTTCCACGATCTGCATTTTAAAGTATCCCTGCTTGTTTGGATTGCAGTTGTTTCAGGTTAAAATTTGAAGTATCTCCCAGGAACCCTAGATCAGTTGGTTTTTGCTGACTCCTTAGATTCGGGGTTTCATAATGTATTCCTCTGGTGTCAGATTTTGGTAAATAGTAGTATTTTGGTGTATTGAATAGATGACCGGTAGTACCAAGTGCTGGTAGAGAATTTGATAGCCTCCAGTTTGCTGCTTGTAAATTTTTTTCCATTTCCCTTTGGTTAGTCGAACCGAAAAGTTCTGCTTGCCATGTCATGAACAGATCGATGTTTGTTAATACACCAGCACAAGTAGAAGAATTCATGAAAATAGGCGTAGTACTTTGCGCCCGCATCGGAGGGTGAATTAACTTAGTGTGTCCATCGACGTGTCCAGATAAATTGGCTGATCAGACATTGTTCCAATTTACTGCGTGACTAACGATTTGCGCACTTGGACTCTCTTTGTTCTGGCGCAAGGATTTTCATGAAAGATTTTTCCGTTGTTTTCGCACTATTTTATTATCCTACATCACTTCCTGCACTCATTTTTAGTCGCACTATTCCTTCCCTCGATTCAAATTTTTAAGAGGATGAGAGGAAGGGGGGAAAGTACCCTTATTTTCTCACGTTTTCCAACTTATATTATAATTTTTTGCACTTTAATCCATAACTTTATCGCACTTTTTGCTCCGTGAAGGGTGACACGCATCAATTCCGACACGGAACGATATAGTTTTCCTAGAAAATTTTCTTTATCGGCAAGGATGCTCTAGATTGTTGAGGTCAGAAAATTCTAAAGTCCATTGGTACAAAAAATATTTAACGATCTGCAGGACATACCGACCTATGGGATCGGTATTTATCCTTTCTTTAGACGGATGAATTGGAGCTGTTCCTTGCAGAGGCTTAAAAATCTTATTATCCCTCCTTTTTGCTTTTTATTATTTAAAAATATAATTATGGGGAGAAATAATTGTTCACAAAAATCAATTATTGTTTTAACTAAAATTTTGAAATAAATATTGCATGGCTTGAGTTTAGAAAGCATAAAAATGACCAAAAATAATGATAAGTATTATGATCAGCCACTTCCTTGCATTAGGAAAATAATGATTAAAACAGACGTACATGGGAAACCTCTGACACCACAGCGTGACGTAATAATAGCGCGAGAATATTACCATTTTTAATTTAAATTTATATTAATTTAAATTTATAAATAAATAAAACTTCTTCTTCACTTCAAAGGTACACTATTATTAGATTTTCCCCTCTACTTCGACATAAAGTGGTTTCTAAGACTTTGTAAATGATTCTACTGCCTACATTTCTTATACCATGAATTGATATATTTTTGAAAACTATTTTTTCCTTTTTTCTTCGCCAATTGTATGATTTTATATTGTTATGAAAATCATTTATATGTGCCGATTTAATGATATCTCACATTTTTAACATTTAAATGTTTTTTAGAATTTCAAAAAAAAAAATGCTAAGAAATTTCCTGAAAATCTTCCAGATTCTTTTTTGATCTTGATCTTCAAAAGAAATGTGCATTTTTAAGCCATTTTTCAGTATAAGAGGTGCTGAGATATCTACGCAGCAGGATACTTTATTAAATTATCCCAAAATTGTATACAGATTTACATAAAAGAAGTTGTCATGTCGGCTGGTTTAAGTGAAGGACTTGACTTAAAGGTACCAACGCAAAATGTTATAGTAGCCCCCGGTTCAGAACCGCAACGCCCCGCCGAGTTTCGATCCTGGCCTACAAACCGCGATGGACATCGAGGGATTTTGGAACTCTGGGTGCACACAGAGGACCAAGATCTGCTTGTGCAGTCGTTGATAAAAATTGAAATTCTCGTGTTGAATCTGGGAAGCCACCGTGAGGTTTGGGAATTTCTCGCGGATCCTCGTGTCTTTCCCATCGGACTTAGTCCTGGGACATTTCAGTGAGCTTGAGTTTTCTGGTGTTTGTTTAATCTGAAAGACACGAGGACCCTATCGAGACTCCACGGTATCCATGGTACCCTATGTTGTATTTTGCGGCATCATCTGAAGGAATGCGGAATTTCGCGTGTCTCGGTATCGCCATGACGATCCCTACATTCCGCCAAACTGGCGTCACATACGTCATTTCAATGCTCTCGCCGCAATTTTGGCATCAGGCCTAATCAAAATTTTCCTGCTGGATTTTCCAACGGATTACTAAATTTTACCATTCGAGGTAACTACATTGGCTGAAACAATGTATTAGTTATTCATATTACTCCTTCACAATATTATATTTAACCACGCCATGCTGATTCTTGGAGAGAAACCAAGTCAGACCTTATATAGGGTGTGCTATCCACTCTAATTTCAACGCGATTCATATTAAATGAAACTAAGATCGGGTAAAGTCAAGATAATAATGGCTAACCCCACCCACACAGAAAGCGATCATTACAGCTTGGACTTGGAGGCTGCTGTTGCACTTCCAATCCAAGATATTCACCCGTATATTGTAACGACGAGACCAATAATTAGGAGTATGGTCACAATTACACCGAAAAACACACGACACTATCCCTAAAATAATAAATAGGTCGATAGGCCGCGGTAGGGGTTTCGCGAGAAAAAAAATAGAAATCCCAATGAATAACAACCGGTCAAACCAAGAAAGGTTTAATCAAACAAGACATCTAGAAACAACTCAAATTACAAACAACCCAGCTCTGCTCCATGACATTACTCAAATCCCTAACAGAACCTTTGGCCTAACAAACCATACTTTCTTCTATGATAACAAAATTTACGCATAACATACGCGTCAGGCCAAAGAAATAATTTGAGGCAAATAAACAACGAAACTTTTCAAAGCGATTCATTTTTGAAAAAAATACACAATTCGTTTTAGAAGCGGACACACTTTTAAAAAGCGCAAAGTTTAACGAATTTATGAATCAACAAAAGGAAAGATTCTTTAAAGGAAATGAAAAAAGGGCAAACAAATAAAGGCTTAGATTAAGCCCGACAGCTCATAGCTTTTTGGAAAACGTAAGAGCAATCTTAGAACCAAATCTCAGATAAAAAACAAGAGCCTAACAAAAATTCACAAAAAAAACATAAATAATTTACATTTTTATCATTGTAATTTAACGGGACATTTTTAAAAAGGGAATGCCTACACCATGCGTATAAACAGGAAAATAGGAAAGTCAGTACTAGAACCAAAAATAGTACAACCTAATACACCACACATCACGCGAAAATTAAGGGTCACGAACAAAGAAACAGCTCACATAATTGGACAGGTAGTCATTCCAATTATAAGTATAGTTGAATGGAACGTAAATGATTTTTTAAATTAGAAAACGCTAATATAGTTACTGGTAAATAAAAGCATTAAATACTAATGAACTTGATTTAGGATATTTAGATTCAATATATGGCAAAATGGCAAGGGGTCAATAACATTAATAACAAAAGCTGACTGAAAACTCGAAAACTGACTCAATCGAACCAAAATAATGTGAAAAATCTTATAACAGGAAACAAAATACTCGTACCATTTGTTAATAAACTAAATTACACAGTTGAAATATTATTGAAAATTTTCATAAGTTAAGAAAACAACAGCAACTCAACTCAAACAAAAACAGACTTAAAGGACAATCGACTCCAAAAAACAAGACATTTACACTACAATCGACTATACGTACGAGTTTTTCTTTTTATATTTGTTTCATAAAGAAGATAATTATGAAGAAGAATCAAATGCGGAAAACAACAAGAGAACTGGAAATTGCAGCAACAAACTAGGATCAACTACGATAACACTATGTGATGCCGAATACCCACGGGAGAGCGGGGTGGGGAAGGGGGGGGGGGGTAAAGAATTGTTACCAATCCTAGACGTGCCTTTTGGTGTGTGTTGAACTAGTACTTGAAAAGCTACTCATTCTGGACATCGCGCCTTTTCTCTTCACTCGTGACCAACTCTACGCGGCGTCGTCACCACTTCGTCATCTCCGCCCACGCCTAGAGAATCTCCATTCGATCCGGCCTACATACCCTGCCACGGTTGTCGAATCGCACCAATGTAAGTAGGACAATAAATCACGCTTTACTCTTACTCAGAATCATTTTATTGTGTTCGAACCTTTATCTCGGCGCTCTATAAGATTATAAGTTAGATTAGATTAGATTCATTAGATAGTTAGATTGTAGTGCATTTCAACGGATTTCAGGGCATTCAAAAGCATTTACGGTATTTTAAAAGATACAAATGAAATAGAGAGGCAATAAAGACTTTGCTGTTAAGCCGTATTTGTCGTTGTTTAGTGCAAAGTTCATTTGAATTTTGTAATAAACTGATATTTAACATTTTATTTGTAGCAGCAATTATCAGTTGGAATATTTTTAAGAAATGTAAAAAATTTGTACATTATTTCGCAATGAATACAGCGGACGACAGATTGAAAGTGTTCTTTCTTTTCACAAAGTCCATGAATGGCAAGACCTGCAATTGTTAGTTTTCTTTTTTCAAATTAAAAACTTTTTAATTGGAATAAAATTTGTGCATTGGAAATCTAAAAGTTGATTTATTTTTAGACGATACTTTTATTTCAATGAAAAAACTTTATAAGTTTTATCACTGCTAAAAAAATCCAAATATTAACGATATATTTCCTTGTCCAACATCTACGCCAGAAAGACAGCTTTTTTCGTCTAAAAATAGTGGACAAAATGAGCCATTTCGCAATCGTTGACGTGAGCGTTGAAAAATAGAATTTTTTCGCACGAGTCAGGAAAAGTTCCTGACAAGTGGGAAAGAGTATGTGAAACAGTGGAAGAAAGTGATGCTCTGTCGTGAACGTGTGATTGAATGAGCCGTCACATGGCGCTATCTACAACTCAGATGGGCGCCTTGCAATAGAGCCAACATATATCCGTGTCCACTATTTTCAGACGAAAATCAGTAATAACTTGAAAATTTTGAATTACTAATACAGTCAAACCTCGGACACTGTAGCTTTGAACACTGTCATACCTCGGACTCTGTCATCAGCTGTTTCGCGGACACTGTAAGAATCAAGTGATTAGCCCAGTGCCGTCGCATCCTCGAAGCCCCATCTCTGAGATATGTAGTACATATGTACTTAGTTTTGCACAATAAGTTAAGTGAAAAGTGCAATTTAAATCTTTTTTAACTGAGATTTTATATTATAAATTTACCGGTTTTTGAAATGTCTGAAGTCGCTTACATCAGCTGATGCGCAAGCAGTCGAGATAATGCAGGTTGTAGGTTAAATTACGTTGACCTTTGAGGTTTGTTATTGGTTTTGTGCAATAATACTGTGATATATATTTATGAAGTTATTACACTAAATCTCTGGTCTTAACATTATTGAGGTAAGTGAGAATATCTTACCGAACACTGGAAAAAATGTAATTTTCGTACAAAAGATATCAATACATATTGCGAAAAAATGTTTACAATTGTAAGCTGATATCTATGTGATCTTCAGAATTATGGTTAGTTTTTTTGTGCTCAAACAATAATTACATAATAAAGAAGAATCATACATATTTGTATTTCTATTCTGTTTTCGCGTGAGCTTTCAGTGTCCGATACGCCCGATCCCGATGGGTGACAGTGTCCGAGGCTCGACTGTAGATGGTCGTACGAGAAAATGTTACGAGAGTAAATAGGTACATCTTGTCGAAGATTAGAAAAAAATTTCAAAAAAATGTCTACAGGATCCACAGTCTACCAGGAAGCATACTCTTTAGCTTTCGACACCGGGCTAAATTAAAAAAAAGATATGGCCCATACAATTTTTCTGATATTTGCATAAGACATAAGGAGTACAAATTTTTTCGGTTTTCAGTATATTAAGTACCTTTTCTTGTGGCACGTCACATATATAGAATGTATAGCTTTCACATTTGTCAAAGCACACAGGACAAAATTTACCTTTTGAACAAATTTATCTCGGGGGTGAATCAACATTTTTTAATTAGACCAAAATTCAAATAGAGCATTTTCAAAATTTAAAACATTACTTACACTTTCCGCGGCTTTTATCAGTAAATTTATTTTAAAATATATGACACCTTTTTCGAAACGGATATCAGCTTAGGTGAAAAAATATTCTATCTGGTAATAGTATAAACTGTGCCAAATTTTATTTCCATCGGACAATATCTTCAACCCCCACAGTGGCCTCGAAAAACAAGTTAGGTTAAAAACGCCTGTTAGGTAGACAATTCGCTAGTACGCTTCTGTCCACTTCTGGGGGTGTCACCGTTGATAAAAAGTCAGAATGAGGCCACCTGGGCATGAAACAATACTTATGGCAAACGTGCAGCCCGATATACACTAAATATTATAGTGTGAAAAACACGTAGAAATTAACTATTTGTATGAAAATGTTGAAGTTGCCAAATGAACCGTTGGTCACAGCAACGGCCGGAAGGAAGGAGTGGACATAGGCGGGTAGTGGTAATAAGGGGGGGGGGGGCATCGGACCTTCCCCCTTTCCTTTTCGAGCAACGCGGCTGACGTCTTCCTAGTTACATCTGCATGCCATCATGGCTATCGTCGTCAGTAGGGCAGAGAGAAAATGCGAAATCCTGGGTCATACCTGTGATTTCGATGTGCGAACTCAACCTACAGCAGAGGTTGTTGCCGAACAACTAAAGAATCTGTACGTAAGGGCACCAATTCGCACAATGCCATAAAAATCGATTCAGAACAAAATTAAGAAGTTAATTGAATCATACCTTGCCATAAATGCTTATCCACGTTCAAAAATGAAATCTACTGCCTTTCTCAAACTAAAATATGAATTTCTTTCTGAAGCAATTATTATATTTGAAGTTTCAGCATTCCGGTGTCGCCTTTATAATACAATACTCGTTAGGTGTCCTTCTAAATACAAAATCCCTTCAAGGGAATGCGCTTTCATCAGTGACAAAAGAGGGGTTCTTGTCAAATGGTAACAGGCTCAGTTGACAAAGTGGTAACAAAAATGCTGGTTGCAGAATTGTCTAGAAAACTGGAATTGATTTTATTTTGCAGAAGCGATATTGTTCCCAACTACAAATGAGGGAAAGATTGCCTCTAGTAGCAAAAGCAACCGATCGTTTTAGAATCTCAAATGTAGCAACAGCTGCTATTGTCACATCTACACTAAAAGATTTGGAACTAATCAATAAGGATGACAATAACAAAACAATTGATCCAAATAAAATAAGGAGAGAGCGCAAAAAAGCAAGAGTTGGAACAACTGAATCACATAAAAGTCTCACAAGTCCTTTATTAGTCTAGGTGCAATGTACATTGGTTTTGGGACTGGTTGTCGCGTTCTTGCATCTCAATTTGCTGATAGCAATTTATAATTTCTTGAAACAAATAATCATTACTTGAACCAGTTAAAAGTTATTGGTGTTGATGGCACACTATTAAATACAGGAGCCATCGGCGGAGCTATCACTCTCATTGAAAACCGCCTGGGTAAAAGTCAGCAGTGGCAGATTTCTTTGTTGCATTTTAATAAATTGCCTCTCAGGCACCTTATCTTGCATCTTGAAGGTACAATAAGTGGTCTTAATTCATTCACTGGCCCTGTTGGTAAGCAGTTTAAAACCTGTGAACAGACACAAATAGTAATTTTTAAAGCAATTTACAGCTAACTTACCTGAAATTAATTTAAATTTTATCCGAAATTGTTTAGCACCGACCAAAAATACCTGCTTGAAATCTGCAATGCTGTTTGTTCCGGAAATTTTCCAGATGCTCTTGCTAATAAGGATCCCCGTGCACTTTGCCACGCACACGTGCTTACAGTAGAAAACAGAGTTCTTCGACTGTACGCCTCTAAATCAAGGCCCTCCAAAAACCTGAAAATGATAAGAAAATGTATTATTCGAGTGTATGCTCCTGTACGGTTTATGATCAAAAGAAACTGGTAGTTCTAATACGCAAACAAACATGTATGGCAGACTATAAAACTGTCAAGATACTTAACAGAGGATGTTAGGACAGCAGCAATTGACCCTTGCATCCAAACTAACGAGTATGCTCTTTGCACTGAAAACTTGATGTTGACGATGCTTTACGACAGAAGAAAGTCTGTCAAAACGCGTGCTATAGAACTGATTAAAAAAGTGAGAAGTAATCCACATCAGGAAAATGTTTGCCAGTTCCGACCACAGCCAAAAAAATTTTCTGCTGCAGACTACCCTCATCTTATTGATTGACAAAATGTCACTTCTCCACCTGCTTTGCGAGATGTAACAAACCAGGAACTGGAAGAGGCATTGGGAGATTGTGATTTTGTCAAAAGGTTGCCCGAGTTTTCATGCCATACTCAAACAGTTGGGAAGACCGTGCAATTAGTAACACAGACATTTCTTAAAGTACCACATGTGGCCCAGAGTCCAGACACGGTTTCATTGAAAAAACACTGCAGTCCCGCACAGATTTACCAAAAATCAGGACCAATGCAGATTTTTCAACAATTTACTAATAGGTAATTGCCTCATGGTTAGTTCGTTGGGAGGGGAGTAGGTGGGATTCAATGAGGAGCCACCTCCACGTGGTGAATCCTGGGTACACGCGAAGAGCAGAGTGCTAAGATGATCTCCTTCGGACCTTTTATCACCGTTGATACTCCCGAAAGTGGCCAGAAGCGTGCAAACAAATTGCCTCCCTACCAGACGTTTTAACCGATTTTTAAATTATTTTTGAGGCCGCTGTGGGGGCTGAAGATTCTGTACATAACATTCCTATAACAAAAAACGTTTTCTGATAAATTAGACAATTTTAATGCAAATTGTTACTAGAAACCGAATATATTTCGGAACTATCGCAAGAAACTTTTTCGATTGGACCTACATCCAAATAGAGCATTTTCAACATTAAAAACAAAATTTTTAAATAAATTTTAAAAGTTTGTTTTAGAGGTTCTAGTACATTCCAGAAGTACTTGCCATCTTAGTGGCATTGTTAATTTCGATAAAAAATAAAAAACTGATATGCTTTTCAACATTGCGAAAATTTTCAAAAAATAGACAAAACTATTTTTCTAATACATCCGAATTACATTTTTCGATTAGACTAAAATTAAAAAAAAAAAAATTTCAAAGGTTGAAACTTTACTTAGACATTCGGCGGCTGTTTTCTCCGAAAGTATAGTGAAAAATATTACTTAAGTCGTATACCTGCATTCGTAAAATATTAAGCTAGTGATGTTATTAACAAATAGAAAAAAGTGTTGATTATGTTAAAAATATGTTTGATCAAAGTAACCTTACTTTTAAAGACTAATTTCTTGGCTTTTAATTATTATTACACGAAGGACCCCGCATGCAATACATGGGAAAATATCTTTCGCATATGATGTGTCTACATAGCACTGAGAGCAAAACCAACGACAAAATAAGATTCACACATTAAAATGTGATCAACATTCCATACTTTTGATTTTAAAAATTTGAATCAAAATATATGCGGTATGATACTGCTATGCAACAGTACTAAACCAATGTCAGTATCAAGTGCAGCAAAGGCTATCATGTAAATCGTCCGCTTTTCGCAACATTAGAACGCTAAGCATTCAATATTTCGAATGAACTGAAATACTCATCGTTTAAGGGCAGTCAGTGCTAAAATAAGGTCCCTGTACCAAGGGTTTCTGCTGAATATGGTTACAAAAATAAATAGGCAGTCGCGGACAATTGTCCAGAGGTGGTCCCGAAGGAATTAACCCCCAAGCG
>NC_046658.1:24499637-24533581 GCF_010883055.1 Belonocnema kinseyi
TATTTTAGGAAAGCATGGAAAATGTATTGAAGTAAATTAAGAGTTTTTAAATTTCTCAAAATCATAGAGATCCTTAAGAATCGTATAAGATAATGTGCAATATGTTGAAATAGTTTAAAACCTCATACGTCCTGTAAAATCGTTTTATATCTTTAGAAATTCTAGAAATTTTTTTATCCTAAAGTATTGCAAAAGCTTTAAAATTACATAACACTCATGAAATCAATTAAAAAATTCCTTGGAATGTTTTAAAATTATCCAGAACACTTCTAATTAAAAGCTCCTGAAAATTCCTTTGAAGTTTATAAAATGCCCTAAAATTTCAAAAATTTCTTTAAATTATAGAAATCTTTTTAAAAGTTCTCGAAATCTTAATAAATATCAAAAAATATTTCTTAGACTTTAAGATAACTGAAAAGTAGGTATAGACCTGAAATGAATAGTGATTAACCCACGAATTAATTAATTAAATGAAAAGTGACTAATGTTATTTTTTTCATCATCCTTATGTGAAATATATTGTTGCTTTTTGACGTCAACTTTGCTTAACGACTAGGGTTTTAACTGATAATCAATTCGTTTAGCTGATGAACGAACGCCAATTTTCATCAATTAAACTCAATTTGAGAATTTCAAAGTGCACATTTCATTTGTTAAAATGTACTAAGTACATTCTTCGAGGTACCTTTTTCGAACAACCCTATTATGTATACAATTCAATATTTATAATTTTAGTATAAATAAATGCTATGAAATTTAAACAATTCGCCATCCTAACGCAGCAATGTTTCACAAATAAATGTCTGATTACAACAAATGCCGTACTGTGATGATTATTTCTAAAATTCAGAAAATGAATAGGCTAGATCCATTATGAAAAAATTAATGTATATAAAAAAATTGAAGCCAACGAAAACGTACGCCCGCGGTTTTGCCAGTACAAAGCCAGTACTTGTGTGCAGTAGCTCGTAAGTATCGCAAGGCAGTACTGTTTAGCGATACTAACGAGTACTGCCCCAGCACAGATACCCAGGTATGGGACTCCGAAAATCTATATTAGATCAGTACTGCGCCAGCAGTTTATTTCCACCTGGGTTTAGGTGAAACAATTGTCAACAATTATAAATTATGTGGCAAGCCTAAGTTCGTAAGTAAATAAGGAAGAAAGAATATTTGTCAAGTTTTAATAATTGATAATGAACACTTTTTTCAAAGTTTCTGGTACATGAAAAAAGGCTTGTCAATTATCCTAATTGCATTTTTAATTTCGATAAAAATGAAATCACTTATATGCTTTTCAATATTTTGAAGATTTTCGAAAAATAGTAAAAACTATTTTTCAGATAGTTTATGATATTTCAATATATATTTTTACTGGACATCAAGTATATTTCGAAACTTTCCTAATGAATTTTTTCGATTAGAGAAGAATTAAAATAGAAAATTTTCAAAATTTAAAAGTTTACATAGACTTTTGGCAGCTATTTTCTCCGAAAGTAATGTGAAAAATACGACTTATATGGTATGCCCAGATACATAAAAGAATAATTTAGGGATTTCATTGATACTATTGGAATAGATATTAATTATATTTAAAATATTCTTGTTAAAGTTACCCTACTATTAGAACCTATTAGTACATACAAACATCTTAATGGCGACTGTATTACTTATTACATGGAATAAATTAAATGAATGTAGGTTTATTAGACACAGAATATCATCATCTTTCCACCTGTTAGACTGAATAAATTATTATGCTGTTTACCTGGTGCATATTTTATAAAAACGTATTCTTTTCCAGTATACTATTTGGTGATTCTGCAACGAAGTACCCTTCGCCGCAAGGGTATCGATTTTAAGACAATGCCTGGCCCAGGGCGACTATTATCTGATGCTGACTCTATTGCAGGCAATTTTTTCCACATTTATTTTCTATGTACCCTTTTTTCCTGAAAATATTCCTCAAGTGCTAAGCTGTCGAAAATTTTTGTTTCACGAACAAGTTCCACCTCTCGAACCTTGCTTATCATATTTCAGTAAAATCGGACTGATTTATTATTCAGATTCATGTGTTTGTTTCTTTAACTCTTCACTGTTTTTTAGGGGCTATAGAGTAGGTTAATCTATTTAAAGCTTTAAGTCTGAATTTAAAATTAATCATAATATTATATCATCTATTTCTGTACTATCTCTCTTTTCTCTTTCTAGCAACAGTCTTTCTGATTGTACCTGGCATTTTCAGAGCTTGTTGCTTGAGGAAGAATGTACTGCCATTACTCGGTTCGCACATAACAGTAAGCACCCAACTAGCAGGTCATGGGACTTGATACAAACTGTGAGATCACTTTTAGCCCTCTTCTTCTTTCATTTTCTCAAAGAAAATAATTTTTCAGATGTCCTGTGTTTTACCGCTTGCGGTTTTTGTCCCATACACATAAACATCACTTTAACTTCTTGTCACATGATTTTTTACGACTCACCCCTCTTCGAGCCCCAAAAGTCTACACCTCAAAAATAAATAAAAAATAAACATCATGTTCAGCTCGGCACACAACATTCCTTGTGGAGACGCACATACCATATACATTATATAAGAAGTAGCGAACACTACCCAAATGAGTGGTGAATAAAAAATAAAAGTAAAGAAAAACTTTTTTTTATATAAATAATACGAGAAATAACGCCTTCCCAACCCCTGAGGCAGAGCGAGTGTGGGCACCTGATTCCTTCTTGCTAGGTAACAAAGCGTGTGCCGCTGCTTTACGCAAGGATCGAGAATCTAGTCCCTTTCCCTTCCAAACACAGCACCACCTTCTTTTCCGTTTAAACAAATAAGTTCTAAATTAATTCATTTTAATATTTGAATCAACCTTAGACTGCAGAATGACAACAAACATTAGTGCTACTTGTGCAATAACAAAAAAATCGAAAACATGTAAGTCATCTTTTTGTTATCTCATACGAAAGCAGCGAAATATATCCGACAAAAGCGTGCTGGCACAAAATATATGAAGCATTTGACCAAGCTCTTTTCCCCTGACAGCTCATTTAATTATTTTTAAGAAAAAATTCACTTTCACTTAAACTATATATTATCGACCCCACACATGAGTGCCCATAAATTGTGATCAAAGTGAAGCAAATCAGAAATTAACAGCATTATTCAATGACAATTTTCGTTCTTTATATAATTATCTTACCATGTCCAGTAGAAGAATCTCCGCTGGGTGACCTCTTATGGCGATGACTGTTTGAAGTATGTAACGATTGCGGGAGAGTGTGTGTGGAATGGCCAGCTAAAATAGGTTCGCTGGCTGTTCTGCTGTGTGAAGATCCAGAAGTTGGTAGAGTCCCGTAATATGACGTTGGCACTGTATTTCCGGCTGGTGGAGGAGGCGGTGCTACTCGCTTCTTCATTGAAACGTGAAAATTCATCGAAATGTCGGATGCGATTAGAGTAGCAGCTGCAAAAAATGTATTTATCTAATTCGAAATCAATTTTAAGAGTTTTGTAGGAAAAATTCATGTAATCTTGATGGAGAGTTCATCCATCAAACCAGGCATAAAAAATATGCAAGCTACAACCCTACCTATACAAGATGAAACCTTTCTAGAGGAATTTCCTAAACAGATATTACAGCCCAAGCGCACCTAGTGAACTTACGTGAAATTAAATTGGTGAAATTCGGATTCTACGTTCAAATTCTCACTAGAAGGTCACGGAGTAATCGGAATAGCTTTTTTTGCCACGGTTAAAATTTCAACAACAAAAAATATATATAAGACCTATAACTTCTGTTGACTGCTACTTACAGACGATGTGTTTGAAGTGTAGCAGTCAACAGGTTTTATACGTATTTTAACGTAGAATCCGCATTTCATCAATTTAAAAGTTGATCTTGCTGTTTCTTTTTTTTTTTTTAGTTTTTGTTGCATGATACGGAAGGGATACTATTTGGATACTATGACGATGCTCTGTAGAGTATTCTTTCCGTGAACTCGATCTACTAGGGAGGCGCTATAATTTTAGTATAACGTAAAAAAAGTAAGAAACAACCATAAATGTCCTCTACACTATCCTTTCATTTACTTTAAAAAGAGGATAATAATTAACTTCTAAGTTATAAATAAAACGAGAACTACCTAAAATAAAAGGTTGGTTCTCAGAAGAGGTGGTCTAATCGGAACTCCCATTAGATTGAGGCTTTTTAGGGTCAAAGTATATCAAAATCCATAAGATACATTTGAGTACGCGGGGTTATAACTCGTGACGTCAGATGTACACTTGTAATAAAATCTGCTGAAGTTTCCTGGAATATCTGAAGTCGCTTTAAGTCACCTGAAGTCACATAAAGTCACTTGAATCCACGGGGGCAGGTTGCCTATCTAAAGACCAGCCGGACTAAGGCGATACACATTTTTTTCATGCACATCACCCGCAAATTTGTTCAAATCCACAGCAAAATAAATGCATTATTGCATAATCGCGCGACGGTTCGCGCAAAGCTTGGGAGCGCCTATGGTGCGCGAGTACACTCTCACGCTTCGCGCTCGTTTTCGTACGTTTAATGCGCACACTTTAACTACATTGCTTCCAATACATCAAATATTACATTATACTGATAACTTGATGCTTAAATAAATTTTTTCATCGAATTATCATTGTTTATAAATATTTTCTCCTATAATAGTGCCAGATAGTTGCAACTTTTTATGAAAGGATTCACTTTTTGTCAACTGTTTACTAAGAGCGCAATTTAGTTGCACAGTTGCAGTTTTTCTCAAATTTGTACTTTTTATCCATTTTTACTTAGAAGGGAGCCTTTTGGGTCTGCCTTTTTGTGTAAATTGATACCCTCCACAATGAAAGATAGATACCAGAAATTTTCTTATAAAAATCAAAAAGACGCAATTTTCACCCATTTTTGAGAAAACTGCATTTTAGAAAATGCAAACGCATGGTCATCAAGCCGATGCAAGATTATTTTAAAGCATCGGCAGCTCCCTGGTAGAGGGCTTGACTGATAGCCGTAAGTTTGCGCGTTCAATTCCCGCTAAACGTACTTTTTAAAGTTATTTTTTATTGATCAAAATACTTGTTTATTCCATTTTTTTAACATTTAATATAATTTTGCCATTTGATGATTATTTATTCCTTATTTTCAATCAAAACTCTGTTTATCGCATTTTATTATCACTCGTTTGGACAATTGTGCATTTTATTTAAATTCTTTATTTTTGAATAGTTTATCGTATTCACGTTTTTAAATTAAAGAAGGAAAAAAAGTGTTGCAAACCAAAATTTTAGCAATAAATACCAAATTAAATTTCTGGTTCTTGTTAGTAAATATTTGTGAAATGAGTCACTGCATCCACTGGTATTTCGTATTTATTATTGAAATTTTCATTTGAAACACTTGTTCTTACTTTAATTGAAAAATATAAATACTAGAAACTATTGAAGTACAAAGAATTTTAATAAAATGCACAATCGTCCAAATAAGTGATAATAAAAATACGATCAACAAAGTTTTTATTAAAAATAAGGAATAAATAATCATTAAATAGCATAATTTAAGTTAATTGTTATCAAAAATGGATAAAACCAGCATTTTGATTGATAAAAAAATAAAATAAAAAAAAGTACGGATAGCGAGAATCGAACGTGCAAACTTGCGGCTATCAACTAAGTGCTCTACCAGGGAACTACCGACGCTTCGAAATACTTTTACATAGGCTCGATGACCATCCTTTCGCAATTTTTAAAATGCATTTTTCTCGAAATTAGGTCCAAATTGCGTCTTCTTGATTTTTTTCACAAGACCTCTGGTATGTGCATTTCATTGAGAAGAGTATCAGTTTAAACAAAAAAAGCAGAGCTAAAGGTTCTCTTGTTAGTAAGATAATACTTCATGCAAATAACAAACATAATTTTTTATATAATTCATTATGGTTTATAACTACCTTCTTTTATTGTAATTTTAAAAAGTTGCAAGTTTTTCAGAAATTTACAGCTTTTGCTTGACTTTTTAGTTCTCACTGCCTACTTCAAGGAAAAACATTAATTTATGATATGATCTTGCAGCGAATTTGAAGAATATTTCAAATAAAAAGCCAACGCAAAGTTCAAAATTCAAGAGAAACCGAAACTTTCTAGCAATTACACAGGCCTGCAAAATTAAAAAAATTAAATAACCTAAAGGGGTGACATATCTTAACCGAAGTATTTTGACGCGATAAACTCGAATCCGACCTCAGAATTGAGCCATCACCTAAGCATTCCGAGATATCCTAACCTAAAAGTGCAAAAAACACAGTTTCATCAACCGTCTCATCAAAGATTCGCAAATACGAAGGTCGACATGACTCGTGTGGATTGAGTACGAATATGTGTTTCACATAGATTTTGGCTCGCTGAAACAAAATCTGGTCTCATAAATGCTCGATCACCTAAGGTTCGCGAGATATCCTAACATAAAAAAATTCTATTCGAGATGTGACGTAGCCTCAAAGATAACGAAAAACAGTGTTTTTAGCACTTTTGGTTAGGATATTTCGGAACGCTTAGGTGATGGCTCAATTCTGAGCTCGCATTCAAGTTCAGCGTGTCCAAATACTTTAGGTAAGGTATGTCGCCCCTCTAGGTCATTTTCTCTGTTGGACTGTGTTATCTAAGAGAAGATTATTATAAACAATAATAAAATTTTAAGACAATTATTCCTGTTAACTTGCATTATTTATACTAAGTGAAAAGTTGATAAAAAGTATCAAAATAAAAAAGAACGCAACTATCTAGCATGAATATATAGTTCAGGCATTACGTCGGAAAAAAGTGTAAAATTCCACAATAAATCCAATCGGCAATGTTTTTAATGAAAAAGTTTCGTTTTGGGGTCCTTTTTGACATATCCAAAATGCTATAACAGATCAGTTGCCAAACTCGTTTTTTTATTTGAAAACAGTTCCAAAAGTTACTTTTGCGTGGACGGATAATTTCCATTGCATTTTAGAGCAACATGTCCAATAGAAAAAAGAAAGAAAACAAAATTCTGAACAAATTTTGTTTAAAAAAATCCGGTCACTTCTATTGGGTTTGAGTTATGATACATTGAAAAGTCCCCATTTTTTTTCAGCGAAAAATCACTAAGTTTCAAAAGACACTGTGTATCTTTGCAAATAATTACTGCACGGAAAAGTGCAGTTTACGGGCAAAAAAGTGGACTTCAGTTTTTCCCAAATAAATCCTGCCAAGTTCAGTTTAAGTTGATTGTGCCAGAGGATGAAATAGAGTCTACAAAAATCTGCGTATATCTAAAAAAAAGTCTCTTAGACCTATTCTTTTGGGAATTGTAAGGTTTCAAAATTTTCATTTTTTTTTTGTTGCATTTTTGACTAAATTTGAAGGAGTTGTGTTTTTGCAAAATACCTCATTTCCTGCGAATCCCACCACAAAGTTCCTACAGAATAAATGAAGATAGAGCCAATTTGGCGTAAGATAAGAAAAGTGCCCTAGCTCAAATAGGTCACGAGATATGACCTTGGAAATTGCACTCATCATGCATAGAAGCACCTGAGAGTACCGTAAAGTAGAACTACGGTCATATTTCGGAATTTTTGTCACAAATGAGTGTATATGATTCATTTATCACGTATAATATTTCTTTTGAGATTAATAAATACATAATTGTTTAAAACAAAAGCTTTCTATCACTACTTATGTTTACTTTTTGGCCGTTTGTTTAGCATTTTTGTGGCAAAAAGTCACCGTAATTGATTACAAATGTGTAATATGTTTTTTATTCATAAGCAAATATTTTTATTCATAATTGTTTATAACAAAATACTGCTATAATCACTGTTGAGTACTTTTTGACTACTTTTGTGGAAAAAAGTACTTATCATTGATTAAAAATTTGATATATATATTTTTATCGATGAACAAATCCATTTTTTTAATAATTGTTTATAACCATTTTTTCGAATAAATACTTTTGCTCCATTAAATTTTATACTTACCTCCAAGACACTTATACTTCTCAGTGATTTCCGTAAATAGTACATTGTATGCTGTGACCATTTTTTGGCATTGAAAATAATTAACTAATTGATTACTTGAAAGTAATTAAATATCAATAGTAATTCAATATTAAGAAAAAAGTAATGAATGAAAAAAGTAATTACATGAACTGATTTATGTAAAAGTTCTTTAAATCAATTCATAAAATAGTTTAATCCATCAAAATTAAGTAATTAAGAAATAAATAGTTGATGAATAATTGTAATACAAAGTAATACATTCAATAATTTATTTGAAATTTTTTATACTATTAAATTACATTTCATATGTTATTACTTTCAAGTAATCAATTCCTTAATTATTTTCAATGCGAAAAAATGGTGAAAGAAAATTTTGTACAATTTACAGAAAACACTGCGCATTACAAGCGCCTTGGAGGTAAGTATGGAATTAAATGCAAAAAAAAGTATTTATTAGCAGGTATTGTCACAAAAATTACAAAAAACTATTTGTTTATTGATAAAAAATATATATCACATTTTTAATTAATTCTAAAGGTTTCTTGCTACAAAAGTATTCAAAAATGATTATGGCAATATTTTATAATAAGTAATTATTAACAAAGTATTTATTTATTATGAAAAACTACTTGTTTATTAATAAAAAATATATAACACATTTTTAGTCAACGAAAAGTACTCTTTTGCCACAAAAATAGTCAAAGAGTACTCACAAGTGGTTATAGCAATATTTTGTTAAAAACCATTATGAATAAAAATATTTGCTTATGGATAAAAAACATATTCCACATTTTTAATCAATTACGGTGATTTTTTTGCCACAAAAATGCTTTAAAAATGGCCAAAAAGTAAACATAACTAGTGATAGAAAACTTTTGTTATAAACAATTATTTATTTATTAATGTCAAAAGACGTATTATGCATGATAAATGAATTATATACACTTATTTGTGACAAAAATTCCGAAATATGACCGTAGTTCTACTTTACGGTACGCTCAGGTGCTTCTATGCATTAAGAGCGCACTTTCCAAGGTCATATCTCGTGACCTATTGGGGCTAGGACATTTTTTTTATCTTACGCCAAATTGGCTCGACTTTCATTTATTCTCTAGGAACTTTGTGGAGGGATTCTCGGGAAATGAGGTATTTTGCAAAAACACAACTGCTTCAATTTTAGTCAAAAATGCGAAACAAAATGAAATTTTTGAAACCTTACAATTCCCAAAATAATAGGTCTAAAAGACTTTTTTTTTTTGATATACACAGATTTTTGTAGACTCTATTTCATCCTCTGGCACAATCAACGTAAACTGAACTTGGCAGGATTTATTTGGAAACAACTGAAGTCCACTTTTTTGCCCGTAAAAACAGGCTAAAATGGCCAACTTTGCGGGGTCATAACTCATGACCTATCACAGGTAGAATATTATTCCTTTTTTGTAATCACAGGAAAAAGAGTCTAATTACACTCACCTGTGGAACACTTTTCCGTGCAGTAATCATTTGCAAAAATACACAGTGTTTTTTGAAACTTAGTGATTTTTCGCTGAAAATAAAAAAAATGGGGACTTTTCAACGTATCATAATTCGGAACCAATAAAAATTAGTGGATTTTTTAAAACAAAATTTGTCAGAATTTTGTTTTCTTTCTTTTTCGGTTGGACATTTTGCTCTAAAATGCAATGGGAATTATCCGTCCACGCAAAAGTAACTTTGGGAACTGTTTTCAAATAAAAAAACGGGTTTGGCAACTGATCTGTTATAGCATTTTGGATATGTCAAAAAGGACCACAAAACGAAACTTTCTCATTAAACACATTGTTCGTTGGATTTATTATGGAACGAAACTATCAGATACCTGGACTAATAGGAGAAGATAGTTATAAACAATAATAATTCGTTTCAACAATAGTTTTATTTTATTAATTTTTACCTCGCTCTAAGTGAAAATTTGACAAAATGTTAATACTTCAGAAGAAAAAAAACTTTTTACCGTTATTTAAAGAGAATACTATTAAAAATAAAAATAAATTGATTATCCAATTGTGTTGACTTAAATGAATTATTACCTCACTCTAATTATAAAACTCGGAAAACCCGCGACGTTCTAACTTTATTCTATGAGGAAGTTGCTAAAAACAACAATAAATTATTCAAACAAATTATATAAACATCTAATTATCAGTGTACAAAAAATGAATACTTATTAACTGGATTATTAATTCAAGACATACAAAATGTGTGACTATCAGAATACTAATTCAATCCCTATTAGTCTCCATCAGAATTATTTTACTTGATAATTTATGCTCAAAACGTCTTTTCTCTTCACAAATCAAGTTATTTTTGTCGATGAAAAAGTTTGTCTATTTAAAACAGATGCTTCAACTATTACTAATGAGCATCACTTCCTTAATGTTCAATAAAGTGTATTAATATTATAGGCCAATTGATTTACATCGAATCAAGGGATCTTTTCCATTATTGCTTCAGTTTTAAATTATGTCAATAAAAAAATATTACTATAAAAAACCGTATTTTCAAATCTTATGCATTACCATAACTTCCCTACAGTTCAATGAAATGTATCAATATTATAACTTAATCGAGTCTTGAGTCAAAACATCTTTTCTATTAGCACATCAACTTCAAATTGTGAGTACCAGAACATTTGATATATAAAAATTGATTTATAATATAATATAAATGACCATAACATTCTTACTCTTTAATCAAATGTATTAATATATTATAGATCAATTGATTCGTCTCGAACCAAGAAATCTCTTATATTGTTGCATCAACTTTTAATTTTGTTAATGAAAATTGTTTTAATATAAAAAACCGATTTTTTAAATATTATTAAATGCTAAAAAAATATAAAAAATATCTTTAGAAATTCTTCGGGCAGTTTCACGATATTAGTGGTGGAAATAATCCCTTAAAATTACATCAATTTATTTGCATCCGTTTTAAACTTATCGTGTTCAAAAAAAAGTGTTACATCCATACACATAGAGATCCTCTTGGGAGAGTTGAGACACGTTTCCCCTTCCAATAGTTTCCGCTGTACAAGAACTTTGATATTTTCATGGGACACGAAAATTTTGAACAGTTTAACTGTTCTAACCTTACTAACTAACCTTATAAATAATTTATAATGTTCTTGTTTGAATGTTCTCTCTATTATGTATTAAATCCTCTTGAAAATAAAATTGTGCTTTGAAAATAGCGCCAGGTCATGCCAATCAAAACGCATAAAAGTTTAACTAGTTCCGTTACAGCAGCGCCAATCAAATTTGGAGTACCCTGTGTCTCAACTCTTCCTTGAGGATCTCTACACATGCACACACATACACACACACACATCCGGCAAATTTGAACTTCATACTTTGTATCATAAAGCTTCTGTTTTTGAAGAAAAATAGAGTTTGAAGCCAAATCACAGCTCTTTCTGGCTTCGTACCTTTTAAACACTAACATCCATATTTTCATAAAATATGATATAAGTCCACTTAGATAAAGGAGCCATTAGGAGGGGGGGGGGGGGTCGTCGAAAGTCTACGCTTGTCCACAAGGGGTAGGGGGATGTAGTAATAAATTGTCTACATGGCATATTGATGGCCCGTTAAAGTCACTTGAATTCTCCTGAAGTCACTTGAAGAAGTCAGTGATATCTTCGAAAATATCCTGAAATATTCTGCAGTATCTTGAAGTCAAAAGTAGGTGTACACCTACTCAGTCGAGTTGAAAATCCCTCGTTTGAGTACTTACGTTTGTATGCTTTAACTACTGTACAGCCTGGACCATGGACTCTGCGCACAATGCAGAGGGAAAATAAACCCTGACAAATGAATTTTTAGCCGGAACTTTTCATCCAATTTGACACTAGGGTTGGCAAGGAATTCGCCTAATTATATTGTTAGTCAGGAAGCGAGAAGAACAAGCTTAGAGATTCTAACAGGGACTCGGACGTGTAAGTATGAGGTAAAATTTTATGAAAGAGGAAGAAATAAGCTGGTTAGGTAGTGTTGGTGAGAAAAGGCAACAGGGGATGAGAGAGGAAGACGGAGATTGAAAGAGAAAGGTATTTTGGGTGGAATAGGCTGAAAGGGATGAAGAGAGAAGGATGCATGGGAAACGGGAAAAGGTATATGAGGTGGCGAAGAAAAACGGCAAGCAGCGAGAGAAGGCAGAAGGGGAGGCAAGAAAAAGATAGTCAAGTTTCATGGAGAATTATGGGTGGCTCATGCCAAGGGAGAAAGCGCACTGTTTTTTGTGAGAAAGAGAAGAAAGGAAGTCAGGAGCTTATAGCAAGGCTGAGGTGTGGGTATATGGAGGGTTTTAATAGATTCTGTCCTCATAGGAAGAAGAGGACAAGAAGAGCGGCAAGTGGTATGAAAAGATGGAACACTGTCTGGAGGATTGCGAGAGAGTAGAAAGGAGTGAGATAAGAATGAAGGTATTTCTACATGGAAGAGAGGATAGAAAGGTGGTTGCATGGGTGAAGGGGGTGTTGGGTGAAATAGAGAAAAAGTGAAGGAAGGAGGAAGAGGAATAGCAAGGGTAAGGTTGTAAAGAGGAGAGGAAGTACATATGAGCGAAATTGTAAATGTTGTAACTAATGACTAGGTAAGTTTTTAATGGTAACTGCTGAGGCAGAGGCTGGCATTCAGAGGCAAGGCGAAGGATATGGACATGTGTGCCAGGCGAAGCGAGGAAGGCTTATTGATCAGCTTATTGATGGGTTCTTTTAACAAATATCTATTGATTTGTTCTGGATACGTGCTATTATAATTATGCTTGAAACTAAAGACTTATAACCGCCAGTGGAGTATAATATTACAATATTAATTATAATATTAGGTACTTGAGGGTGTTTAGCAGTTTGTTCACTGCTGTCATTTATTATTGATTGAAAACGCCATAAATACTTCCTTCGAATCACTATGATCTTCTTCTAAGACTTGTTAATTAATCGTGGACTGGCGTGGGACAACGAAGGAATCACGTCCAGCCCAGGTTGAAGTCGATTACAAATACACCGAAAAAAATACGTAACTATATTAGTTCAATAATACCTTGGACATCGATTAAGTAAGTATTGAAATGGAGGAGTTCCTCATGTAGAACTCGCAACATTCATAAGTTCAATATCAGCTGTTGTAAAGCAACGAAACATACACTGTTCCACTTTTGTATCGGGTACGTAACGAAATCTGAATCGCAGTGCATCGGTAAGATAGAACTTTTACGATTCAAAATACTAGACGCGCTTTGTTTAAACAACGAGCAGCTGCGATTCTAATCATATACAAACGGTGCAGATCCACGCATGAAATACTCACATTGAAGTATCAAACGGCGCTAATTCAGGCAAAGCGAAACCCGACCCATTCAATGTATTGCTGTATTGATATAGTGGCAGATATAGAACACTATCGGAGCAATCAAGGAACGCCAGCTGATCGAATGAAGATTTAGATTGTTCGCAATGCACAATGCAAACGGATTGTTAATCTAACCTGGTATGTCCTGCGTTTGCGGGTTGCGCATAACTGCGTTTTGCGGTAAAATATACGAATACGAGCGTCTAAATTTTTAAAAGTGCAGTTTATTAATTTATAAAAATAACAATTTTGAGCTTGTACATTTGATCCGCTGGAGTCATTTTCATAACAAAATATTACTGCATGGCAAATCTCCATTTAATTGTATCGACTCATCGTAAAAACGTGTTATAAACGTTCTTTAAACCAACATTATTATCACAAAAAAAAATCAATTTCATTAATTTTTGCTAAAAGTTGTTCTGTTGAAAAAAAACGACTTTTTGTAAACATTTTTTTGTATCATTATTAGTTACAAATAATGAGTTGACGACCCGGATGCGATGGATCGTGTACCAGGTAATTTAAAACGTATTCTAAAAGAACTTTTTCAACATTCAAATTTTTCCAATACCCAAAATAACTCAATGGTGAGTCGACCACCCGGGTGCGCCGGATAGCGCACCAGGACATTTAGAAGGTCATCTACGAAAACTTTTTGGAAATTTAATTTTTGTCCGTAACCAAAACAACTATAAATAGTGAGACGACGACCCGGGTGTGCAGGATCGTGCACCAGGTCCTTTCAAACGTCATCTACGAGAAATTTGAAAAATTTTTAATTTGGTCAATAACCAAAACAATTACAAATGGTGAGTCGACGACCCGGGTATGCAGGAATGTGCTACAGATCCTTTCAAACGTCATCCACGAGAACTTTTTTGAAATTTAAATTTTGTCAATAATTAAGACAATTACAAATGGTGAGTCGTCGATCCAGGTGCGCAGGATCGTACACCAGGAACTGTAACACGAATTCTACATATAATTCTTTAAAATTCAAATTATGTCAACACCAAAAAAAATTACCAATGATGAGGCGACGAACCAGGTGCGATGGATGTTGAAACGGGTGATTTAAAACGCCATCTACGAGAACTCTTAGAAATTTCAGTTTGGCCAACCGGTTCGTCGATTAACCATTGATAGTTATTTTGAGAGTTGGAAAAACTTGAATTTTGAACAAGTTTTAATAGATAACGTTTTAAATGACCTGGTGCACTATCCGGCGCACCCGGGTCGTCGCCTCAATATAAGCAGCTACTTTTGATGTTGGAAAAGTTTAAATTATGAATAAGTTCTTGTAGAATACGTATTAAACTACCTGGTGCACGATATTGCGCACCCAGGTCATCGACTTACCATTTTTAATTGCTTCGATTAGTGACAAGATGTAAATTTCAAAGAGTTTGCGTAGATGACGTATAAAATGAACTGGTGCACGATCCGGCGCACCAGAGTCGTCGCCTCACTGTTGGTAGTTATTTTGGGTATTGGAAAAATTTGAATTTTGACAAAGTTCTTGTAGAATTCGTATTTAACTATCTGGTGCACGTTCCTGCGTATCCGGGTCGGCAACGCACCATTTGTAATTGCTTTAATTATAAACAAAATTTAAATTGCAAAAAAGTTCTCGTGGATGACATTTTAAAGAACTACTGTACGATCCGTCGTACCCGGGTCCTCGACTTACCATTTTTTATTGTTACAGATTTTTTGAATCCTCGCTGTTCGTCGACATTCGAACCAGCAGAGTCGAATGGAGCGAAGCATAGCGAGTATATCTATATCGACGCACTGCTGTTTAGACGCCTAGATTTCGCGTATGTAAACATTGAACGGGTCGGGTTTTGCTTTGCCGTTTGATACTTCAATGTGAGCATTTCATACGTGGAACAACACCGTTTGCACATGATCAGAATCGCAGCTGCTCGTTGTTCAAGCGAAGCGCGTCTAGTATTTTGAATCGTAAAGTTCTATCTTACCGACGCGCTGTGATTCAAATTTCGTTACGTACCCGATACAAAAGCTGAACAGTGTGTGCTCGATGTTTTAGAACAGCTGATATTCAACTTATGAATGTTGCGAGATCTACATGAAGAACTGCTGCATTTCAATACTTATTTAATCGATGTAGTTCGGTATTGTTATAGCGTCGGCTCTTTACTGAAACCGATAAAATTACAAATTATTTTAATAGATCCAGTTTGACTTTTTTACCTACAGAGTTCTAATTTATGGGAAGCGTATTAGTCCAAGGTATTATTGAACTAATATAGTTGCATATTTTTTCGGTGTAACACCAGAGAGTTTCTGTTACTACTCCCGCACAAAGACCTGTTCACTGTAATCCAAATGAGGTGTCCCCGAATCGAACCAGAAAGCGCTTTGTACCAAAAAATGTTTCGTTTGTTTTGAAAAATTAGAAGACATGTAGCCTTCGGAAGATACAACCACGATCGTTCACGAACGATCGATCCCGATGCAACCGAAAGTCATGTCATCCGATTCGTCACTTCCCACAATACCAGAAGACGATCGAGTCGGGAAAATCATTTAACGAAAACCGAAAGCAAAAGAAATGAAGGGGCGCACTGCCTACGAGCGTAAGTGCCAAAATCCGAATTTTACAGGAAAAATAAAAAAGTATCTAACTTTCACGCAAAAAATGTTAAACAAAAAAATGCAAAAACGTTTCAAGGTATTGCTAGGCTTTATCGAACCATGAAATGAACATCCTGTAAGAAGCATTCTTCTGTGGAAAAACCTTTGTCAAAGGACTAGCGTGTCCTCATAAAATCTGATTATCTTGTATGAAAAGTTGCGTAATGTTTTATTTTTTAATAAAAAATAAAAGAAACAAGAAAGTACCTTTGAGCTATTAGTTAGCTCTTTTGAATCCCAAAAAGAGCACATTAAAAATATAACCATGTGCGAAAAAGCCCTGGCCTAAGATGGGCGCGCACCAGAGTGTCTCATTTTTTACACATATAAAGTTGCGCAACTGTTTCATTTTTAAAATGAAGAAAAAATCAAAAAAGCTCTTTTGAGCTATTAGTTAGGTCTATTGAATCGCAAAAATAGCGTATTAAAAAGATAAACATGGGCGAGAAAGCCCTCGCGAAATATCGGCGCGCATCAGAAGCTTAAATTTTAACACATAAAAGTTAACGAGGCCGCGGTGACATGACACTATGAATCATGGCACTTACGCCAGCAAGCATTGTGGCACTTAGCCCGTATTCACTGACTTTTTTTCTAGAGCTACTTTCGGAACAAACTGGACTAAAATCTTCTACAGGGACACGAGTTATGGGTATACAAGTAGTTTAAGCCAATAAACGCCTGTATGCAGCGTGGCCCATCAAATACTGACTTTAAATTAGAAATACTAAAATATTAAATGGTCTTAAATAGCACACTTCATTAAACTGGTTTAAGAATTGAAATGACTAAACTCGCCAGAACCATGGTTGACACTGAACTCGCAGGAAAAAGGGTCCGAGTATGCTCAACAAAGAGACATCACGCTACTACCTCAGTACCGACTCCAGCTAAAAATGTCCGGCCCGAAACTCAAAACAGACCCAGAAATGGAGGTTTCAGATTTGCGTCTAAGTTTTTTTTGCTGCATTTTGGGTTTATTGGAATTTGAGCTTTATGAGTTTTGTGGTTTTAAATTTTGAGGTTATAGGTTTTAGAGTTATAGGATTCCGACCTCAAGGTTATTGAGCTATGAAGCATAGGGTTGTATGGCTTAAGGGTTGATATTGTTGGGTTCTATAGTTTCTAGCTGTTTTTTGAGATTAGAAAAAATGCTGACGTGATGAAGCTAAACAAGCTTCGGATTTAGCTTCAGCGACCCAAAAAACGTACAATCCACTTAGTCCAGTTTAGGGCACCCTCAACTCAATTTTTTGTGGTCCTGTGTTATATTCCACATGGCGTATAAAAATATTTGTGAAACCTAGGTCTGTTAATCAGCGGTAGGTTCCACGACGAGAGAGATAGTTGCGTTTGGTTATCGAAAGGGAAGGAAACGGCTTGCAATCCAAACCTAGGCCTGGTAACCAGGTGTACAGTTTTTGCATGGGTGCTGGTATCCGGTTCCCAAACAACTGACGTGCTGGGCTAGTGCGCGTCCTTTTATAGAAAACTACGCGTGGGTGTGGCGCAGAAAGGGCAAGAACTCCGTGGAGGGAAATGCGCGCGTCGAGCTTCGCTGGCGCTCTACTCGCGTTCCTTGCACCTACTCGCCCTGCCGCCTTGCTGACGTTTGCGCTGACGTTGGTTCCTCTCTGTCTCTATTACTCTAAGGTCTAGTATTTAGTTCATAGAAATTAAAGATAGTTGCCTACTGAATGAATAAACGTCTTTTGCGAGAGTGTTTTTAATCTGCCAATAAAAGATTTTCGTTCTATGCGAGTCACGCTTAACAGAATCTTCAATTTGGACGCAAAAAGTACAATTTTTATCATTAATATTTTAATTTTAACTCGAATTTTAATTAAATGTACACTATATATGTACGAAAATATGAGTGTCTTCCAAAATATTTTTGAAGTTACGTTCATACATAAACAACCGTCATTCATTAACTAGGAATACCTTTTTAGGTCGTACTTGGACGTCAGATTGAAGAAAAAACATCTCGCTAGTCATCCTCTAAGTTTAGAGTGTAAACATTACGAACATTCCACGCAAATAAAAAAAAGTTCAAAAAAATTCTTCCCAGTGGGCATAAAATTTAAAGACGTTTTTGAAACGTCGAAAAGCACGTTTTTTGAACACAAGATTGAAAAAACTTCCAAAAATATCCTAAATTCCAAATACATACTAAAAACGTCTTTGGAACATTGAATGTTTTTAGAAAGTTATTTGGCCTTACTTAGGACGTCTTTAGGACGTTTTAAAAACATCTATGGATCTTTCTGCCCACTGTTTACATATTTTTATTGGTATCCATCGACATAATTCGCAATAAATTTTATATTTCTTAACAAAAGTTTCAAAATAAAAGATAACAATTTATTTCAGAGCGACAGAAAATGTTTTGTCAAAGTAATTTTAAATTCATTTTACTTTAAAACTTTCGAAATACTGTCTGTGTTGTTTTCCGTCAACGTAACATCCATAGCTGTGACCTTACTTTTGGCTTGTCAGGGCTGGGTGATAATAAATTGAAACCTTCTGAAAAAAAAACTTTGCAGGAAATCAATGCAAAGGAAGTTTTTCGAATAAATAATTTAGATATAGTTATAAAAGATTATAGTAAAAATAACACAATCATAAAAATAGACAACAATACAATTAATAAGTTAAAATAATACAATTTTTGTAGTTCCAAAAGTGAAAAAACAAAAAATTTTAATTGCAGCACCCATTAGATATTTCGTGTTGTGACGTGGGTTTTCAAGATGTCTGACAGCCAAGATTCAAGTAATAATACCAATTGCATGGAACGAAACATACATTTTTTTATTACGTGAACAAACATGATTTTTCACCATAAGTATAGGTAATGTTATTTTTTAACTTTAGAAGGATATTAAATTAAGTCATAAAAACGATACGAAATTATTAAATAAATTTTTTAAGTTAATTAAATGGGTTTTTGAAAACAAAACATAGTGTCCCAATACACTTATGGTAAACAATAATTTATCTTAGCTGATAAAAAAAGTTTAGCCTTAAGTTATAATAAAAAATGGATTCATTTTTATTTAAAAACGTTAGTTAAAATATTTTCTTACTCCATGAATTGCAAAAAAATCCTTTTTTGTATCTAATATCTATTTTTTATTATACTATTCCTCACGTATAAACATTTAATTGCATTCTTTTATGTACTTCATTTACGACTAATTCTAGTTACAAGAAAAATGGAAAATCGGTGCGCGTTCAAAGGCTCTACAGCCTTTCAAAAAAATGTGTAGTCTGAATGCTTTTCTAAGTCCACGTTTGAATAGTAATAAAGCTAATATACATGTAAAAAAATCAGTTTGACAAAAATTTTTTTTTAATATACTTTTTTTCAAAAGGGCCCTCTGCGTAAAAAATAACCCATATACTTAATATGCTTTTCTCTGACAATTTTTAAGTTATGTCATTCTTTTGCTAATGTATAAACATTTTAAAAAAACGATAGAAAGTAAATGAAAACGAAATTATAAGATTTTTTAGAAATTATAACCCACGGGGTGGTCAACTCATGTGTTGCTGATTTATTTTGAATGATTTAATATCAGTGTTATAAAGATACACCTACAAAATCTTAATTATTGAAAAGGTTGTAATATTTAATTTAATTAATTTAAGATTTTAAACTGCTTTTAATCATTATTTCGTACATGCATGTTTAAAGATCTGCTTTCCAATTTCTCGACTTGAGTCGGAGCGTTCTAGCTGTGAAATTTAAAGAGAAACCAATTTTTCTTATTATATTCTTCTTTAATATGGTACAAAATTGTTGTTATTTTAGTAGCTGATGCATACCGATTTTGGATTATCTTTAAAAATGTTGCATGAATTTTTTTGAAATTCTATGCGAATTTTCCCTACTAAAAAAAGTCAGAAATCGTAAAAAATTGTCAGAACTTCTAATCATTTCTCAAAATCCTGAACATTCCTGACATGTCTGAGATAGCTCATCAGCTAGGACCGCCAGTGGGCGAACCAGAAAGGATTACAAGTCTTAAATATATTTTTTACAGTGTTGCATATACAGGTTCAAAATTGAGAAATTCAGAATCTACAGCTTCCAATTATTTCAGATGCCTAAAAATTTTACTAACAAACTTAAAATTAGGATAAATATAATGTATCTTGTAAAGAGAAAGAGATAAGTCAAAATGGACATTCTGAGATTAACTTTTATAGTCATTTAGTATATAAATATTAATTAATAAATATAAGTGAGAATAGAATATGCATAAATGGATGTGAATTATTAATATAAATAACCTGGGAAATATAAAAGGGATTAGGTTTTCACGCATTCTATTCTCGGACCCGTAATAAGAGCACTATCTGTAGAACCTCTGATAGATCTCTAAAAATTTTCTCATGAATTCTGACTTTTCCTGACGATTTCTGTCGAGAAACGTAAAAAAAGTGGTCAGAAATAATCAGAAGTCCTCACTTTTGTTCTGACGATTCCTGCATTTTTTTTAGTAGAGTGTTGTAATTAAATGAGACAAATACGAATTTTCTCAAATCTTGTAGTCAATCTGAGCCATGAACAAGAAACAAATACTTGAAAGATTCTGAATGAAACTAACAATAAATACTATACCGAAGTTTTTTACCGTAAATACGAGAGAATTTTGAAATGAAATCGAGACTTACCGACAATGGGTTTCCTTATGTGTGGAGGAGGCGGTGGTGGCATCTGTTGTCTACTTGTGCAAGGATTTGGTGATGATCCACTTTGGAAACTATCGCATGTGCTACTGCGACTTCGCAGAGTTATTGGAGAATCTCCAGGTTTTGTGATTCCACCGCCCGCGTACGAAGGTGGCCTACTTCGGCATTTTTTTTCCGGAGTCAGGCAACCATTCTGTGGTCGGTAAGACTAGAAATAAATAGTGAAAAATGGACGACAACTTAAGAGGGTGCACGGAATTGAAGGAATGTGCTGGGTGCACAGCCAAGATCAAAATTACTCAATCTTTTCCTTGATTTATAAAAGCCATAAAGAAAGACCCAATAAAATGTATTTATTTTTATATTTTCTTTTTCAATTTAAGCGGAAGTCGTAATTTTTAATTAATTTTAACTAACAATAATTCATGTTATTCATTAATATATTCTTTATAATTGCATTCTTTATAATTATATTCCCTACGTTTTCATTCCATATTGCTCATTAAATGGTTTAATTCGCAAAATGAATACCTAGGAAAAATTATCACAGGCTCACACAAAAATTGGGTTGTGCGAGAGATCACAGTATGGTACCTACACGTATTGTGGGGCGCCGAATGCGAATCTGATATCAGTTTTTCTCCAGCACGTCAGGATTTTCCCCTGAACGCGGAAAATTGCCTATAAAATCATCTTTGTCCGGTATGAATTAACCCTTGTTATTGGAATCGTCTGGAAACAGATCCGAGCATGTTACATTAATATTTTTGGGCTTTGAGTACGAATTTTGCATTAGTTTTCGCCAAGCTTATACTTTTCCCCTACACGTGGATATTTCCCTAGAAAATCACATTTCTTTTATATGAAATTTTCCCTGGTATTTAAATCGTCTGTAAACAGAAAAGAGCATGATATATTTATGTATTCTGGTGCGCTAAGTATGAATCTAACAATGGTTTCCTCCCAGCCCTTCAGGGTTTCCCCCTTGATGAGTAAAATTTCATAGAAGATTAGTATTTTCCGGTATGAAATTACCCTTAGTATTGATATCATCTCGAAACAGGTCAGCCATGATATCTACATGTATTGTGGTGTGTTGAATACGAATCTGACATTAGTTTACCCCCAGTTCCTCAGGGGTTTTCCCTAGACTCGGAAAATTCCTTAGAAAATCAGTTTTGTCGTGTATGAAGTAACTCTTGTTCTTGCAATCGTTTGCATGATATATTTATATTTTTTGTGTTTAGATACGAATGTAGCATTAGTTTTCGCTAAGGACGTCAGGGTGTTCCCCAAGATGCGGAAATTTCCTTAGAAACTCGGATTTTGCTCAATACCTCAAGGTTTGCCCGTGGATGTGGTGAGTTCCTTAGGAAGGCAGGTTTCTCGTGTAGCAAGTTACCCTGGTTGTTTAATTAATGTGGAAAGCGATCCGAATACGATATCATGGTGTATTTTGGGACACTGAATACGAACGTGATCTTTATTTTCCCCTGCATGTATGAATTTTCCATTAGATGCAGAAGATTCCTTAAAAAGCAGATTTTCGTGTACCGGATTACCACTGGGTGTGAATTTATGTGGAAAGCGGGCTGAGTATAGTATCTTTTTAAATTTTAGTTGCTAAATACGAATTTGGACTCATAAAAAACCCCTATTTCTAGTTAATTTCAAATGGTACAGTTGCAACTGAAAACTCACAAGTGTTATTTGAGTCTGCTACCTTGGAAGATGCAGGGTACGATGACAACTGCCCTGAAAAGGGATGTGTAAAATTATTTGTTTTCCAGTCCACTAAGGCAATTGCCTCCAGCGTTATTAGGCACACTGTCCTGCAGAGGGCGTTGGGTTGCGAGGATGAAGCTGTAACGTGTCCAACGACGAGTTGACTATGTGCTCGTCAAAGTCGGAAAGCCCGCATACTTAGACCTAGGGAGGTATGAGGGTTATCACCCCAAGGACGGTAGACTCACCTGCGATCGGCACAGGATCGCTATCGTGCAGGATTTTTCATACTCTTATGGATCCAACAAACAAATTTTAAAATCTGCTTTGAACAGTGAAATGCTCCAAAACATGTTCTTTCCCCAAATGAGATAGCAAGCGTCAATCGTTTTGCTATATTTGTGGTGAGTATAAAATGAATAGCAATCTGAGAAAGTTTTCAGACAAGATGAAAAGTATTTATAGAAATTGATTTGGTTTTAAGGTGACTTATCATGAAATGGAATGGTTCCCGCATTTAATATGTAGCACTTGTTATATTTCGTTGAGCCTATGAAATGAAAAAGAGGATCGATCAAACTTAAAATTCAAGCCGCCCATTAGATGGCGACAACCGAAAGGCGAGCAAGTTTGTTATTTCTGTATGACGAATGTTGCAGGATTCAATAGTCGCAATATTTCTCAAATACTTTACGCAAATGTTTCCAGCGTAACAAAGCCGATGCTTTTATCTGATAATGCTGAGAATATAGTAGAAGTCGTATCTGAAATCATTGCATCGATCAGTGAAGTGGAAAGTGAAGACTATTCAGAACAAGAGTACGAGAGATGTTAAGAAACGGATTATGTAACAAGTTCTGTAGATGATGAGGATTACTCTCCATCTAGCCTTTCTGTAACACAAAACTTCTCACAACATGGACTTAATGATTTGATTCGGAATTTAGGGTTATCGAAACACAGAGCCGAGTTACTAGCCTCAACTTTGAAGAAGAATAACTTGCTATCTAGTAAAAAGAAAGTCTCTTTTTACCGAGATAGAGATACGGAGTTCAGAAAGTATTTCTCGCGGGATGCAGATCTAGTTTATTGTATCGATGTGAAAGGCTTGATAAATAAACTAAAGACAAATTCGTACAGAGTTGAAGAATGGAGGCTGTTTATATATTCATTAAATCTTATTCTAAAGGCAGTGTTGCTCCATGGTACGAACAAATATGCACCGATACCAGTAGCGCACTCAACAGTATTGAAAGAAGAATATGTTAATATTGAAGTAGTTCTGAAGAAAATTAAGTATGAAGAGCATAATCGGCAGATTTGTGAGGATTTCAAAATTTTATTTACGATTCTTGGGCAACAATCGGGCTATACTAAATTCCCATGCTATTTATATCTCTGAGATTGCAGAGATAGGAGAAATCATTATAAGCCGATTGATTGGACGCCTGATCGAAGTTGGTTCCAGACTCACACAATGTGATAAACGAACAACTTTTCGATCCTGCATAAATACTTCTGCCGCCCCTTCATATACAGCATGAATTGATAAAACAATTTTTTAAAGCACTAGACAAAGACGGTCAATGCTCTGCTTATTTAGGTCATAAATTTCCAGCTATTTCTGACAATAAACTGAAAGAAGGTATTTTTAATGGTCCACGAATTCGCAAAATAATGAAGGATGACAAATTTATGGACGTAACGAATGGTGCTGAAAAGACGGCATGGGTCAGTTTCAAGAAAGTTGTACAACACTTTCCAGGTAATAACAGAAGTGAAAATTACAGGGAGATAGTGTCTGCTATGGTTGAAAACTTCAGGAAACTAGGTTGTTTGATGAATCCCAAATTGCATTTTCTTCATGCACATTTGGATTACTTTTCAAGCAACTGCGGAGATTTCAGTGAGGAGCAGGGAGAGCGATTCTATCAGAATATCAAGACAGAGGAGCGTTGATATCAAGGTCGATGGGATGAGCCTATAATGGCAGACTTCTGCGGGATGTTCAAAAGAGATTGTGAGAGAAGGAACAAAGAGAAGAAGAAAACCACTCCATAGAGCTAATGAAGGATAACTCAGATTCGATTCACTCCTACTAAGACCTGGCTACATTGTATGGCTGATGTTCAATGTAATAAGGGTGATGTCGGGCCGCCTTCCAGATGAATTTAATACCATGAGTATTCCATTTATAAGAAAGCTGATTTTCTAAGTAATTTTTCGCTTCTAGTGTAAAACACTGACGGGATGAGGGTAAACTAATGACATATTCGTATTTAGATAACCAAAAAACATAAAAATATTATACTCTGATCTGTTTCCAGATGATTTTAATAACAAGGGTAATTTATACCCAGAAATGTGGATTTAACAGGAATTTTCCGCATCTTGGGGAAAATCCTAACGTGCTGGGAAAAACTGATGTCAGATTCGTGTTCAGCGCCTCAAAATACGTATAGGTACCATACTCTGATCCCTCGAAACAACCACCTTTTTTGGTCCTGTGTTATACGTTCAGTTTCTAAATAAAATAATTTCTATAAAAACATACACCTTTTAATCTGAAAAATACATTCAATTTTACTTACGCTATCCTCAATGATTGTCTCATCATCAGAGAAATCGGTGGAGCCTTCGTCATGCGAGAGATTCCAATCAATGTTTACATTATCAAGCAGACTTTTTTGTCTTTGGATAGCGTGGCTTAGCTGAAAATTGCAATAATATATATTCAATAACAGAAATATTGCAGAAACCACAAAATTATTTTTACTCCTTTCGGAAGTAATATATTTAAGAGTGCTTGCTTCGTTAATGTGATTAAGAAATAATGCTTTCGTAATATTTTATTTTGATACTGTTTCCTTTGGGTTCTTAAATACATATGGTACGAAAGTGGCTTACAATTTAACCTCTGATGCCTTTTAGAAAATTTCATCATTAACTGAACTATTTGTTTCATTTTTCACATACATTGAAAAATATTTGCTATTTCTACGATAATTGTATTTTAACCTCTTTACATGTCAACAAGTTTTCGCCCTCCAATAGAGAGCCTCCTAGGTACAATAAAATACAGTTTTCGCTCGACTCCTTATGAAGATTTTTACAAACAGTTAATTACCACAAATAACATAGATGTTAAAGAAATGTCAAGATTGATTATTATGTAGATAAATATAACCTTACCTCAAAATCAATGTGCGTTATAACAAATACTATTATGCTAAGATACATTGTCACTTTCACCAGTATCCAAAACAGTTTTAAATAAATGTTTGAAAGTGTTGTGGATCTTTCCCCCTCTCTCCGTGTTTCCGTGTACCACTGTTGAATAATAATTCTGGGCCAACATGTATATGCAGCACGATAACTCGTGGGAAGAGAAAGCTTATTCAATTTATTCTAAGCCCTAAATTACATGAATGAAGAAAAACTACTCTAAACTTATATCGCATTGTTAAGAACCATAACTTCCTATTTGGAAACACTAAAATCATAAGTTTTAAGGAAAACTACAAAAAGATTATAAAAAATATAAAGAAAAGAACGCATACCAAATTTCTAAGTATTACTTACCACAGCCTTCTGTTATAACTAATTAAATGAGTTTGTGTTAGGTTTAATATTTTTCATGCTCCTGAGCTCCCGTGCTGTTTACACGTGTTAGCCCACAATTATTATCCAAATTCAATAGAAAGAAACAAAGAAGGAGAGGTGAAGGTCTAGAAACGATTTAAAATTTACATCCACTACTTTGCATGCGAGTGAAAAGTTGTAATATACTTTGGCGTAATAGTATGTGTAGTAACAAACACTGGTTGTAAGGTGAGGTTACGTTTACAGTCTATGATTTCAAATCTGGAGTCAGAAATTCAAAATGAAAAATTCAAAATGGCAGATTCAAAATAGCGCTCAGTGGGCCGAAAAACTCAGACGATTAGCCAAATTAAAAAACATCGAAGAATCAGCCCAAAAAATGGTTACTCGGGTGTTTCCAGGGCCCCTAATTACGCATTTTTTTATGAAAAATATAACATTCAAAATAATGAATTCAAAATTGGTGCGTATCTTGAAAAAAGTTGACAGATTGGACTAAAAGCGTTTAACCCGGGAGTAGGATAGCCTGCTAGTGTTACGTTAGTAGTCTCGCGATGGTCATTTCGACCGAAAGCAGTATCATGGGAAACATCTTGATAATTCTACTCAAATGTTATAATTAATACATCAATTTTATATTTTGTTCGGCGAAAATAATTTTTATAATAATACTTTACATTTTACTGACCGCAAAACGCTGAAAGTGAAGGTAATTTGGATAATTATCTCAAATTTTCAATTTTTTTGAGACGTGTACGTGAATGATATTCGAGTCTTTTCAGGTAAGAAATTAGGGGTAGTCTTAGGGGCTGCTCAATATTATTGTGGTGTTGGGAATATAACTTGGGCTTTCTTGACAGTGATTTGGGTGATTATCTCAATTTTTTATTTTATTGCGGCTTTTACGCGAAGACCCCCTGGATCTATTAAAATAAAAAAATTATGGCTGGTCCTAGGGGTTATTCAATATTATTACGGGGTCGAGAATATGACTTGCGTTTTTCTGTAGGTGAGTTCGGTGATTATTTCAAATTTTTCAATTTATTGAGACGTTTACGTGAAGGCTCTTTGGATGTGTTCAGGTAAGAAATCAGGGATAGTCTTAGGGGCTGTTGAATATTATTGTGTGGTTGGGAATTTAACTTCGGCTTTTTTGAAGTTGATTTAGGCAATTATCTCCAATTTTTATTTTGATTGAGGCTTTTACGTGAAAACCCTCCGGATCTGTTAAAATACAAAATTTTGGGTGGTCTTTGGGGTTATTGAATATTTTAATGGGGTCGGGAATATAACTTGGGATTTTCTGAAGGTGAGTTCGGTGATTATTTCAAATTTTCTATTTTATTGAGACGTTTACGTGAAGGCTTTTCGGATCTGTTCAGGTAAGAAATTAGGGGTAGTATTATGGGCTCTAGAATATTATTGTGTGGTGGGGAATATAACTGGGGCTTTCTTGAAGGTCATTTGGGTGTTTATCTCAAATTTTTTATTTTGTTGAGACTTTTGTATGAAGACCCTTCGGATCTGTTCAGGTAAAAAAATAGGTGTGGCCTTAGGAGTTGTTGAATATTATTATGGGGTTAGAAATTATAACTTTGGCTTTTCAGGAGAAGGTTGCGTAATTATTTCAAATTTGTAAAATTTTGCCCATGCTTAGGACGTGACACGTGCTTTGCATCCAACTAAAAAAAGGACTACCGTAAGTAGGCGCGTGAAGGTCAATTAGGCCGATGACGCATATGCAAACTTGTAATGAAAGGGGCAACTTCCACAAATCTCTAAACAGCAGCGTAAACATATAGATAAATAACTTAACCATAAATATCTAGCCGGAAAAACATAATAGTGAACGAATTTATATTGTATTTCAAAATATACAAAACCATCGGTCCAAATAACCAACGCGCGCGTACTCCCTGGTTAATGAGTAGTTTCAGGGGTCACTTATTATAAATTTTGGTAAAAAATTAAAAATTCTACATAAAGGATCATACATGGCTTCCAAAATTTAAAATATTTGATTGAATGGGCTAAAAGTCCTTTCATGAATTGCATTGAAATTTTTAAAACTGACAATTCTAACAAAATAATAATAAAATAGTGAGTATTTTTAATAAATGAAGCTCACTTTTTTATTTGGGTGCGTAGTTTAGGTGAGGAGAGAAATAAAAAGGCGCCCATATGGAAAATATCAATTTATTGGTAACTAAATTACACTAAAAATATTTAATCTACATGTTTTTTTATAACTATTGCGCCTATTTCATATTTTTGTTATAATTATTAATGTAAGGATACAACCTACAATTTTTACATTACGAAATTATTCAAAAATATCACGTAATAATAATGTTAGGAAAACATAATACTAAGAATCGATTTTTAATTACTCTGAAGTATCTAGTGTTCGGGTCTATCTGGCCTTTGTGAAATGTCATTTTTAATGATTAAATACTTGTTTAAATCTGCGTAAGGGGTCGAGTGATATATGTGTGCACAGGAAATTGCTGGCTCGTCTGATTTGAGCATTCGCATATCACCTACATTTTACATTGTCTAGTTAGTAGTGAAAGCATGAAAAGACCTTCACTACATGTTGCATATGATACCTCTCATAAAAAGAAATACCAACTGAATACCGTTTCCCGATTAGATTCAGTCCAGGTTTAGTATTGCTCTAGTATGCACCCCTCAGCCCATATCCACATTACTTTTAGGCTATTGGAAGAAATACTACTCTCTACTAGAATTCGGCAATAAACAACATTTTATCTGTCTAATATAATCACAGCTGTTTTTATCAACAAAGAATCTAGCTGCAGCTCCCGAAGGACTTTATATAATTTATGACATCAATGGGCTTCAACCAGTTTCGGCTAGATTTATATGACATGATTTGATGCCTGTTTATTTTTCATTCCTGTACAGAGAAGCTAACGTAAAAATAAAAAAGAATACATGCTATTACAATTTTCCATAAAAAGTAGAAAAAAATTATCATTTTCTGCAAGTATCTAGTAAACTGTTGGAGATGGGTGTAAATGGATAACAATTTTGGATTTTCATTCGAAGAATATAATTATTCCAGGTAAATAATAAATGTGTGTGTATAATTAGAATTTTGGCATAAGGACCCTCGTGTGTCTTGAGAACACGAAGCGACCCGGGGATGACAGCTTTCTGCATCCATCTTGCAAAAGCCTTGGCATATTTTTAGCAAGCACGTATGGCTTCAAGCTTACGAAAAAGTAAAAGATTTGCATTTCTGAATGCACTGATCAAAAGGTTAATCACTTTAACCAAATAATTGGCGTACAGTCTTTGCAGTGTGCAAATTCATCTGAAGAGAGTAAATATTATTGGCGTTTCCAAGGAACCTTAGCTTCTGGATATAAGTGTCATTAGAAATCTTGACACTGGAGAGACCTATACATACTTGAGCGTACTTTAAAGCCACCTCCAGGTAGTAACATGAGTGAAGGAGTTTCTCCGAAGCGAAACCCTCGTGTGGCTTGAGGACACGAAGTGATCCAAGGATGACAGCTTTCTGCATCCATCTCGCAAGAGTATTGGCATATTTTTACCAAGTACATATCAAAAGGACAAATACTTTAACTAAATAATTTGCGTTCAGTTTTTGCAGCGTGCAAATCGCGCTAATCGTTTTGGACAACTCAATCCATCTCTCTTAGTGTTCGGTAGAGAAGGGCCAAAGAAAACACCGTAAGAGGGACAAAGATGGTAATAAAGCACTGTTTGTGCTGTATTATGTCTGTAGAGATAAGTCGTTCTCGCTTGAGTGGGCCTGAATAAAGCCCTGGTGATCCGAGAAGGGCAATGTTTCGCTCCTTTGATAAGGACTGTATTTCTACATTTCTGCAAACGTGTCCGTGCATTTTTTTGTCGAGTAGCTGTTGCCGAAATTTTTCAATATTTGGTTTCTTTTTTTCGACTTTTAAAGGTGAAGTATCTGGATAGATTAATGCGCTTTCCTTACTTCTGATGTTAAAATTCAAGCCAAGGGTCTCAGCCACCTCCTCCGCGGCTTTGTAAACGAAAGCACCTTTTCTAATCAGCTCCTGCTTTCGGACCATTTGCAACGATATGAGCTGCATTTAGAACCATTCGGTTATGAAGACACTGAAGATTCAGAAGTCATTGTACGTCATGTCGACGTGAGCTTTATAATCGCGGAACAGACAAATTGACATAAAAGCTCTCATTTATATGTATAATCTTACGTATGCTGATATCAAGGGTCATAAGCTTGTTCTTCTTCCATTGAACCACTCTAAATGAGTTCAGTAGAACCGGGACGGCAATCATGTTAGTCGCACATACCTTGCCCAACGCTGACATATTTGAAGTCCAATTTTTTTGAAGAAGATGCTTGTGTCTGCTTCGGAGAATCTCCTTCACTGATTTTAATATCTGGATGCGGCTTTAAAGCACGCTCAAGTATGTATAGGTTTTTCCAGTGTCAAGATGTCTAATGACACTTATATCCAGAAGCTAAGGTTCCTTGGAAACGCCAATAATATTTCCTCTCTTCAGATGAATTTGGGCACACATATCCAATCCAAAGTCCATACTAATCACTGCTGTATACTTTCTGACAATATTAGAAGCAACCGTAAGTTGGCTTTTACCAGAAGCATAGATCCTTCGGTTCATCCATATAAAATACATGAGTGACCTGATGCTTACGATGATTACTGTCGCCACAGAGGTATCCAGAAGAATTTCGCAGCTTCTCTGTACAGGCCTGAAAAATAAACAAGCATCGGATCATGTTATATAAATCTAGCCGAAACTGGTTGAAGCCCATTGATGTCATAAGTTATATAAAGTCCTTCAGGACCTGCTTGGTTCGCTTCTCGAAGTCAAGAAGAACCATGTCAGGTCTCAAGTGAGCAACAGAAACAATTGTCGAGAACAGAAAGTTCCAGTATATGCGGCACTTCTCATTCTCGACAATTGACTCGATTTCACTAGGAGCATTTAGAGGAGCGATATTAAGGTTGATGCCGTAATAGTGACAGAGATGGTAATAAGGCACTCTTAGTGCCGTATTGTGCCTTTAGATTGTGCTATCGTCTTGGCATGACAAAATGAAACCATCCGTACCAGACTTCAATCCGGGTTATTTAAGGAAAGCAAAAGTTAGCTCACACAACATTGACTGATCCTCCACACTTTTGTGGAAAATACCGTGCATCCCCTCATCGAGGAGCTGTTCACGAAAGTTTTTCTCTTGTGCTTTCTTAATCCGGGCTTTCAGGAGTGAGTACTCGAGATAGATAAGATTTTATGCATTTTGTTCACCCCTAATACTGAAGTTAAGTCCGAGTGTTTCAGCAGTGTCCTTCACTGCTTTGTACAGAAGCGCTGATACATGCTGTTGTTCATGTGCATAACCTTTCTTATCTTGATATCAAGGGATAAGCTCGTTCTTCGTCCATAGAACCACTCCAAATAAATAGAGCACTACCGGGACGGCAAGCATGTTCATTGCAAATACTTTGCTCCTCGCAGACAGTTCAGAAGACCAAATCTGCCGGATAAGACGTTTGTATCTGCTTTGGAGAGTATCCTTTATAGATGTCACATCCTGAATGCGGCTCTGTGGCACGCCCAGGTATATATAAGTCTCTCCAGCGCAAAGGTGTCTTATAGCGCTTCTATCGACCAGCTGAGGGTCTTCAAGGATGCCATTAGGTTTTTCTTGCTTCAAATAAACCTTGGCGGAATGGCGAAGTGCTAGAGACAGTGGCAATAATGTGAGGCAAAAAAGGAGCAGGCTCATGGTGTCCTCCTAAAGACACCGGTAATCAATCCAGGCCATCGATAGGTCACGCTGGTAGGTTGCTGCATCTTTGCAGACATATCTATCGATGAGCAGGTTCTCCCGACATCCTGCTACTCCTTTCTTTGAGCCGCGTTGTTCATACTTTTCTATCATCTTTGGTATTCGAACCAATCCTAACTCAACCGCTTCAACAATTCGTTCAATCAGGCTCGGGGTTAAATGAAGTTTCGCCGGTCCGCCGGGCATTTTTCAGTGTTGCAGGGGCAGCCCCCGGAGTAGGGGCAAACCCTGTGGCGTCTACGTCTCGCACAGCTGAATCACAGCAATTTAACCCCCCATATTAGCATTCAACCTGTAAATTGCCTTCGTCCACCCTACCACCGTATGCGTCAATTTTTGCACATCCCCTTCAGTCAAGAAGGGCTACGCCCCCTCCCACGCAGCACTTTCAATCTAGGGCTCACTATAGATCCGCAGACATTATAGTAAAGAATTGGGGAGTCATTTTCAGTGGGGATAATGAGACGAGTGCAGAAAATTTTTTGACGAGAGTGGAGGAGGGTCGTTCGGTCTCAGGCCTTACGGATGGCGAATTAATTATAGGAATTCCATTCATCCTTCATAAGTTACCCCTGCAATGGTTTCGATATAACTGTCATGCCTGGCCTACCTGACAGCATTTCAAAACGGCTTACTTCATGATGTATGGAGACATCAATTATCAGTGGCGTCTTGTAGAACAAGTCGCCACTCGTTATTAGGGTCGCGACGAAAGGACCGCAGGTTTTTTTTAACATGCTTGCAGGGTCTCTTCCTCAAATTTTAAGGGCAGGTTACTATGAAAGAACAAATGGACCGAGCCCATCGTAATCTGAGACTAGACCTTCAAAGGTATATTCGCCGCTATGAGTTTTCTGATTATAATCAATTAACGCTGCTGGCAGTAGAAGTGAAACGCATGGAGATTTTAGATAATGAAGAGCGTTCGCCGCCTAGCCCAGAAGATTAATTCTTCCCTGAATTGGCTTATACCAAAAATACTAAACTTTCTCGCTCAGCTGTTATAAATACTTGTCGCAGCACCTCAAACGATGCCAGCTCCTCTCTTAAGTCCTTGGTGAGTGTGTTGATAAAGTTGGTGGATAAATTAGGTGCCAAGGCCTCGTCATATGGTGAGCCTGGCTCGCTTATTTATGGAAAATCTAGAAATAATAATAGATTCAGTCCGAATAACACTAGATGCGAGAATCATGAGGAGACGAGTACGGCGCAGGCCTCAACTAACCCTTATCACAATAGAGGCAGTCCACCTCCAGGATGGAGAATCCAACCAAAGGCCTAATCACCTTGCTATAATTGCGGTGGCTCCGACCAAGATTGGAGGAATTGTCAAACAAAATTGACTAAGTTTTGCCATAATTGCGGCAAATATGGCCAGATCAAGCGAACTTATGATTCAGTTCATTGTCAGGGAAACCATTAAAAGAGGGCCGCCTCAGGGTCGACGCCACTCTTTGTATTCCAAGGCAGAACCTCATTTCTGCTATAGATGATTTACCCGACTCAATTCCCTCAACTTCAACTATTCAACCGGAATGGACTCAGAAATCATATCCTGAACCTAAACATGCATTTACTCAGAAGTTACCTTCTAAAACTCAATTCGAAATATCGCAAAAATTATCTGCAGAAACTCAAATTGAAGTGAACTTCAATCAATCAACTTCAACTCTTGAAGCGGGGAGGGAGACCTCCCCACCCTCAATCACTCAACTGAATTTGGGAACTCATTTTCCCACTCATTTTTCAAAATCGCTCTTTCGTTCTAAATATGATCCATCTTTAAGTGCTGGACTTACCAAATTTTCAGATACTTACGGGACGACGGGATCAGACACCAGAAGTTCTGATGTTACTACAGTCTGTCAAGTTAAAGCGTGGGTGGCTTTACTCGCAGTCGGTAAGGTGTATCGACATGATTTTGGTGTCAAAATATTAAGAAGAGCTCC
>NC_046658.1:24533681-24548649 GCF_010883055.1 Belonocnema kinseyi
TGAAAGAGGGAGCTCTTCTTAATATTTTGACACCAAAATCATGTCGATACACCTTACCGACTGCGAGTAAAGCCACCCACGCTTTAACTTGGCAGACTGTAGACCTGATCGTCTGTCAGAGATTGGTACCAATTTGAGGCCCTATGCCAGTATAAAAATAGCGTGTACTAAAATCCATTCGTTTGGTCCGCGGACGAGAACGACCTTGACACTTGCAAAGGCATCGCATTGCTGGATGAGGCGGAAAAAGTTATGTTAGATCAATTTTTGACGGGTATAATAAAACCAAAACCCGATAAGTTACCCGACACGCAAGGGAGGTCTTCGATTCGTCAGAGGTATCATCGTACGTTACCTAAGGTGTGTGACGCGTTGATAGAAGAGGCGAATCGGTTGATTGAGAAAGAGTTGATTGAGCCCTCAAATAGCGAATGGTGCCGACCGGTGGTAATGGCCCGTAATCCGGACTATAGTAAGCCTATCACGGTTTTTACTGTCCCAGCAAAAGGGCTGTACCAATTCAAACGCATGCCCTTTGGTCTCACCGGAGCTCCAGCCACCTTTCAACGGTTGATGGACAAGGTCATCACCCCGAGTATGAGACTACACGTATTTGCCTATTTAGAGGACGCAATCGTCGTAGCTGAAACCTTTTACGAACATTTTTACTGGTTGGAGCGGACAATTACACGCTTGAATGAAGCAGGACTAACGATCAGCCCAGACAAGTGCAAGTTCTGTCAAACTGAAATTACTTTTCTGGGATTTAAGGTGAATAAAAAAGGTTATTGGTAGACGATAACAAGGTCCGCCTCATACTTGAGTATCCTCGGCCTAGAAACTTTAAAAAAGTGAGACGATTCGTAGGGGCTACGTCGTGGGACCGGCGATTTATTAAGGACTATGCTCGAATCTGAGAGCCACTCACTCGTCTAACCAAGAAAAATTATAATTTCTCTTGCGTGGACGAACAGGAAGGGGCGTTCCAGACTCGGAGAACGGTCTTGGTGTCATTGCCTGTATTGGCGTGCCCCAACTTCAACCTACCATTCTGCATTGAAACAAACGCTAGTGACTTTGGTTTGGGGTTGGTCATCACGCAAGTTCAAGACAAGCAAGAACGTGTGATCGCATACACCATTCGAGTAATGTCTAAGGCGGAGCGGAACTACTCGACAACCGAGAGGGAGTGCCTGGCCATTGTATGGGCCATCCGAAAGTTTAGGTACTATCTCGAGGGGTATCACTTTTCAGTGGTGACTGACCACAGCAGCCTCAGATGGCTTAACAACTTTTAAAAACCGACGGGAAGATTGGCGCGCTGGGCGTTGGATCTCCTAGAATATAGTTTCGAAATTTTTCATCAAAAAGGACCGATGCATGAAATGCCGGATGCACTATCCCGAATGTCTGAAGATGGAGACATCGACCATATTGCGACCATGATGCCTGTCGAGGACGAGTGGTACGCCTGAAGGCATGAGCCTGTGTTAAAGTCACCAAGAAAATACCATGGTTGGAAAATAGTAAACCGAGACCTCCTTAAATACCGGAATGATCTGTTATTGGAAGACATTATTGAGGACTACGATGCTTGGAAGCTGGTGGTTCCGAAAAATCTCCAGTCAGACCTGATGCAAAAGGTGCATTGTGCTCCTGAAGCCGGACACTTAAGTTGGGATAAGACGTACTATCGTGCCGCAATTCGTTATTATTGGCCTGGCATGTTCAAGGACATTACGTCCTTTGTTAGAAATTGTCAGGCATGTCAGCTCAATAAATCTGAGCAAGCCCAATCACGAGGGCTAATGGTCCAATGAATAGTCCAGAAGCCGTGGACAGTCGTGGCAACCGATGTCATGGGTTCCTTTCCTCGCAGTAAGAAGAAATATGAATACCTGTTAGTATTCCAGGATTTATTCTGACAATGAATCGAGTTGGCACCGTTGAAAAAGGCTAATGCTGAAAGCATTAATGTAGATTTCTTAGAATTAGTAGTCACCAGGTGGGGAACACCTAACGTGCTACATTCGGACAGTGGTACCGAATTTAATAATAATGCGGTGAACAACTGCGTGGTGGAGTCCGGAATCCACGGATCTTTTATGCCCTTATATAATCCGCAGACTAATTCTGTGGAATGAACTAATAGGGTTCTGAAGACCATGATCAGGTCATTTATTGATCAGGATCATCGAAACTAGGAACTCCACTTGAACGAGTTCCGATTCGCCTACAACACGTACGTACATAGTACCAATCGAGTGACTCCAGCGTTTCCTAATTTGTTCTTTATTTAGGAAAATTCTTGTAAATGTTACATGGGTGAGCCACGTGGATTTGGCTCAGAGGCTCCGTCGATCGCTGGTGGTGGGAGCCACCACCGTCGCTACACCGTCGCAAGCGTCAGGGCAGACGGCCCTAGAGGGAGCGGTGGAAGACACCATCGTCTCCCCCACGAATATGGGGGTGCATCAAGACGTGCCAGAAGGAGCGGTGAGAGACACCATCGTCTCTACGGCAAGGGGCAGAGGCAGCTGAGCAGGATGATTAGGAGGGAGCGGTGGGGGGCGCCATCGACCCCACCTACGCTCGGCCCAAATTAAAGCCAGCCTGGTTAAATGCGGGATATCCGCAAATGGAGCCGCAGAAGGTGCACGAGCCGAGACCCGATCCACCGAGGGCAGTGGGTCTCTCCATGGAGGAGAGAGTGCGCCAGAGACTTCTCACAGTTCCTCAATTCCGCAGAATGAGGCACAAGCCGAAGATGTGGGGGGCAGCTAAAGCGGGAAAGGATCTGTGTAAGAGGTGCAGGGCCGTGACCATAAGTCGAACCACTGTCCTCGCTGGAACGAGCCCCAGCGCAAGTAGGAGTTACCTAGACCACCTGTGAGCCTGGTGGGGGGGGGGAGGTTACCCCACGAATAAAGTGCCATTATTCTGGAATCCTCTGCATGATTATTTTGCATGATTATAAATAAATTAGTTGTAAAGTTCTCTTAAAGAAAGTTAATTAGTTAGCACTTAAGCAAATTATAATTAATTAGGCGGGTTCATTATAGAAACTTTAGCATTCTTAACATCGTTAAACGAATCGTGAGTGAGCCATCAATCAATAAGAAGATAAGTAGTTATTCGGGTACCTTGACATCACACCTTTAGTAAAGTTAATTCTTTTTGTTCGTGGTTGTTGGTTTGTTGTTGATACATCGGTAGATCATGGTGTGTGGAACCCGAGGTTGGCAATTAACCAGTATCAAAATGTAAATTTTATGTTTTTTATTGAAAGACACAGAAGTGAAGGGCCTGCCTGGCACTCGACCCGGCGGTTCCAGTCTTGTAAAGGGGGAGTTGTGACGGGGTATTATAGACCCTGCACAAAAACATATAAGAAACCATATTAAAAATAAATACTTAGTTGTAGAACCCACAAGAAACGAGCTGTCAAATTATACATTGTACAGGAGACGTAGTCATGGACCAAGAAGAATAGGTTTCCCTGCATATGCGCAGCAGATGAAATTCTCGCTCACACAAGAGTGCTGGGAAACACAGGATCATGCGGCTGCGGAGAATCTCCGCATTGACATGAGTCAGCACACCCGGTAACATCAGCGAATAGGGCCAGTGCCAAGACGCGGAAATGTTGATCGTCGGCGCGGCACCACGCTGATCTTTAGTGTCAATTTCGTGACACCAGTGGCGCTCCGGTTATCACTTGAGGCGGCGAATGGAGATGCCAATCTGTACCATCCATTCGTTATTTTGAGCTCCCACGGAACACGTAAAGAAAAAGGCGACCGCCTAGATTATCGAATTTAACTCCCAAGAATCTATTTAAATTGTCGTTCAACGACGTGTGCTGAAATGGTAGGCACACGTCGTTGAAATTAGTTAGTTGCTGACCTCAGACAAGGTCATGACCAAATTCTTCTTTTCGTAAATTCAATTCTCGTTTGTCGGTAGTTAATTGGTACTTATAGTTTCAATTAAACTGAGGGGGTCTTCCACCCATTTAAGTGCTTAATCTGATTCGGTTCATGCCGATTAGGGGTCACTGAGAATACGACGCTATAATTTAAAGGTAGTGAATGAGGTCGAGGAAGTCATAGCTTCCGTACACTATTCTTGGGAACACGGGTTTCCCCTGTAAATTTTGATTCCGGAATTACTGAGTCATTAAAAGGTTGAATTGTGTCAAAATGGGAGTTCCATTTGTCGTGTTAACCTAACCCCTCTCTTATGCGTCACTCCTTACTCACACCATTCTATCGAAGTGGTCCGAGCTATGGAATATTATGTCACTTTCATTATAAAACGTTATAGTTTTGGTGAAAACTATTTGTCACCCTTCTGGCAAATCGTTGAACTCATCTACGACTCCAACTTAATCCTTAAAATGCTAAGAAATCGATATGAATGAACAACTGGGCGAAAACCAGTTATAATGTGTGTGTGTGTGTGTGTGTGAGGCATTTTCCCGAACTGCCCCAACTTTAAAAGTCATGTCTTCCGATTTCCTTCAAATTTTCAGAGTTTGTTTGCCTTTCGTGGTCATCTAGCGCTAACCATGTCTTCGAGGCAAAGTTTTTGCAGGAGATGCGCAAATGCTTTCCGTAAGGAGAAACATGTGAGAGGAACTGGTGTGAGGCTTCTAACGGAAAATCAGCAAATATTGTTTCCTGATTTGCCAAAAGGCAGTAAAATATGTAGTGCTTGTAGAAAAGAATGTAGAACTCTCAATTTGCAGCCATCCAGAGTTAAAGAAGAGCCTGGTAATAATGTAGAGGAAGAGATGAACGAGCACACAAATTTTTTCTTGCTAATGAGAAATAAAAAAAAAGGATGTAATAATGAAAATCACTTAGCGGGTCTCGAAGTCCTCAATCAAATCAAATAACAATTGGAGCAGAAGGGAACTTCATATTCAGAAAAGATTTGCCTACTTAACCATGACCCTAAGTCTTGGAGTTGCAGACCAAAACGTGGAGTTTTCACTTTTCCGGAAGCTAAGCGAGGACAAAAATTGGCAGAAGAAACTGAAAATTTGGCAATAAACTTCCACGAAGATCATGAGAATAGTCGACAGATGAGCTAACAGATAGCTGGAGCAAGTGGAAATCACAATGTTTGTGTCTGCGTTTATCATGAAAACGTAAAGTTAATGTTGAATGCGATTGATATTAAACATTTAACTGAGGGAACTGACAGACCCTTGTCAGATTATCATGACTATCTTGAAGAAATCATGTGCAGTGAACCTACTGACGCTTGTTATTATAACGAATGCGTACATTGTCCCGATAGTGAAAATTTTTAAAAGTACCTGGCTGATCTATTGGGCGTGAATAGTTCCGACAAAGTGACATATCAAGTTTGGCAGCAAACTGATAGAAGCACTTTGAAAACCAAAATAGCAGACGCTATTTCTATATAAAATACCTATAAAAAGTCACCATCCGAAAATAAACATGTTCGTTTCCTCGAATCTGTCGTGAATGAAAGCAGATCAGAAGCGGAAAAAGAATTTTTAAACGAGGATGATTATAATGAAATACCTTCAAGAAGCTGATGAGAACCGTGCTATCTATGGACGTAACGGTGAAAACTGACACGAAGGCCAATACAAGAAAAAAACACCGGTTTTAATAATATATGCGAAGAACTTCTCAAAGAAGACGCAATTTCACGATTTAAAAACAATGAATCATTCAACCGGAAATTAAATCGGAAGAAGATAGTGATAAAAGCGATATTTGTAAACTAGGTAAAAGCATATATTCTTTTTAAGAACAAGAGAATTCTGTAGAACTCACAAATGGTAATAAAATACCTGTTTCGCTTGAAAATCATTGTTTCCCCCCGAAGAGGATATTACTCTATGTTTTGACAAATACATGAAGCCGAACACTGAGTATAAGGCTAGGTTTCTTAGCCTAATTTTCTCTTGCCGCGATACCTCTTCTCACCAACCAGTTCAGTAAGACAGGTATAAGAATAAATTTAAATTAATTAATTCATGAAAAATCATACCCTCCTCATAACGTATCCGTTTAAAAATTAAGTCAAAAAAGTCACGCAGAAACAGATATCGCACGCAAAATAACAGCGCTTAAATGTAAAAAGTAATCATAAAACAAAACAATTTATAAAATAGATTCTGAAGCACGCTAGGATCAAGAAAAATTTTTTTCATTCCGACAAAAAGTGCAATACTTACTTTCCACTCCTCTTATATTGTTTTTTTAAATTGAAACTTCACCTTGCTCGCTTTCCAAATAGCTAGCGCGGAGCAGGTAAAATGCTCAATTATGAGAAGTTCCATCTTTGAGGAACGTAGCGTATCGAAAATCGATAAGGAACCCATAGAATTTTCCACCAGTAGCGGAGCGCACTGGTAGTGCTGGTAGCACTGGTGTGGTAACCTACCTGGATACTAGAGGGGTGAGCTTTTAAATAGCGGCTCCCGATAAGAAAGCTTGTTCTTTTTTCCGATGCGTCGGTAGAGCACCAGCTCTAAGGGAAAGACAGCGGTTCTCTCTAATAGCAACCCTGTTATGTTTTCATAATTTATAGGCGCATTATCAATTTTGGTTGATTAATGCAGATTAAATAGAAAGGACGTATGGGCGTTTCTCAAAAAGTTGGACACTTTGGGGAGTGTACTTTCTGGGAAAAAAGTTGTTCAAACTGACAGAAAACTTTTTTTATCTTATATTACTATCAGGTATCGGAAAATAAGCGTGGCGGCGAAAAAATGTTTAAATTATTATTTAAAAAATATAACAATGTTGGTAATGGCTCACATATTCTCAACGTATTAAAATCGTGCAAACTAATTAGTTCTCAGTCGATTTACATAAAATTCAATACAAATTTAATCAAATACAATGGCGTACCTCCTTGCGTTCACTTGCTGTTGCTTTTCTGGAAATTATTAAGAAAAAAATAGGATGCAACATGATTTATTCAAATAAACATCAACAGATCTCAATAACAACCTTTACCTTCCGTTGTTGGGTGAGTAAAGATAACTTTTTTAATCCCGTTAGCGCTTTTGCTACACACTCGCGTTAGAACAATCATTTTCAATCACAATTCACCGTCGTGTATTTGAAGTCCGAGGAATGCTAGCGCTCCACGTTCCGTCACTGACGTACGACTAACCTCGAAACTCGAGACTGGGACCGACAGGACATCTCGCACACGAAAAATTTAATAATATTTTATGTTCACTTTATTTTGTTATATTTCTCAAGTAATTTAGGAGTTTTAGACACGATCGACAGGACATATAATTTAAGTGCGGGTGTCTGAGTGCACAGTCTAACTAATTTTACTAAAAGCCAAATTGACTAGCTAATTCTCTACGGGTGAAATGGATTGAAGAATTATCCAAGTAACAAATCTCACCCAAATTTACAATGATATTAATACTTTTTTCTTATATGAAAACCAATTAGATATGCGTGGGACCGACAGGAAATGAAAACGAAGGACAAGTTTGAAATTTTTTGTAATAATCGATAAAACATTAATCGAAGTTAAATATGTATTTTTTTATATTATTATTATTATTATTATTATTCATACTAATGATATGACTTAGGTTGCAGAAAGATAAATTAGGGTAATAGTAGTTTAATGTTGCTAAAATCCGAGAAAACTCGTACTGGGGACACGGGATCAACAGGATATTTTTTATGGTTCTTTATTTTTAGTTACTATTAGAAATAATTAAGATTCATTAAAATGAGAGAGGTTTTTCTACATGTTGAGCTCCTATTATGAGCATTTTTTGCATTGCCCATTTCTTCTTTATTATTGATTGCAGAGCTTGGACACAAAATGGCCAACTTTTTATAATCACCCGTATAGTCCACAATAATGTCTTTCTACTAAAGGAGAGAGTATATGCCCATTAAGCTTGCTACAGGCGATAGCGTAGTAGTAGTAGTAGTTCGCGTTCTGACCAGCCCTACCGAATTCTGGGAGACTACTCGTAAATTCGCAGTAAGAAAATACCGCCTTTAGAACTCATTCAGAAATAAGATTTAAATGTCCATGAATAGAGGACTATATTTTGTTTTGGGTATCTCTGTCCTTTCTCAATATGAGATTGCTCATTAAGATAAATGCTTTATTTCTTTATTCAATTCTCAAACACTGTAAATTTTATTATAAGTATAAATGATTTAAATCCAGTGTTCCAAAAGAGAATAAAAATTATTCTATTATTTCTTTTGATTCTGCTGAAGCTGAATCACCCATTGCGTCAGGGGCATGACGATTAAAAATTGTGTTTCCTAATCTCTCATTAGAGATTAGGTTTAAAATCCAGGTTTACAATACTGAATGTTCCGCGTGATTCAATATATTTTTAACTTGTAGCTTAAAGAAGAATATCCGATTTCGCTACGGGAACAATAACGCTTCAGTGGCTTCCATTTAAGACGCTTGTCTAGCTTACCCCCGAGGAATTTCAAGGAGATTTTCCATTCCATTGGTTCATTAAATATTTTAGGTGGATTTATTTTAGCTGGCCTTCTGACTGATAAAAGAATTAATTAAAAATTTGCTATGTTTATTTTAATTTTCCAGAGTTAAGCCCATGTCTCGATGACTTCAAGAGCTTTGTTAAGTATTTTGAAGATTTTTAGAACTGACCAGTATGAAGTGAATAACGCGGTGCCATCTTCTTATAATCCGATTCAAATTTTGGGGACCTCAGGGATCTCGTTTACTTAGATAATGAAGAATACTGGCCCTAGAATGCTGCCTTGGGGCATAACGGCTTAGATGGATTTCTTTTTTAAAAGCGTCTTGCCTATTTTGACTGACAATTTTCTATTGCAAAAATAAGATTGTATAAAATGGATAAGCTCTTTGGAAAGTTGTAATTTATTAACTTTCTAATCAGCTCTACATGCTAGATACTATCAAAAACTTCTTCAACATCAGGGAAAACAGATACAGTACGTCTTCTTCGATTGAAATTTAAGCTAATAGCTTCTGTGAGCTTGAGCAGTATGTGCTGCATAGAATAATCCTTTCTAAACCCACATTGTTTAAGTTTAAGGATGCTGTTTTCCTCGCGGCGATAGTTTACGTGAGTGAGTATTATCTTTTCAAAATTTTTGCTCATTGTATTAAGAAGACTAATGAGCCTGTCAGTAGCATCAACGAAGCATTTTAGTTGGAAGTCCTAAAAAACTGCTCCTATTTTGATAATTTTTTTTCAAAAATTTTGTCAAAATCAAATCAAATACAGTCAGAATTTTTCAAATAATTACTTATCATTTTTTTATATAACAGTTCAGTGACATAAAATTAATATACATAATACAATTAGAAATATCTTTATTTATTTATTTAGTATTTAAACAATTAAGGGTGAGAAATTTAATATTATATATCAGACATTCCTGAAAATATAATTAAATTTAAATAAATAAAATTTTATGAAGACTTCTTCATCAGGTTTTTAAACATATTTTATTAAATGTAAATAATTTAATTTTCAATAATATTCTGGGTATCGTAGACGATTAATCGCAATGGAAATTAAAAATACCACGCTTGTTTATTATGCGAGAATGGGCCGTCCAAATACACATGAAAAATATAAATGTGAATAACAATTTTTTGAAATTAAAAAAAAATTAAAATAAATTTTTACAAAACTTCCTTATTCTCAAAACAGAATAATTGTGTAATAAATAATTTAATTTTTAACTGAAAACCTGAATTTTCAACCGAGAAGATTAATTTTTTTAGAGAAAAAGGCGAATTTAAACAAAATATATGAATCTTTAAACAGTCTATTGGATGTTCAACTATAAAAGACAAATTTTCGGCAAAATAGTTGCATTTTCTTTTGAGAAAAATTAATTTCATCCAAAAATGAAATACTATAATTTTCAAACAAAAAAATAAATTAAAAAAAAATCGAATGTTTAAAAAAATAGTTCAAGTTTTAATCAAATGGATGAATTTTTAACTAAAGTGATGAAATAGTTTAAATTTTATTTAAAAAATAAAAAATCTAACAAAAGTCAAGGACTTTAAAAAAAATAAAAATTGTCAACCAAATATATCAATTTTCAACCAAAGCCATGCACCAAACAATACATTTTTAACAAATACTTCAACTTTTAACTCAATAGTAGAATTTTCGAACAAAATGATTAATTTTATACCTTAAAAGATGAATTTTTAACAAAATATAACACAATAGTATGTCAAACACGTACATATTTCTTGACCCACACAGCAAATTTTTACGATGTAAATATATAATGATCGATACACAATTTATTTTAACAACTTTTTTTATTCTGAAATTACTATATAAAGAGATTTTCACAAAAAAATGGGGACACAACCTAATTTTTAAAATAAAAATCATCAATATTGTTTAAACAATATAAATAATTGTTTGCCCCCTCCAAAAAGTTTCTGATTTTAAATAATATCAAAAACATAATTAAAAGAAAAAAATGATCAAAATCGGAGCTGTTTTTGAGGACTTTTAAATTTTGCTTGTTTTATGTATTCATTGACAGGCATTGACAGGCATTGAAGATAAGAGCAAGGAACGTTAGGCACGAGATAGGAAACTTTTTGAGGACTAAATTTCTAATTGAATCAGGGCCGGTGATTTTGTTATTTTTAGTCTTTTTAATTTGTTTGGTTAATTCTTTATGGATTATCTTCTTGAGGTTATTAGTGTTTGGGATTTTAAGAAAATTTGAAACAATTTGTCCGCATTCAGAGATGTGTTTGAGGGTGAACTATTTGTTCGCGGCTCTGTTAGGGCTGTAGTCATACGATATATAGTGTTATCTTTAAATTGAAGTTTACCGACTTCTGTATTATAATTTTCACATCCGTGCCCCTGAACTTTAATTGTTATGGTTTTACGCAGATGATAGTGTTTTTACGAATGCAGCTTTTAGTTTTTCGATGGGTTTGTCAGAGTTTTTAACGTGTATCGGTAAGGTTTTCAGTCTTAAGGCTGAGAGGTGGATCGTATATGTTAACGGTAGACAAAGGGACCGAAGCGTGAATGGCAGTTTTTATAATAGAGATGAGATTAAGTATATCTTCGTCGATGTGAGTGGAGCTTGTTATCGTGGGTTCAAAATTAAGTTGAGTTTCTAGAGTGACATTGAATGATTGCCAGCTCGCTTTTGCGAAGTTGTAGCGAGCTCTGACCGGAGCCTTTTCACATTTGGTATAAAGATTCAACGGAACTGGTCCTCGGTCTAAGTCAATCTTATTTACAGTGAAAATGTCGTGATTGTAGAAGTTATTTTTGAAAATTGCAAAGTTTACTTTTACATAATAATCTCTGCCTCACATTCTTTTTTCAATTAGACTCAAATTGATTGTAAACGAACATCACAAGATTCAATGTACTGTGATCAAATGCAAAGTAACTAGTGATCATTTGTAAGTATCTAATGAAATTCATGGTTGAGTGTCAGGAACAATTTCACATAATAGAAGAGGACTAGGTCAATGACCTGAAGTAAAAAATCAGACAGAAAGCGTTGCCCTAGCAGCAACCCGACATAGTCCAAAATATGCATACGTTGAAATGAGTTGCAATCAGTTTACGATTTAAAACCTTCTCGTTTTCAGTCCCGGTTGCCGTTTTATCAGTCTAGTTTTACACGTCAAGGCCGTCCTTTGTACGCCAATGCGTTTTCATAAAAGGATTTTCGAAACGTTGTTCCTAATCTGTCAACATTGATCATTGAGAAACTTCCTCAACCCCTAAAACTTTTTAAAATCAAAGCTTAATCCCTGTTGAGCAGAAATACGATTTATTTTAGTTTGGGATTAGGTTTGAGAATTTGCTGTAATTGGACACGAAAGAATCCATCCCAACACTGTGTGTTGTACTGCAAAAGAAGCAGGAGGCCTTTTATATAACCCTAGCAAAAGAAAAGAGCCATAATAATTTGCACCGATTATCAAATCAATTCTTTCACTACTACAGGGAGTATAATCCGCATAATATAAATCACGAAGGTGATCCCAATCAGATTTTAATTCTATCTTTGGAGGGTTGTAATTAATCTACTGTCATAAAACAAATGCAGACATAAGGTATGATTTTTTTTGATAATTCGTTGGTGCGATAAATATGTTGACTCGAGATCTTTACACCTCAATCAGAACATTCGCGATGGCAGTTACTTTGGTATTTACTGGAAAACGCTCCGGACGCAAATATTGCATCAAAAATGCAGAGATTAACGTAGCATCGGAAACTTCATATCCGAAGATAAATCTGGAGACGAAAACTCAGTATGCATTAAAGTATGATGAGCTTCTTTACATTGAAAACCAGATATTGTACTTTTATAGCTGTGGCTTCGATAACTATATTTTAAACATCTAAAACAGAGGTTATGCTCTCGAGCAATTTCCTTACGCTGAGGTACTGTATATTTTCTAAAAGTTTGACATTGTGGTAGATAATGACTTTCACCACAACACATACACTTAGGACCGTTGGAAGCGTAGTGCTATGTGATTGCGCAGAGGATCTCCTTGCTGCGAAAAATTCGTATTGTTTACATTTTTTGAGCCTTGTTTGGACATATTAAGAGCTTCTAAAGTACGAACTCCAGTATCAAGAGATACGGAATTTTTATGCAATTTATTTGCGAGCAATTAAAATAAAATGTGATCACACTTTTCAGTAGGGCATCCTAAATTTTTGAGAGCCATAAGGGCATCGTTCGTAGTATCTCGTAACTTTCATATATAGATGTTAGATTTTTAACCAATTGTAATGCATCTCCTGTAAGCTTAGTTTTTAAATAATACAATTTTTCTACAGGAGGTACTCTTTGCTTATTATGAATTATAGATTCAAATAGATCTTTGAAGTTAGGCCAATCTAATTAATCACCGGAAAATTGAGGGATTTGAATGTCTGGCAATCTCATTCCATACTTATGAAAAACAATTTGAGAGTGATTCGCATTTTGAGTAGCAATAGTACCTAGAACAGTTACATTTGAAAGGAAATATTCTGGATTTCCTGGAACTAAACCATGAATTATCTCATCAACGAAATATAAGATTTAAAAAAATTCCTTCTCGGCGGAAATGTGGTGAAATTTGAGGTAATTGGATTGTGGAAGTGTGTAGAAGGCTTTGGGTGTGAGAGATTGATTGATGAAATGATTGAATGATGAAGTGATGAAGTGATAAAGATGGATTTTTGTAGCGACGGGGTTTGGTAGCAACGTTGAAAGGCAAGACAGGTACCAGGCCGCGACGTTCGATAGAGGTAGAGAAAGAAGGGGGTTGTTTACTAGAGACATAGCAGGCGGGACTGGAGTAAACTATGAAGAATTGCCAAAAAAAGGAGAAGGTAAGACAATTAATAGAAAGGGTTGATTGGGAATTCAAAATACCATAAGTGGTATAAGATGATAAAAAAGGAAGGAGTACCAAAGTCCTTAGAAAAGGGATACGGAGAGAGAAGGTGAACTAGAATAGCAAGATTTAGGTTGGGAAACGGGGTAAGGGAGGTGATGTACTGGAGAAAAGAAGAGAACAGAAAGTGTAGAATATGTGAATGGGAGGAGGAATAATGGGAGCATGTGTGAGAAGGATGTAGGAGAGGAATGGAAGTTAAAGGAAGCTGGAAAGAGAATGTGGTTAAGATTCTAGCAGAGGATGGAATAGGAGAAGAATGGATGATGGAGTTGGAGGGTGCTAGAGGAGCGAATGAGAGAGAATGAAAGAACGCATATGAAAAAAGGGAAATTGAGGAATAAAAAAGTTCAAGAAAAAGGACAATGAAGTCGCTTAGATTATAAGCTTAAAGATTGAAAGTAATGGTTATGCAATATTATAAGTAGACTGTGATGCGTTTACGTTCTCATTCTCTCTCTCTCTCTCTCTCTCGCTTGCACTCCCGCTTTCGATTGTTCGCTCACTCGTTAGCTAATAAGTCCTAAATTGCGCTATCACATGAAATAGACATAAAGTACTATATATAAGACTTTATGTACACGGAAAAAATTTTCGGAAAGCCGCTTTACTACGACCGATCACGCAAAGCCACCACAAGCCTAGTGCAGCAGCATGCTTCATTTGGGTGAACGTAGCATCTGTTTTGGGAGAACAAATCACCCGAACTAGCAGAGACTCTTTGTTCCGAGTTGAAGGAGCGCTGTTGCACTCAAGAGGAAAACGTAGACGCTCCACATAAAGTTGCACAAGAGATCTTTGTAAAACTATTTTTTAAAATTTTGATTTTATTACCTCAAGTAACTATAACGCGTACAAGAAACAGCATTGCAAGCATCGCCTCAGAGTGGTATTGCTGCTCTCTCCGCCAGAAGGAGAGACGTTGCATTTACACTTCGGGATAGGGGCCTTGCAACTCTGAGACAGCTGTTCGTCCAAAACGATAAAACAGTTGTCTCTCTGAGAGGTCATGCAATGTCCCCTCATTCAGCGCAACAGCGCGACATCTTGGGAAAACGGTTTAACGAAATTTCTTTCCGTGTAAATAATTTTAAATAATTGTATATGGTAAGAATGCGATTTTAAAAAAAAATATGTAGGCGGAAAGATTGTAAGGAATAAAAGTCATGTAAACCCTTAGGGGACACATTATAAATAAAGAAGACTTATATGTTTGTGCGATGAGAGCCTCCATTGTGATTAGGAGTCAAACTACAGTGTTAACGAGAGAAGTTTAAATAATCGTTCTAACCCAAAAATCTTTACTATAAACAGATGTCACGTATAATGACCACAAATTGCCACTTAATGACCGGAAATTTAGTAATAGAGAATTTAGTAAACCAATCTTTTAGAAACCGAAACAACAGTCAGTACTAAGTAAGATTTATATTATAATCATAATTGAATACTTTTAAATTCATGCGATGTGTCACTTTCCAGAGAGAGAGAGAGGGAGGGGGGGGGG